>NC_048596.1:187694547-188056214 GCF_003668045.3 Cricetulus griseus | reverse complement strand
GAGCACTGAGCTGAGCCATCTCTCTAGTTCTCCTAGCTATTCTCTTTAAGCAAAGATGTTCATTAATACTATGCACTCTGAGCAGTGCTGCCTAGCAACTACAAAAAGCGTTAGACATCGTTCCAATGTCTAATGAATGGAGTAAGTACCTAGTTAAATAAGTACTTAATTTTCAGCTTTTGTTGATTGCATTTTTAAAAAACCTGTATTCCCCCCCCCCTTTTGAGACATTATGCAGCCCTGGCTGGCCTAAATATCTCTCTCTCTCTCTCTCTCTCTCTCTCTCTCTCTCTCTCTCTCTCTCTCTCTCTCTCTCTCTCTCTCTCTCTCTCTCTCTCTACATAGACCTGGCTGTCCAGGAAATCAGACTGGCCTTGAACTCACAGCGATCCTCCTGCCTCTGCTTCCATTAAACTTGACCTGAGCTAAGTTTTGAAGATGCCAAGATATCATCACAGGAGAAATAGGGTGGACTCTAGGCGTGCCTGACCTAAAGAGGCACTCCTTCCATACCTATCAGATGCTTAAAATTAACTACGAAGGGTTTTATTGGCATTAACTCCTTGACATCTGTCTTAGTTACTTTCCTATTGCTGTGATGAGATGCGATAACCAAGGCTACTTATAGAAGAAAGAGTTTATTGGGGGCTTAGAACTCAGAGGGTGAGTCCATGACCATCATGGCAGGGAGCACTGAAGCAGGCAGGCAGGCATATTACTGGCGCAGTAGCTGAGAGCTCACATCTCATCCGCAGGCCGGAGGCAGAGAGAAGCAGAGAAAGCTAACTGGAAATGTATGACACACCTCCTAATCATTCTCAAACTGTCCCACCAACTGGAGATCAAGCACTTAAATATATGTGCCTGTGGGGCCATTCTCATTCAAACCGCCACCAAGCCTGTCACCCTGCCCCTTTTGCACAAAACATGGGATCAGATAGGACCAAGGAGAAAAGATTCCATCCTTGTGTTGAGATCAAACCATCAGATAATCAGTGTTGTCTCCAGAGAAACACGGTTCAGAGATAAGGGGGGAAATGTTGAAATGAAGCCACATAGGGCATGGTAAGTGCTTGCCTATAATCCCAGCACTTGGGAGCCTGAGGGAGGAGGATTGTGACTTTGAGGCCAGCCTGGGCTTTGTAGCAAGACTCTCTGTCAAAGCCAACACCAACAAAAAGAGGACTCACCGTGCCAACCCTTCTAAAGTAACTGAAGCCTGGAGAAATGGCTTGTACCCTGGGTTGTCTGGCACTAACTGAATGTCTTCGAACCTTGATCCCTGTTTGTATTCTATTTGTGATACTTATTTCAGACGCAGGCATATTATATCTCAGGGTGCAGTGTATGTGTCAAGGTCATGAACCTGGCCTGAGCTCTGGAATGAAAAGGGAAACTAGAGCCTAGAGGTCGAAGAGGAAGTTGGAAGTGTAGACGGAGAAGTCCAAGGAATCAGTGGGACTTTTAAAGTCTCCACACAAGGAGTCTGTGCTTGAAGAGCTACAGGAAGCACTTGACTTTTAAGGCATGGAAGCGGCTGCTGTCCTTGTTTTCCAGATCTGCAGGGACCACCTTAAGCTAGCTCCACCTTAAACAGGCTCCACCCAGTACGGCCATTGGTCCCAGCTAGAGGCTGGCGGGCACTGCCTCCTCCCCGTCCTAGAACTCGCACCTTAGCTGTGGTCTGGCTATGGCTAAGCTCCTTCGAGTGGCAACCCAGAGGCTGTCTCCCTGGAGGGGCTACTGCTCCAGGGGGTCACAGGTATATGTCTATATGTGGATGGGGTCCTGGAGGGTGGGGAGCCCGGTGTGAATTTCTCGGGGTTCTGTGACGTCATCTTGCAATATGACCAGCTCACATTCTTTTGCTACAGGGCAGGGTTGTGGCTCCTGTTATCTTTCTTATGACCCTTGCACCGGTTCTTTCCGGCAGGGAGGACTCAGCCAGGACTTTGTGGAGGCTCTGAAGGCAGTTGTAGGGAGCCCCCATGTCTCTACTGCTTCTGCCGTCAGAGAGCACCATGGGCACGACGAGTCAATGCACAGGTATCAAAAGCTGCTGCTGGGACCTAGGGTCCTGGGCTGTCCTTGTCTCTTGCCACCTGTTTGGAATGTGCTGGCATGCTCCTTAGAGAGGTGCTCTCTACCCCATCTGCTGAGGCCCAGTCCTCAGGTCCCTGGAAAACTCCAGGTTCCTGGAAATGAGGGCGAGGGGCTGCCACACCTTCCCAAACTTCTGAGGCCTGCCTGCTTCTAGGTGTCAACCTCCTGATGCCGTGGTGTGGCCTCAGAATGTGGACCAGGTCAGCCAACTGGCAACCCTGTGCTACAACCAAGGTGTTCCCATCATCCCATTTGGCACTGGCACCGGTGTTGAAGGGGGAGTCTGCGCTGTGCAGGTATAGTGGGGTGTCCTGCGCCCAGGCCCATTACACATGGCACATTTATGACTCCTCCACCTGTTATCCTAGAGCTCTGGTGTGACTTCTGGGGGCCTCAGCCACAGAATGGAGTCTTAGGGGCTGCTCCTGGCCTAGAGACCTAGTTGGGTAACCTTCTTGGCATCCCTGCTACCAGGGTGGAGTGTGCATGAACCTGACCCATATGGATCGCATCATGGAGCTGAATACAGAAGACTTCTCTGTGGTGGTGGAGCCTGGCGTCACCCGGAAAGCTCTCAACACCCACCTGCGAGACAGTGGCCTTTGGTTTCCTGTTGGTAGGCCTGGGACTAACCACTTCCTCAGGATCCTGAGGCCTTGGGGGCGCTGTCTGGGAGACTTCAGAGGACCCCATCTTTCCCACAAGAGGGAAAGAGCTTCCCAAGTTGCCCTCTGCAGCACTTTCTCCTTTAGACCCAGGTGCAGATGCTTCTCTGTGTGGCATGGCAGCCACAGGGGCCTCAGGCACCAATGCTGTGCGCTATGGAACCATGCGCCACAACGTGCTCAACCTGGAGGTGGTGCTGCCTGATGGCAGGCTGCTTCACACTGCGGGCCGGGGTCGCCATTATAGGTGAGCAATGCCTGGCCTTGTTTCGGGGCCTCCTGGATAGGTGAGTGATACTCGGAAGGCTCTTAACTGTCTGGAGGGCCAGTGACAGTGACTCTCCCTGTGCAAGGCCTATCTGGTCATTAAATCAAACATTGACGACAACTGGGGCTGTAGGAGTTCGGTCCAAGCCTGCCTTCTAGCTTTAGGCTTCTAGACAGAAATCACTCACATGTCCTGACACTCACCTACCTTTGTGTCCCTCGGCCCAGGAAGAGTTCGGCTGGCTACAATCTCACGGGACTCTTTGTGGGCTCAGAGGGGACTCTGGGCATCATTACATCTGCTACCCTGCGCCTGCACCCTGCACCTGAGGCCACAGTGGCAGCCACCTGTGCATTCCCCAGTGTTCAAGCTGCAGTGGACAGCACAGTTCAGATCCTCCAATCTGCAGTGCCTGTGGCCCGCATTGGTGAGCTAAGGACTGGGTCAGTTGGGGTGGGTTCTGTAGAAAATGCCCCCACAGAAGGCCAGGGCTCACCTAACCAGCCCCCTCCCTGGTTCCAGAGTTCCTGGATGATGTCATGATGGATGCCTGCAACAGGTACAGCAAATTGAATTGCCCCGTGGCACCCACACTTTTCCTGGAGTTCCATGGCTCCCAGCAATCATTAGCAGAACAGCTACAACGCACAGGTGTGCTGGGGAGGGTGGTGCCTGTGGGGCCTGGGCTGTCCTAGTGCAGGACTAAGGATCAGCCTTTCTGTTCCTACTGCAGAGGCAATCACTCAGGATAATGGGGGCTCTCACTTCTCCTGGGCCAAGGAGGCAGAAAAGCGCAGCGAACTTTGGGCAGCAAGGCACAATGCTTGGTATGCAGTCTTGGCCCTGTCTCCTGGACGGAAGGTGAGCTGGGGGCTGGGGTGGAGGTGGGATCTGCAGTTTGGCCCATAATCTCTTTCCTCAACCCACTACTTTACTTCATAGAGAAGGCTGAGGCTCACCAAGGGCTGGCTGAGTGGACATGAGGACTAGGACTATAGACTATTGCACCTAGCATTGCACTTTGCACCTTGCACTCCCGACCAGTCTGGAGGGAGAACTTGTCCAAAACTTGGGAATTTTCATGTGAGCCAGCTCCAGGTGCAGTGCTGAGCCCTTTGGAATTTTAAACACAGAGGAAAGGACTCCTAGGGGATAAACTGGATCGGAAGGAGGCAGTCCACCCAGGAGAGAAGGCTGGGCTCTGGGCAGATTGTGAAGCTCAGTAGGGTGGGGTGCCGTGAATCTGCATGTGGTCCAGACTTGGATTCAGGGGAGTAATGGAGACCTGGGCTAATGAACACACAAAGGCTAGATGTTTCATTCTATGCCATCAAGATCCCTTGGGCTGTCCCTAGGCCTGAGCCACAGTGATTGCTTACCTGTAGATAGGCAACAGGTGATAGGGAGACCCACACAAGCTTGCCTTCTGATTCAGGCCTATTCTACGGACGTGTGTGTGCCCATCTCTCGGTTGCCGGAGATTGTGGTAGAGACCAAGGAGGAGCTTAAGGCCTCAAAACTCACAGGTTCTGTACTACATACTTGTTGTTTGGGAGGCATTGGGGGTGAGCCAAGGCCTGGACAAGGAGGCTAGCGGTGATGGCTTTGTTCTCTGCGCCCCCAGGAGCCATCGTTGGGCATGTGGGTGATGGCAATTTTCATTGCATCATGTTGGTTAACCCAGATGATGCAGAGGAGCAGAGCAGGGTCAAGGCCTTTGCAGAAAACCTGGGCAGGTAAGGGCTGAGCTCGGGAAGGGTCGGGGTTGGGGGAGGGCAGAGGCAGAGAAGAGGCTGCTGAGGGTCCTTCAATTGATCTAGGCGTGCCCTGGCACTCCATGGGACATGCACCGGAGAGCATGGCATCGGGCTGGGCAAGCGGCGGCTGCTGCAAGAAGAAGTTGGTACAGTGGGCGTGCAGACTATGAGGCAGCTCAAAGACACACTGGATCCCCGAGGTCTCATGAACCCAGGCAAAGTGTTATGAGGAACTTGGAACACTTGGTGACCCATAACCCCCAGGATGCAGAGCCCCTTTTCTGGACCTTCTCTTCATGCCACTGACTTTGCAAGAAAAAGAATGACTGATGCCATCTCTGCCTGCCAGGTATCTCTCTGTAGCCGGGGCTCTTTCCTTGCCGTTGTGAGCCTTTTGCTCCCGTAGAAAACCCACGGTGTTTCTTCCTGGCTGGCAGAGATGGTGTGGGTCTACTCCGAACCTAAGATCAGATCCCTCTGTGGAGGCCTCTCCTGTTGGTGTCCAGCATCATGATTCATCCTGTACACAGGGCTAGAACACCCCTTTTCTGCACAGGGAAGGAGTCTTCCATTCCACACAGTCAGGCCTTCACCCTGTCCCCATCACCCACAAATGTGAACCCTATTGCAGCTGTATCCTCTCCCCCTTAAGCCATTTGTTTGGGGCCTGTCCTCTCAGACTAATAGTAGCCTGGGAAGGTGGATGGAGTTCATCTTTGGAAGAAAGCCAGTCCCAACACCTCTGCTTTGACGTACCTGAAGCAGAAGGCCCACCTGTGGTGGAGGTTACTTAGGACAGCTTCCCCACCAGGCTGGGACTGGAACAATCTCTTCAAACTGCTGCTACACAGGCTATTAAAAATGGAGATGACACCATCTTCTGCGTACTACACTCTCCATGGTATAATGCATTATTCACCAGCTTTTACCTTCAAAGTCAGGGTCTTGTTCACTTTGGGGCCTGGCAGTTTTGAGATTCCCTGGCCAGAGCGCCTGTCTGGAGGTACATGGCAGTTGTTCTCCAGAAGTCCACAAGAGGGCACATGACTCCACAAATCCGAAACAGCATCTGCTTACGGACAGCCACACTCTTGGGCTAGTAGCTTCAGTTCCCAGCCTTGGGCCACCCACCTTCCAGGGCCAGGTGGTCAGTCTCTAGACCTTTTACCTCTTGTGGGTCCCAGTCAACTGTAGTACCATATCCCCTACTCCTCGGTTTTTGGGTTGGAAAAACAAGAAAATAGGAAGGAGCTACAGGCAGGTCAAACAACAGCCTCTTGCACCTCCTTGCTCCTAACCACTTTTCCCACCATGCTCCTGGGCAGAGGCCACCACCCATTACTTTCTCAGTCTGACTTCAGTTCCAAGGACCCTTTCTCTGTGATGTCTGTCTCACGGTTTCCTCCCAAACCACTGCAGGGTGTAGAAATCCAAACATCATCGCTCTATCACCAGGGAAAGAGAGCTCGAGTGAACCCTGCCCCAGAGACAGACTGCTTGCCCCTCCCACAAATTCTCCCAAATTGAGTTCCACTGGGCAGGGCTCCTACACAAACCCTCTAGTAACAGGCAACTAGTAGGCACTCAATAAACAGCCATTTCCCCACAATTTCTTTTATTAAAGAAAACTCCAAACATACAGAAAAGTTGAAAGAACAAGTACACTATTCACTGGAATATCAGTTGTCGAAGATTCAACAATGGACATTTTTGCCTTATTTGCTTTGTGTATTTTTTTTGGGGGGAGGAACCCTCTGGGGTTAGATTATGCATTTCTTGAAATCACTCAACTATATAATTCAGCATCTATCTCCTAAGAAGGACATTCTCCTATGAGCTTCAATACTACTAAATGGCTATCAGATGGGCGGTTTTCAAAAGGGGCTCCTGAAGCTCTCGGGTTTTTCTGGGCTCCTAAGAGCAAAAAGGGGAAGAACCCATCTTTTGGCTCTTGCGTATTTTCTTCCCTCTCAGAAAGGCAGAGCAGGAGCAACATAGGATTCTAGAGAGTTGTCTGGATGGCAGGTGACAAACACAAGTGCCACCTGGGAAGCCCAGACAAGCCTAGTCCACCCTCACACCAGGCACTGGCAAATCTGGGTCCACATTTAGAGGACATGACAGCCAACAGAGGGCTTTGGTGTGCCGGGTGGGGGTGGAAGTCACTGGGGATGAAATGAGCACCGCCTAGAGAGCCTAGAATAGCACCCAGTGTGGGGCCCAGTGCTGCCCCAACCAACTCAACCACCAGACTCAGCCACAGCACTGCCAAAGCAGCCGGGCGCACACAGCCAAGGTGGGCACAGAAAGCCTGTCTCCAGGCCCAGGGGTCAGACAAGGAGATTGCTTTCAGGGCTGGGCCCTGCCCCGCCAGCTCTGCTGGTAGGATTATATATAGAACAGGGAGACACAGTTGCCAGGCAGAAGCTGGCGGTGCTGGGAATAGAAGAGTGCCCTCCCTTTGCAATGACAAAGCAACAAGGAAGCCTGCTGCACATGTGCCAGGCCTTGGGGCATATCTCTGACCCTCACTCCACTTCACAGGCAAGGAACCAAGCAAGTTCAGATGAAATTACTTCCTCCCCATTCTGCCAAGAAGTAAAGTGCCCCAGTACAGACATTCCAGTTTCTAGTATTAACAGTGCTGCTCACAGTTCAGATCCCGAGGTCTCAACACTTGGGCTCGAAAGCACTATGTTCTGAGCTTGCCTGACTGCCTTGGCTCACATGTGTCCACTGGCCTCCAACAAATGTCCTTGCAGAGTAGTTGCTTCAGGAAGCATCTGAGGAAAGAAAGGTGACCCAGAGCAAGAACAGCAGCAACACAGTCCAAACTCGAGGGCCTGTTGGGACTGGGGCAGGTCTGGAAATGGTCATGGCAGAGATATATAGCCATCCTGCTCCAGAGCTTTCCTTAGCTGGCTCTGCAGGAGGCCCTGAAATGCAACTCCTGGAACCTGGCTAGGAGTCGGGCAGGCACACATTGTTGCCCCCTGCCCTGAGTTTCCTGCCCAGCCTGCAACTTGCCAACTTTTATGAGGCTGAGTGACTGGTTCTGGTTCAGGGACTGTGAGCTGGCACAGCTCCAAAACAGGGCCTCTTTCTGGGCCTCAGTGAAGCATGCCCATGAGTCAGCACTGAGCTGTGGATGGAGCACAGGCGAGCAGAATGCAGGATGGGGAGCAGAAGTGGTGAGGGACTGGCTGGGCTGGCACCCAGAGGTGCCCACAACCTTGCAGAACCTGATGAGTGCAAGATCTCTGCCCCTGAGTATCTTCCCAGAAACATTCCATTACAATCAGCATTGACAGTAGACTGACAATTTACTCCACCATGCTTAAGAATTCATAATCTTGAAAGACACACCTGAACCACCATTGTCCAGTCTCTCTGCCCAGGTGTGGCTGAGAGCCACTACAGGTGCTGAAGAAGAGCTGTGCTAGGGAGGTGGACAGAGGGAACTGGCCTTTGCTCTCCACTTCTTGATTGTGTAACAACACTTCATTAAAATAAGATCACACGGTGCATCTTTTATTAGACATTATTTTAATACCATATCAAAACACCTTGACTGATGAAGAAAAGCTTTTCTCCCGAGCTTTGAACAATTTTAAAACATTTTGTAAGGTTTTTTTTTTTTTGTATTTTAATATATAAATACAGAAACCTATCCTGCATGGGCTGATGCCACGTGTGAACACCAATGGCTAAAATATTCTCAGTGTGCCTGAGAGGGGTAGCAGTACATGTTCCTTTAGTAAGTCTAAGTTTTCTCAGAAGAAGGAAAAACAAAAAACAAAAAAACAAAAAACCCACAAGGGCCTAAGAAAAATGTCCAGGCATTTCTTTCAGTGTATTTGTGATTGTTAAAGCCTCTGATTGGACCAGATCCAGGAGGAAAGGCAGGGAAGACATGGGAATGGCCTGGGGAAGTACCCTTGATGGGCTCTTCTTTGTCTTCCTTTTTCTTTTTTGGCAAGGACATCAAGATATCAGAGTACTAAGGGGAGACAAGTGCAAAACCAAGCCAGAAAGATGGGACAAAAAACAAGAAAAGAAAACAAAAACAAACACAAAAAACACCCAAATCTCCCAAAGTAGAAAGGTTGGTGACACAGAGAACCAACTGGGGCGTTGGGCAAAGGAAGTGACCGTGTGCCCGCCCGCTTGCCCGCTGTCAGTGCTAGCGGTGAAGACATGGCTATGCTTGGTTCTGTCACTGAGTGGGTGTTAGCTGGGCAGCAAACAGCAATCTGTAAACATCACGAGGGAAAACACCAGTCGACACTAGACTTTTTTATATAATTTTTTTGTTGTTGTTGTAAACACTTTAAAGACAGACCCACAACGCCTTTCAAAGGTGAAAAAGAAAATGCCCTTTCCCTCCTGGGTTGAGGGTGAGGGGAAGGATAGAGGTCAATTCATTCTTCTCTCAGACTCGCTCTCATCCAGCTGGGTGTCCTCAGGGAGGAGGGAGGACCATTTTCTGGAAGTCAGTGCAGAAGGGGTGCCCTGTTCCCTCTGGTGTCCCAAACTCAGCTCTGTCCAGTGTCCCAGGAGCCTCCTCTCAGAACAGGGCTGTCTGTTCCTGTGTGGGTCGGAAGAAGTCAGTCGTGCTCCATCTGGCCGAGAGCTGCTGCTGCATCTCACCGTGGCAGCAGTGTGGCCCCCTGAGGGCAGGCTGGTCGGGAGGGGCAGCTGGTTCAGTCCAGGAAGGCCCCCGGAAGCCAAACATCATGCCGGCAATTTGGACCTGCATTCTGAAGCCAGAGTCCAATCCCTCTGCCTCACTCTCACCCTTGCTTTGTCTTCTCCCCTTGTCATCAGATTGTGAGGTGAAGGTAAAAAGAGCAAATGTCCCTGATTTGCCTGACACCGTCAGCTGGTCTGGGCATTTACTTGGAATAAATAAAATAAACCTAACAAAAGAAAACAGAACAAAGGAGAGAAAGAGAAGAAAAGAGATCCCCCCAAACCTTTGGATATGAGATGAAGTGGAAATGGGCTATTGGTTTTACTGGCACCTATGCTTTGTTTACCAGAAAAAGGGGAGGGGGCAGAGAGAGGGAGAAAGGGAAGGAGGAGAAGAGAGAGGGGGGAGGGAGGGAGGGAAGTGGGGGGAGAGAATGCTAGCATAGACCTCAGAAAGCACAGGTAGGGTGGAGACAGGAGAGGGGTCAGCAGGGAACAAGGTAGCCTGGGGAGGAAATGAACAGTTACACTGGAGACACCTATGTATGTGTGGGAGGGAGTTGTCACGCTGGCCTGCTGTCATTGTGATACTGTGCTGAGTATGGCCCAGAACCCCCAGATTCCCTAGAAATGGGGTAAGGTGGCCAGCGGGTGAAAAGACCTCAGACAAGCACTTTGCAGTGGACAGTGTAAGTTCCACAAGCCCTCTACTTAGCATTTTCCATTTCTAGAGAAATGGGCCCATGGAGCCCGCCTCTAAGAGGTGAGCAGGGATGAGACAGCTGCTGGAATGAGACAGCTGCAGAGCCTGGCTGGGGCTCTTCCGCTTCAGCCAATGCACTCTGCAGGGGATAGTCCTGCCTTTCCTTAGGGAAAGCAATGTGTTTCCACCTCTGCATTGAGTTCCTCACGAGTATGCTACTGTCCTCTCTTATGTTTCCCCAGGATACTCCTCCACATCCTGGGAACTGCTCCTGTCTTTCTGCTTCTGCTTCTCCTTGGAGGGGTGTGTATCAGGCAGCCTGGCCCTTCTCCCCCAGCTCCCAGAAACTTGACCCTTTAAGTCCAGAGTCCCCACCAACTATAGGCTCACCTTTGAGAGGAGTCAGCAAGCCAGCCCAGCAGGGTCAGTCAGCAGGATGCTCTGGACAAGATCTGTTCACTTCAAACCAGGAGTCTATGCAGCTGGAGTGGGTACCAAGGGGAGACACATCAGCTGCTGACAACACTGCTCCTGCCAAGGGCGCCTGTCAAGGGGTTAGACTCTCGGGACGGACTTTCTAAATCTCTCCTGAAAGGACCCCGGGGGAAAATCATTACTCGTTGCTGCAGGAAAGGGAACAATATCAAGAATGATGAATGTACAGGGGTGGAGGTGGAGCTGGAGAGTAGGGTCAGTGATTGAGAGTGCACACTGCTCTTCCAGATGATCCAAGTTCAGTTCACAGCCCCATAAAGGCAACCCCAGGGGGATCTGACTCCTCTGGCCTTGGTAGGATCCTGCACTCAGATGCATGTACACACAGATGCGCACACATACACACAATTTAAAACTAATACACACACACACACACACACACACACACACACACACACACACACACTATAACACACACACATATTATAACACACACACACACATTATAACACTAACACACACACACACACACACACACACACACACACACACACATACACACACGACCCTGGGGGTTGGGGAGATAGCTCAGTGGTTAAGAGCCCTAGCTGCTCTTTCAGAAGAGCAAGGTTCAGTTCTTAGCACTCACATAGTGGCTCACAAACATCTTTAACTCTAGCTCCTGGGGATTCAATGCCCTCTTCTGGTCTCAGTGGGCACCAGGCACACACATCATGTAAGTATATGCACATCAAATAAAATAAGGTGAGTATGATGGTGGTACACAACTTTAACCCCAGTATTCAGGAGGCAAAAGCAGGTGATCTCTGTAAGTTCAAGGCCAGCCTAATCTACATAGTGAGACCCTGCCTTAATAAATCAAATAAATAAGTTTTTTAAGAAGAAAAAAAAAAAATCCAAGAATGATCCTGGCTCAGCAGGAGGCAGGGGCAGTAGGGCAGGCTCTGGTAGATCTGACTTTGCAGAAAGGACAAGAGTGGCCCAAATCCCAAGTACAAGAAGCCAGGACAGCAACAGTTAACACTAAGAAGGTGAAAGCAGGTGGACTACATATGGTAGCCTGTTACCTGTTTCTAAGGAGCGGCAGGAAGTGGGACCAGATGAGAGGCTGGCAGCGATAAGCATGGCCAGATCTGGGGCGATGAGGGCACCCCTCTCAGGAGCTCCAAGCCTTCCTAGCTTAGCTACAACAGTAGGAAGGGGAGCTAGACCCTTGGGCTCTTTGACACTGCTAAATAAGGAAGCCTGGGAAGCAGTGTAGGAAGGCCTCACTCTCTAGAGTTTATAGAGGTCTGTCTGCATCAAAGAAGAAACAGCAAGTGCCTCAAGAAACTGTCCTGATGTGTAAACCCACATCTGGGCATTTTTAAAGAGAGTAACCAAACAGATAATTTGCTTATGTCTTCCTGGTTCTGGTTAGTGCCCCTTTGGGATGATACAGGGATCTATGGTGGTAACCAAAACAAGAACCACAGTTCCCCCGTAAGTCAATCACACACCAGGCACAGCTATGACACCAAAGACCAATAGTCATAGGTTGGGCTTAGAAAAGCCCCCATACTAGGAAACTGTGGGCTGGAGAAGCAGATGGTAGCCACAGGAACACAGGGTGTACTCCTGTCCTGGGCAAGGAGGTGTCATTTTTCCAGTTAGAAAATCAAACAAACAAACAAAAACCCCAGAAGGATACTGCTGAAGGCAAAGGACAAATCTTGACCTGGCTAATTATAGCAGTTTTTGGTACTTACAGGTAGTGGCTTTTCCTGCCTCCTGGCCCTTGGGGGAGGAGGGTGTTGTGCAGATCAGCAAGAATAGCCATTCTACCCTTGCTACCTCTCTCTCTGCCAGATAGGGTTCAGAGGTGGGATCTAAATTAGGTCTGCCCATGGCTCTACCATCTGAACTGCTGAAGCAGAGCTGAACCTTGGGCAATTCACCTCCCCCCTGCCCTTGCAATGACTGAGCCTCCCACCAGCATGGAAGATGCCTGACTCCTATCAGAGAGTAAAGGGTATACAGGCCATCCCATAACCAAAGAGGACTGGATGGCTGGTGAAGGCAATCTACCCCTTGTACCTTTTGTGATAGATGCACAGGCAAGGCAGCCTGGCTATCGTGTCCCCCTGAAGCAGCTCTTCCAGGCAGATCACACACTCACCCGCATCTTTAGTCAGCACATCATCTGTAAGAGAGACAAGGAGACCAACAGGGTTAATCTCCAGCGGGTGGGTGGCACAGAGCAAACACAGGTCTAGAACTACTTGTATTATCTAAACCACTATGCTTCATGTGCTAGGGAACACAGCAATGGGAGGAATACGCAATCATTAGAAGAGCCTTCTGACCCAGAAGCCCAAGCATCAGGGGTATGGAAGAAAACAGTGCTTACTCAGACTGTTCAAGGACATCTTTGGAGAAGTTCACAGTAATATGAGCCAAAGGCATAGTCTGGGGTGGGAGGGATTACATTCCAGACAAAGGAAACTGTCAGACACCCAGGAACTTCAAGAAGTTTGCTAAGACAGGTTGCAAAGAGACTCAAAGAGTCCTAGGCAGGGGTGAAATCAAGTCCCAAGGGCAGAATTGTGCTGTGCTGTGCTGTGCTATGCTGAACCTCATCTCTTTTGCTTAGCCAGGAGGCACTAGAGGTGGAAAAGGGAGCTCACTCTGGAGGCCAACTCTGAGCATGGAGCAACAGCACATGTGCTAACAAGGGTCAGGCAATAGCCTGCATATGCCATTAAGAGACTTCACAGGAAAAGGGAAGAATAGAGAGTGATGAATCCAGAGGTGACTATTGAGTATCTCCACAAGGCTGTAAGTATCCTTTAGTCTAGATGTGGGGTTCAGATTAGATGTGGGGCAACATGTACAGAGAACAGACTAAAGAGACTGTCCAAGGAGAAAGTTTACACTAAACTCCAATAAAGCCACAGACAGGCCTGATAATGCAGAGGTGACATGGATCACACCCAAGTCCCCCCAAACCATAACACAACACCAAATGAGCAGGCTATGGCTGTTCAGGAAGGCGAGCTTAGATCACTTTCCACCCCATGGGGCATCAGTCCCAAAAGGTAATAGTAATACATAATGATACTCTGTGTCTATGTTTTCCTTTGAGCTGCAGGATCTTCCAAGCTAGGCATGGGACACAGTGTCATGTTCATCTTGTGAATGAGGAAACCCAGAGAAAACATATGTCAGGGGACTTGAGAATGGTCCAGGATTGGGGTCCTTTGTTGTGGTGACCTCTCTTCTCACTGTTGTTTGAGTCCTAATTATTTTGGTGGAAAGAAAACTATTAAGAACCCATAAAATATATTCAGTTGGGCAGTGGTGGCATATGCCTTTAATTCCAGCACTTAGGAGGCCAGTCTGGCCTACAGAGTGAGTTCCAGGACAGCCAGGGCTATACATTGAAACCCTGTCTCAACAACAACAACAAACCAATCAAACAAACGAAAATAAATTTTAAAAAGTTCACTGATGAGGTGGTTTGAATAGGAATGGCCCTCATAGGCTCATATATTTGAATGCTTGGTCACTAGCAAGTGGTGTGCCCTGACAGGGATTAGGAGATAATGGCCTTACTGAAGGAAGTGTGTCACTAGGGATGAGCTTTGGGGTTTCAAATGCTCAAGTCAGGCTCAGTGCCTCTTTCTTCCTGCTGTTTCAGATAGCTGTTCCGCTATCTCTCCAGCATCATGTCTGCCTGCATGCTGCCATGCTTCTTGCCACCATGATAATGTATTAATATTAAACCCTTGAAACTGTAAGCCAGCTCCAATTAAATGTTTTACTTTGTAAGAGTTGCTGTGGTCATGGAGTCTACATAGCAATAGAACAGTGACTAAGACAACTAGAATTTGCATTTTACTTGAGAATGTGTTCAAAAGGTAAGACAGACAAAGGAGATATAACACAATGCAGGACCCAAGGGACAAAGGCTTTCAACTTTGATATGCCTGATGCTTTTCATGGTAACATGCTGGAGAACAAAAATATGCTCAGTCTAGAGGTGGAGTTGTTCTGGAGGTACCCTTAGTCATTTCTTCCCCATTCTCTGGGACATCTAACCCCTGACATGGGCTTTCAGACTATAATCCTTCATACCCTTTGGCCACCTTTCTTCCAGATTGCAAAACAGTTTTTCTTCGGAATCACCCTACCAGTGGGTAACTCAGCAGTGAACTCAAGGAGCAAATTAAACTCCTCTGTGTCCCCAACAGCTTTCCAGACAGTCTGTGCTCATTGTTCCATCTGTACCTGCTCTGAGAGTCCGTGTGGCCCCCAGGGTACTAGTGTGGGGTGGGGAGAAGATATGGAGATTGGGCTCAGAGGCTTTCTTCCTCAACAGGACTGACTTGACTTTTCTTTCTACAAAATGTACATCAAACAAGAGCGGGGAAAACAAGGATGATTCATTTAGTCTCCACAGGTAGAGCTTTGAACACTTGTCAATGAAGGACTAGCAGACCCAGACTTAAACACCTGCTGATTAAAGTAGACTTTTTATGGCCTCTTCACAAAGCAATTTTATGTACCTTACTAGCCAGCCTTGGTGTCTGCAGCATGGTATGAAGAACAGAACCTTGTAGTTGCCCTGTTAGGCTGACACAAAGCAGGGAGCACAAAGCACTGGGACTGAGGCTGTGAAAGGCCATCTGGAGGTTCTATGGTGGCCTGAAGGAATAAGAGGCTTGGAATCTGGGTTGTCAACATGGCTTAGTGCATAACGGTGCCTGAAGACTTGAGTTTGCTCTCCAGATGCACATGGTGAAAGGAGAAAAGCAACTGCTGCCAAGTTGTCCTCTGAGCACCCCCGCAATGTAATGAAAAAAGGAAGGCTTAGAATCTGACAGTGTGGGGAATCTAGTAGTGCCCACAACTAGCCCAGAACCCAGGGAGCAGAGGGCTCTTTAAGAGGTCTCTTTAAAACTTCTGGATTCAATCATCAGGGCTCAGAGAACGAGCAGCTACCTCATGTCCCTGGGATTGGAAAGGGGATTTGGAATCTTGAAGCAGAGGCTTGGATATCAAGCATTTCTGTGAGACTTCCACACTCACCTGAAAGGGACTCTGTGGCACAAAGCCAGAATTCAAGTGCTCCCTGACATGTCCAGGGCCCTGGAGGAGGAAGGTCAGCAAACTCTTGACAGTGAAAAGAGAGGAGCAAAGGGGAGCTTTGCCTTTGGGTTCTGTTCTTTTCTTGGTGCCTCTGGAGCTGCTTCCAACCAATGTCACTGCCCATGGGGAGGTGTGGCCTGCTTGGGCTAGTACCAGACAGTACTACTACCAGGGCCTCTGACCACACAAGGAAACCAACTCAGAACAGCCCAAACAGGAGACGTAAAGCCTGTGATGCGTAGGGATGGAGGAGGAGGCCTCTCTGTTCTCTAAGTTCAGGTAGGGCACTTTTGATACCTGTCATCTGTCACAGAAAAGCCGAGGAGGAGGAGGAAGAGGAGGAGGAGGAAGAGGAAGAAAAGGAGGAGGAAGAAAAAGAGGAGGGGGAGGAAGAAGAGGGAGAGGAAGAAGAGGAGAAGGAAAAGGCTTTCCTGAGCCAGCTATAGACCAAGAACTTCAGAGAAATCTCAGAGAATCCTGCAGACCAAGGAAGAGGGACATTTATGCAGCTAAGTGGCCACTACCCTCAAGCCTGAGTTCTTGCCACCCCACCTGTTTCCTTTAAAGGTCCAGGCCACGAGAGCGACTTCCCTTGTGGCTTAAAAATACTACCCATCTCACAGGGAGCTTAACCTTTCCATTTCTTTGATGTGTATGGGGGTACTTAGAATGGACAGGGCAGTCTGAGGGTCAGCACTGTTGTCTCTGACATCCTAGAACTTAGCTGACCCATGAAGTGCTATGGCAAGGCACTCATCAAGGGGCCCCAGAACTCTTGGTGGAATGGGGCTTGGGAGGGAAGGCTAAGATGCAGCTCAGAGTTGGCTAAGAGCAGGGGCATGCATCTACATTTCCCCTGCGGCATGTCAGTAAGGAGGATGGAAGCCAAAGGGAAAACACCCAGCAGAAGGTATAGCTTAGGCACAGGTGAGAGTCTAGTCTTATTTCATCTCTGGCAAGTATAGAGCTGCCACTGGCCCAATGTGTTGGCAGACAGGCCAAAGTATCTCTGACTCCTTTTTTAGCAATGCTGGAATGTCCTACTCTCCAGACAAAAATCTTAAGCACAGTGTTTCCTAGCAGCAGAGGTATCCTGTCCCAACACTCCTGGATTTTATTAGAGCTTATACAGGCTAGGAAGATAACTTGGTTGGTAAAGTGCCTGCCACTTAGGCACAATATGTGTTCATATTCCCAGCACTTATCTAAAAACCCAGCATTTTGGCATGTGTCTCTAATTCTAGCACTAAAGAGTTAGAGATAAGGATTCCTAGCAAGTCAATGTAGCCAAATCTGTGAGCTCCAGGTTCAGTGAGAGACCCCATCTCAAAAAATAAGAAAAGGGACTGAAGAGATAGTTCAGTAAAGTTTCCTTGTTGGTTTTGCAGAAGACTTGGGTTCAGTTACCAGCACCCACCTAGAGGCTCACAACATCAGTAACTCTAGTTCTAGAGGATCTGATACGTTATTCTGACCTCCAAGGGTACCAGGCATCATTTGGTGTACACACATACATGCAGGTGAAACATTCATAAAATAAAAAAGTAAATCTAAAGATGAGGGAGACATCTGATGTTAACCTCTGGCCTTTACTTGTACCCACATACATGTGCACATGCATGTCCCACATCCTCCAAGAAAGTACACTGGTAAGTTGCAGAGCCTGACAACCTGAGTCCAATCCCTGGAATCCACATAGTCCACTATGCTGTCTTTGGGCCTCCACTGTGCAATGGCATACACCCACATGTGGGAGTGCACTCCCAGGGACATATAGTAAATGCAAAGGGAGGGAGGGAGAAAGGGAGAAAGGAAGGAGCTCACACAAAAGCACTTTCAGAGATCCGAACACAGGGCAAAGAAGGCGGAGAAGATCACAAAGCAAGAAGCCAGGCATGGGCCTGTACCCCAGAACAGAACCCCAGAATCTCCTGGAGCAACGGGTTGGTCACCATGTCCTGATGCTGAACACCTGCCTCACTGGAATATTTCTCCTTTCTTTCTCTTTCTTCCTCATCCATGTTTGTTTATTTGTCAAGACAGGGTTTCGCTGGAACTCACTATGTAGATCAGGCTGGCCTTGAACTCACAGAGATCCAACTGCCTCTGCCTCCTGAGTGCTGGAATTAAAGGAGTCATCACCTCTGTCTGGTACAATGCTCTTCTGCTAAGGAAAAGTCATACCTCCATCTCAGGAGCTTCTGTACTGCTAGCCGGGCAGTGTGATGGCCAGAGATTTTAGAAAGAGAAAGATACAGGTATTGAAGGCAATCAAGTTCACCCAGAGGGCTCCTTACCTCCTTCCTCTCTTCTCTGTAACTCCCTCAGTTTCTAGAGTCCTAGGTTGCCACAGGAGGGCCCAGAAGGTAAGAATAGTAACGGCTGCTGTGAAGGGCTTGTCTCCCTGTGCCTCCAGCGGGGGATCTGATGGTCACTGGCCTCCCAAGTGTGAGTCCTTGCCCTAGCAGCACGAGGGGGCCAGTTCTTTTTTTCTCTGGGCACTGGTTGGACCAGTAAATCTGATCTTGCTTTCCCTAAATTTTAAAAAATAATCTGGCAGGCAACTACTGGAGGCCTTCCAACCCTCCACTTGGGCCAGCCCTCATAATAAGAAAAATACTACTTTATACCTGCCTCATTTTGGAGGCTCTTACTTTTTTTTCATTGGTGGTTAACTAAATTTCATCTTACCAAACTATCATAAATTTTATAGTAATTTCCTCAATTGGTGCTGGTGACTGTGGAAGGTGTGAGTGAATGTGTGTGCACGTGTAGGTCTCCCAGAGCTTGCTTTCCAGTTCACTAGTGCTTACTCTCTCTCCACTCTCTTTTTCCTACTCTGAACATGAAACATGAGCCTCACACACCATAGGCATGCACTCTACCCACGAGCTGCGTTCTCAGCCCTCTAGTCACTTAAAATTCTTTAAAGATTTATTTCATTATTTTGGGTGTATAAGCGTTTTGCCTGCATGTATGTCTACACACCACATGTGTGCCTGGTGTCCAAGGAGGTGATGAACCTCCATGTGAGTGCTGAGGCTTAAACTGGGTCCTTTACCAAGAACAAGTGCTCTTCACCACTGAGCCAACTCTGCAGTTCCTCTGGTCACTTTTCATGAGAAAACAACTACACCACCACTGAAGCAAGCTTCACATTGCCCTTTTACAGAGAGATCCCAAGAGTTCATGGCTTACAGAGATTTCCTCCTTACTCTTTTCTTTTAAAAAGTTTACTTTAAAGATTTATTCATGTGTATAGATGTTTTGCCTGTATGTATGTCTGTGTAGCACAGGTGTTCCTGGTGCTTGTGGAAGGGAGAAGGCATTAGATCCCTTGGAATCTGTAACTGGAGTTACAGATGTCTATGAGCTGGCACATGGGCGCTGGGAATTAAATTCATGTCCCCTGTAAGAGCAGCCAAGTTCCTAACTGCTGAGTCATCTTTTTGGACCTGCTGCTGCTACTTTTTTTTTTTTTTTTTTTTTTTTTAAAGTTGATAAGCTAAAGTGAGATTGGGGTGATAGAGAATTAGGTAGAATATGTTACCAGTAAAACCAAGCAAGCCCAGAGTTCTTGCCTTGGACTCTTTGGCCTAAGTCTGAATTCAAAACATATCCTGGGCACTCTAGTCACACACAAACCCAGGTAGCAAACAGTACCCCTCCCCAGACACACACATACAGGGTTTCTCTGTGTATCAGAGATCTGCCTGCATCTGCCTCCAGAGTGCTGGAATTAAAGGCGAGAGGCACCACATCTGGCCCCAAACAATGTCCTTTTATATCTAGTGTCTTCACAGCCTCCATTTTACATTAGTCATGTCTACAGAGGAGCCAGACATGGCTTACCTTTCCATCACCTCAGGGTAAGCTCTATTCAAGGGCTAGAGGTAACTAGCCTCCCTACCTCTGGTGGGAAAAGACTGGCTCTTACAAGACATCCCTGAACTGAAAGTCTGTAGCTCCCAGACAGGGAGAGGTGGCTGCTTGTGAAAAGGATGAGAGGGGGAACCACAGTGGCTCTGTCTTAGCCTACCTTCCCTTCCTGTAAGGTAATGGTTTTCAATATGTGGGTCCTGATCCCTTTGGGGTTGAATGACCCTTTCACAGGGGCTGCATATCAGATACTTACAATTTATAACACTAGCAAAATTACAGTTATGAAGTAACAATGAAAATAATTGCATGGCTGGGATCACCACAACATGAGGAACTGTATCAAAGGATGGCAGTGTTAGGAAGGCTGAGAAGCACTGCTCCAAGAGGACTTCCTTGGCTGCTGGTGAGGTGGACCAGCAGCACCAGCCATGCACTCTAGTGATGGTGCACAGGGAGACCTGGCTTCTTGGGAAAGGGGCTGGGGACCCTCACCTTCCCCATTTCCCACATTAGCATTCCAGGTGACTGTTTTGCATAGTCCTGACAGCACTTTGTCTGTCACATATATTATTATACAGTTCTCCCCAACGACTCTAAAAGCCAAGTTCTCTCAGGCCAAGCCCCCTGTGAAGCTGCTTTGTGCTATGACAGCAAAGGCAGTGTCTCCAGAGAGCTCTTGCTAGCAACCCACAAGACAAAACAGTCTTCTTGTGGGACAGAAGAGCATACAGTACTGAGGCCATGACTGTGGCAAGCCATGAGACACAGGGAAAACCACTCTCCTTCCATGGTCCCAGGCAGAGATGGGTAACAGGGACAAAGCCAAGCTTGAACAGGGGAAGGCTAAAGCAAAAGACCCAAGAGCATGGCAGTCACAGAGAGAAGGAAAGGCTGTTTGCTGGAGAAAAGAGGGGCTCATTGGGGAGAAAGACAGGGCCACAGCCTGCCCTGCAGCTGGCTTCTGGCATGCCCAGAGGGCTTCAGGCTGCATGCACCAAGACAGATAACATGCCCTCCTGCAACTGGGATTCTTTGGCCAGCAAGTAAGAGATATAAGAACATAAATCTTGTTGGAAAATCTAAAATTTACAAAATATGATTTTTTGGGGGGTGTTGCTAAAATGGAATCCAGGGTCTTGTGCATGTTAGGTAAGCATTCTATTGACCTTCATCTCTAGTCCTTGAAATTTTTGAGTAGGGACATGATACTCAAAAGTGCTGAGAGCCTTCTCACCACTATAGCCCTGACCAGGGACCTGCCTTCCTTGATCATTCCCCAGCCACCCCAACTTATAACCAAGGCTCTCTGGAACAGCAGGTTCTCTACCACCACACAGGTATTGCTGCTAAAAGAACACTATACAGAGCCCAACCACTGGAGGCTAGGCCCCAACTGTCCAACTTCTCTTGACATCAGGAAGCAGACGAGATAGACAGCTCTTACCATTGTAGGAGAGGCGAGGTTTGCTCAGACACATTATAAAGTGCATTTCCATCTCATCGGAAGCCACAGACTTAGAGCAAATGGGGCACTTGAAACCTGAAAGAGAGGAAAACAGCATGAAATATCTTTCCCAAATCCAGATAACCATAGTCAGTGTGGACACACTCAACCGCAACAACTGTGTGGAATCAGTGCTCTGGACAGAGACAATGTGGACAGAGCAGAAACCAATTTCTCCTTCACTAAGTCACTGAGACTTTACCTTTCTCCATAGCCTTCAGCTTTCACTAGGGTACTGTGCCATGCAGCATTGGACAGAACTTGCTGACTTGCACTGATGTTCTTTTAGACCCTTTTCAATGGGGCCTAGTAGACCACAAAGCCAGAGAAGGAGCAAACCAAGGCAGGCACATATTCTTTAATTAACAGACCATAATAAATACCCTTCCATCTCTGCCACTGCTGTCACTGCAGCTCCATCCCTCAACTTGTCACCCACCCTTTGGTAGCACCTTTACCCTTCATCCAAGAATCCTTTGCCTTCCTTGAAACTAAGACATCTATATCCTTTAAGAAGTATGTGGGCAGCATGGGGAAGAGGGGCACAGTTCTTCAGAGTGCTTCTAGACACTACTAAGTAAAGCAGCTGTTTTCAATGCCAGGTGAACACAGGACATTGTAATCTCCTACTTTATTCCTAGGGCAATCTGGACTGTTATACAACAAAGGGTTTCCTCAGCAGTGTTAACAGTACTGGTAAATTCAGGTTGATGATCTTCTGAGTTCAACTACAATTAAGCAAAGCTAACTACACCCACACACACACACAAACAAAAAACAAAAACAAAAACAAAAAACACAATTTGGTCACCCCCCACCCCAAGCAGGCTAACGCACTGGTGAACTTGCCCAATGATAAGTTAGATGAATTGTTATTATTTCATCTTTTCCATTTTATATTATTGAACAGTTCCAAAGAGATCAATTCTTTGCTTCTTTCTTTGGTAACAATAACTCTGTAGACTGCACTGGCCTCAAACTCACAAAGATGCACCTACCTCTACCTCCTGAGTACTGGGATTAAAGGTGTGCACCACCACCATCTCCTGTACCAATGGCTCTTACCTGGCCTGGCTATGCTAACATCACAGAACACATCTAACTACTACTATTGTAGAGATTTCATTCTTCCATTAGTTTCCAGTTAGAATTTTCACAGTTTGATGCTCACAATGACCATTTAAAATATTTATTTTTTAAATTTTTCGTGTGTTTTGCTTGCATATATGTATGTCTAGCACATATATGTCTGATGCCATGGAGGTCAGAAAAGGACATCAGATCTCCTGGAACTGGAGTTACAGGTGGTTGTGAGTGACCATGTGGGTCCTGGGAACCAAACCTGGGTTCTCTGTAAGAGCAAACAGTGCAATGGAAACACTAAGCCATCTCTTTAGCCTACTCTCCACATGCTGCTTTTTTTTAGACAGGGCCTCACTGTGTAGTCCTGGCTCATCTGGATTTTTCTATGCAGACCGGCTGGCTTGAACTCACAGATCTGCCTGCCTCTGGCTCCCCTGAGTCATTTTTAAAGAAACCAATAAAAGGCCAAGTATTCAAATACACAGTTGTGAGTCCCAAGATAGAGGGGTCCAAATCTTCCCCAGTGTCCCTCACATGACGCCGTGTTAATCTGTATGAAAAGCCGTGAATGGGTAAAATGCACAGAAACAGGAAGCAAGTCACAGAAGATACTTAGTTGAAGTCTTCAAATCTTTTCCTCAGTGATAATCATCCCCCCCCCCCCCCCCGCAAAAAAAGAAAAAAGCCATGGATGGCCCTTAATCCCAACACTCAGGAAGCACAGGCAGGTGGATCTCTTTGACTTCAAAGCCAGCCTGGTCTACAGAGTGAGTTCTAGGACTACAGAGACAAACCTTTTCTCAACCCCCCTCACCCAATTAAAAAAAGAAAAGACATATGCCACCATAGCCAGTAATGATAAAGCTATAGGACCAAACAGAAGATTTGGAGCTCAGCTAACCACAGCCAAAGTGGACTCCACGCCATAGCCCCTATCCACCTGGGCTATTTCCTTAAAAATTCTCAGCATCTAAACACCTCACCTATGGTCTTAGAAATAGTACCAATATCTGACCTCTGCATAGTTACCAATTCTTGAGTAACAAAACCAGAAGACCTTTAGAAGTGAGGGATGAGGCCACATTGTCCCTAATTTTCTGGCAGAACTAGGCTGCTTATTTTTTAAGCCAGCTTAGAAATGTGCAGATCCAGTGTCACATACGGAATGAAGAGACGAGGAATAAAACCCCAGTCTTAGAATAAAGACAATTCATTTCCAACCTGAGTTCTGTGTGTTTACAAAAGATTTTCTGATGTTTCCAACTCCAAAGAACAAGGTTTCTTAAGAATTTAAATGGCTCAGAAAATACTTGTTTGCTGTACTCCCTATGTTAGCACTGTGTGGAGGTGGAGGCCTGCAGCTATAGCGATATGGAAGGAGGTGCACCAGAACGGCCTTCCAACCCCAGGCTGGGCAAAGACACAGAGGCATTCGAGTGACCTGTTAATAGAAAAAGTTTACCCTTCCCACATCACTTCCGAGAAGATTCAGATAATGCCTGAATCAGCATCACAACAGTCCTGTATCTGAGTGAGGCTCTTGGGTTTAGAGCAATCTCTTCATTATACTGAAGAGGGAGCAGGCCCCAGGAAGGCCTTAGAGCAGAGTGAGGTCACATGCTGAGACAGTAGAGCTGAGACTATGCTGGGTCTTCTTAGGTCTCAGTCCACAGTTCTTTCCATCAGGGAAGAAAAAGTTGGCCATGGGATTTTGAGAAAGAGGTGAGCTGGGAAATATTACCTCTGGTAGATTAAGAGCAGCGTATCGGGGAGAATCATGTTTTAACTAAAACAGGGTCCATGCCTCTCAGTGCTTTAGTTTTAACTTATTTTACAAGGCCCATGAATTAATTAGGAACTGTTTTTATGCTAGCAGAAATTATAAGATGACCAGGGTTTTCTAGACTTAAGACCTTGGCAAGTAATATATCCCTTCCTGGCCCCCAGTTTTATTACTGAAAAAAAAAATGGAGGAACTGATCTCATGTTTGCAAAGATTGAACAAGATAACATCATTGAAAAGTTCAAACATTATGCTGGCCTACCTCTGTTACCTGGCAGAATGAACTCAGGCAGTACTCTGGTCAGCCCAGGGTTCCATGAGTACTAGTCTGCACGCAGGTGTAAAGGACTCCTTTAAAAGACAGACCCCCACCCACTTACGCTCTCTTTGCTCTCTTCTCTTCTCTTCTCTTCCCCTCTCCGTTTCTCTCTATCTCTCTCTTGCTCTTCCCCGCTTTAATAAACTGGTTAATGTATCTCTCGTGTTCGTGTTCCATCTAGCGAGATCTTAAACAAAAGAACAATATTGGTGCTGTGAAACCCGGCAGGCTCTCCCCGTGATCTCTCCCGTTGCCTGCTGGCAGCTGCTGGAGACACGGGGTTCCTGCTCTCCAACCCACTCTTCATCTGCCCGTTCACTGCAGCATCACCGCATTCGCTGAGTGGTGTGTTTCCGAGGTTTCTTCTCGCTGCCTTTCCGACTTATGTGTCCTATCACTTTTCAGGCTTTCCCACCCTTGGCCGCATTCTCAGGCTGACGAGTTCTGAGATTGTACTGAGCCATCTTCGACCTCACCCATGGGAAATACACTTCAAATCGGGAGCTTACATTTTACGGAACCTTTCCAGTTACTGCCAGCGGACAGGTAAATGAAAGGAGTTACTATTTTTCTCTGCTGCCCTTCTGTTTCTTCTCCGTGCAGATGCCATCGGCTCACAGTGAGCTGGCCTGGGTCAGCATCTGCTTGGGACGTTCTGAGAGTTTTTTATTTTTCATTTTTTCCCCATGAGGTTTGAGGTCTTCGGGTTTTGTACCCTAACACTATCTGTAGACTGGTGCATTCGTTTCTCAGACCTACGGTGGTCTAATTTTTTTTGTTTGTTTGTTTTTTGTTTGGATGTTGTGCCACTTGGACACTAATGACCTGTTTCACACATCTTTCTGCTTCACTCATGGAGAAAAAAGCCACTTCTGCCAGCAGACAGGATCGTGTTTATGGCAGCTGCCATCTTGGCCATGTGGCCTAGGTTGGGAACATGCTATGGAAGCAGCCATCTTGACCACGTGACCAAGCCGTGGGTCTGCCTACTCCATGCCTAGGCAGCTGGCAGTCTAGCCAGCTCCTGCCAACAAACCCTGCTGACAGATACAATTCATTTACCTTTGCCTTTTATTTTTATCTCTAATTTCTTCTTTCACTGGCCCTGTTGTGCATGGCTTGTTTATGGAATACTGTGCCTTTCCAGGACCCCCTGTTCTATCTGCATGGGATATGCTTTCTTGTTGAAGGGACCAGCTCCCCTTTCAGTAGTCATAGCGGCCGAACATGTGCTTGTATGACCTTGTCCTGGACACTAGAAAGTCAGAGCCTGCCTTGTGACAAGGAACCAATCAGAAGTTAGCTGGTGGTGCTATGCTTTACGACCCTGGGTGTACTTTATGGACAAGCACACAGCAATGACACAGAGCATAGCAACCACCCTGGGAGGGCCTATGGGCCATAACAACCAGTTGGCCAATCAACACAGGGCAAACCCTCCAAGGCTGGAGGCGCACCAATAGTGAGCCTGTGCATACCCCTAGACACTCCCCTTACGCTGCTCTACAAGATCTGTACGCAGCGGGTTCGAGCTGTCTTTGCTAGCCATTCGCCGTGGCAGGTGGGTGAAAGACCCGAGCTAACATGGGTTAGCTCGTTAAATTACAATAAAGCCTCATGCAGTTTGCAGCAAGCTCTCGAATCTGCCTGGTGATTGGGGTGACCACGGTAGTGGCCTGGGACCCCAGATACCTGAGTTTTCCGGGGGTCTAACATTGTCACTGGTAGTTTTAAGTATACTCTGTCTCTCCTGTCTGTTTGTTACAACATATGGATCAGAGATTACACATCTTTAAATGATGGTAAACATTTAAAGTTATAAAGGTCTATTTTAACTTAACAAAATATTTATACACCCAGTCCTTCCTGTAAGTTGTTTACAAAGGTAAAACTTCTATTACAAAATGGATTTTTCTCTACTACTTTGTCCTTTAGAGGTGTAACTCTAACCTACTAAGTTAAAATCTATTACAGTCAGGCTAGAGGGCTCTAATTAAAACATTCACAGCCTCTCAGCTTCAATCCAGTTCTCCAGATGGATCCTACACTAATCTGTGGCCACCTATGTGCTTAAGGCAAGTAACTAAAGACAAATTTTGTCTGCTGAGATATACTAAACAGACAGACTGCTCTCAAATGCTGAGAGATCTAGAGAATATGGCTTTTAAAATGTTTTATTAAAAAGCTTTATTATAACAGAGAGACAGGCCAGGAGCTGGCCCCACATTTCCTCCAAGAAGACTGGTGGGCACTGAAGAAACTCCACCCACAAAAGGGGCAACGCTAGTCACTGAGCAACCCTACCTTTCACCTCAACTGCTGCAAAGGACTCTTCAGACCGTGGACAAGAGGACAATGGAATAGACTTTGTCCACATTGCTTGGGCCAACGGCAGGCAAGTCTTTGTAAAGGTCTTAATCCACAGGTGCCATGCTATCAGCAGAAGGCAGGTGTCCTTAAAGCCTTTGCCCTCAACAACTATGGAGGACCTTGGGGGTGGCTGTCCATGCAACCAGCTAATAAGTCTCTGTTATTCTTTAATCATTAACTAAGGTAAAATTATATCCTCAAGAACTCTGATGACTGGTAGCTTTGCCAGCTTAAAGCAACAGGCAAAGCTCCAACTATCACAAAACAGACTTCAGGAAAAGGTATTTTAAGGTTTATCTATATGAAGATGGTAATGTAAGGTATATGAATTAAAGTTATGAAGGTCTGAGGATAAAAAGGCTTAAATGATGACACATAAAGTGAGTTGAGACATCCAAAAGAATGAAACATGTTCCAGATTTCTCTTTCTCATTATGCTACTGTTCACAGTCTTAACATTAATCAATAAAGTTCTGATAAGCTACTAATCCAACTCTGACAGAGTACAAATCACTAAACTATACAACTATATGATCATAACTGCAAGGTCAAGATTAAGGTACTTTTTATTATGCTAAAAATATGTCAGTTTTAAAAATGTTAATTCTTTCAGCCAAGTTGCTTCTAACATAAAAATTCTGCTAATGTGTCTAATACTTACGATTTCACAAACTCTAAGGATTCTTGTAGTTCCAGGGAGCCGAATTGGACCCACCCAAACATGTCAGATCCACTCTAGATATTATTCAATCTTTCCCTGGTCCTGGATTCCCTTCCCTCATCTTGGGATCCCTCAGAACCCCTCCCTCATCTTACAATCCTCCCCTCAAGTACCAGGACCTAAGAAAAAAATTTTTTTCCTAAACTTAACCTTGTCCTCTCCTCTACTAACATCTTGCCAGGTCTACAGAGGTGCCAGAGAGTTTCACACAGCCTGGACTGCGATGAAACAACCAGCTACCCCAGGACATGGCAGCACCCCAGCTTTCTCAGGTTCCCCAAAGATGGTCAATGCCCCCCACGTCAGCAGGGAGCAGTCTTGAGAATTCGACACCCTTATTCCCTAACTTGCCATGCCCAACTCCCCACCTTTTTATTAACAATAAGAGGTGAGATTGTTGGAACTCAACACCATGCTGACCCCGCCCCTTGACAACAGGCGGGGCACGCACAGTGGTGTGGTCACATCATCGCTATGGGGCTGCATAAGAGCTTCCCCTTTTAAGTGAGCACCCCCACGGGGTTGGCCCTTCACTCCCTTTCCCCTTCTCTCTTGCCCTACCCTCTTCATCAATCTCTCTCTGGCTCTTCCCCCATTTAATAAACTGGTTAATGTATCTCTTGTGTTCGTGTACCATCTAGCGAGATCTTAAAAGAACAACAATCATCATTGGGCTTAGAGCAATAAATGATGAGGAAGGAACAGAGGGCTAGAGGAAGGACTTAGTTATAAGACCAAGACTAAGTAGAAATACTCGCAGACCAAGAAGGGCATAGCCACATAGATTCTGATGGGTCCCAACAGAGGTACTTTCCATCCTGCCAATGTGGAAACAAGTCTCCTCTTGCAATATAGTAATAGTTAAGGAGTATTTTGCACTTACTGAGTAATTTGTAAGGACCGCCACAGTGTTTTACACAGCTTCTTATTTATTATACAGTGTAAGTACTGCCAATAGGCAGCTACTATATTAACTCTATTTCATAAAAACACAGGGAAGGTCAAAAGCTCAAGTAACTTGTTCAACATTAACAGAGCCAGAAAGCAAGTGCTGACACCCAGCAAGTCTGGCCACAAGCCAGGAGCCTGTTGTACCACTGGCTGACCAGCACAGGAGAAGTGTTCAGCAGCAAACAAACAGACAGGTCTTCAAATCACTTCAAATTTTCTGTGATGCTCCAGAGACATGTTTCTAGATAATCACTAAACATGGATATATATATATATATATATATATATATATATATATATATATATATTTTTTTTTTTTTTTCCCCCCTAGGAATTCTGTCAATGTAGAAGGCTAGCACTCCAGAATTCAGCATTCTACTTGGCATAGAGCCTGCAGCACTGGTTGTAAGATTCTGCGTTTGCATATGAAAATAAAGGGCAAAAGGTAAGAGGGGAAGAAAAGAAATGGAGAGCTAAGGGGGAAAAGCTAATGTCCCCACCTTCTTTCCTGAAAGGTCATCCGATGATCAAGACGGATTCTACCACTTTACTGCCCCAATCTTTTCTTGTATCTGTCCAGTCTTGATTCAGCACCAACAGCCCTATGGAATGACAAATACTGATATTTATGAACTATCTGAAGGTTAAAATTTCTTGGAACCTTTATCCCATTTTGGAAGGAAGTTTGCATTGAATGAAAATCAGCCTTGCAAACTAAGATAAACCAAAGGTCTGCAGGGGAAACCAAGGCACATGACTTTCTGAGACCTCCTCCGAGGTCTCAGCAGTGCTTCAGAGTGGCTAAAAGCTTTATTTTCCTTCCAGAGAAAACCACAGGTGGTCTATTCAAGATGCCCCCTGCCAAGTGCTCCTGGAGCTTCTCCCAGCCCCCATCTGGCACATGGCTGGGTGGCACATTTGCCACTGCCACTAGTTAAAGCTCGATGGCTAAGTAACTTGTTTCCTGTCAGTGCATGGAGGCAGAGGCGATGGCTTATCCTGCTGGTCCCTGACCTGTTCCGCTAATGTCTCAAATGAAGGAGTGCATTAATGTGCACTGGCCTGATCCAGTGGTGGCTCTATCATGCAAATATTGCTACAAGATTCAATCAAGAGTAGCCAACAGAGGGCATAATGGAGATCCAGTTTTTCTCCTTTCTCTGCCAGAAAAGCAAAGGGGACTGATCCTCCAGAGCCCAGCTGCTTCCTTTCTACAAGAGCCCTTTTAAACGGGAATCAGAGACTCAAGCCAAGAGAAGGTGAGTCTGTATTGGGCCAGGTCAAGCGAGCCCACTCACAATGTCAGGCTAGGAACACTAGCAGGTGAACCAAGAGTGGCCTCAAGAAAGCTCCGAGTCATGTGAATTAAAAAGCTTCTTCCTGGGGCAGGCGAACCTGGCTTTCTAGTCTGAGGACAGCACCAGGTAAGGATGAGGTTCTAGAGGGCTCCCAACCCACCTTGCAAATATTCTACAGTGTAAGTAAAGAATCTCTACACTTTGGGCACAGATGTATTTATGTATTTTCCCAAACTGTAGCCTTCTCCTTTAAGACCTGATTTCCTGGGCAGGACCACGAGCTGGCTGCTTGTTGCTCCAGTTTCTCCCCCCACCCTCCCAATGCTGATGCGCTATTTTAATGGCTGCCCCAGTTCTGTCTGTCTTTGGAATCATCTAAAGGTGGAGTAATCAAAAGAAGCAACCAGGGTGAAGGGAGCTGCACACCCTAGAGGGGCCTCCTCTCTGTACAGAGGAGTGACGTGGCACCTCTTAGCTGGAAGCTCCAAGGGTACCACCTCAGTTTTGTTCTACCAGGCAGTTCCCAGACACCAACCAGAGCCAACTTTTCCTCTGGCATCCTGTGATGCTTACTGACAATAAAACAGGACTTGGCTACATGAACTGACTAAGTGGGATTTATTACAAACAGGTGACAGGTGACAAAGATATCATGGGGACACTCCAAACACCACCACCCCTCCTTCGAGACAGAGTTTCTCTGTAGCTTTGGAGCCTGTCCTGGAACCCACCGTGTAGACCAGGATGGCCTTGAACTCACAGAGATCCACCTGCCTCTGCCTTTCCAATGCTGGGATTAAAGTCATGTGCTACCACTTCCTGGCCTCTCCAAACATTTCTATACCATAGGTTCTACTTTCTTCAAGCACAAAGACATATATTTTTTTCTCCATACCTTCTCCCTTTCAAAAACCCAATGCACAAAGTATCAACTGATGAACTGAAGTTTGAGTTATGCCTCCTGAAGAAGGGCACAGAAAGGCCCAGAAGTTCTAATTCCTTTCTAATTCCTTTCTAATTCCTTTCTCTTTCATCAACTCTCTTCTGGACTTGGCCTCTGAGGTTCTCTTCCAGAGTCAAGGGGTAACCCACTGTGTGTGTGTGTGTGTGTGTGTGTGTGTGTGTGTGTGTGTGTGTGTGTGTGTGTGTGTGTGTGTGTGTGTCCCCATAACTGGGTGATAGGGTTCCCAGATATTTGGCTAAATATTATTTCTGGAAACACCATTAGAAAAAAAAAATTAGCAAAGAAATGCCACTGGCTTTCATGATTTCCAGTGTGCAGACAGCAGATTCCTCAGTATCATAAATCATGTTAATCAGTTCCTGTGATGAATCTCTTCATATATTCACACATGCATGTATGCGTGTGCAGTTTTCTGTTTCTTTGGAAACCATATATATTTGCATCCGTTAAAATGTCAAATAATAAAACTGACATCACCAAATGTAGGTGAAGATATGGAATGAACAGCTGTAACATGAAATGCTGGAATGATAGCCATTTGGAAAAAAGTGGGTTTGTTTCTTATAACACATACTCCTGCCCGGTGGTGGTGGTACATGCCTTTAAACCCAGTACTTGGGAGGCAGAGAGGAGGATCTCTGAGTTTGAGGCCAGCCAGGTCTACGACGGAGCTAGTTGCAGGACAGCTAGGGCTGTTACAAAGAAATCCTGTCTCAAAAAACCAAAAACAACCACAAAAAACATACTCCCAGCCTATGATCAGAGCAATTCCTCTGTCCCTCTCCACCAGATGGAAGCATATGTCTCTAAGTCGATATTTATAAAATATTTTATTGACAAAAGGCAAACACTGCAACAACCTAATTGTTGTCCATTAGCAGAATGGACAGAAATGCTGTGATACATGCCCGGATTACAATGGGAAATCACTCCACACTACAGCTAATGACTACTGACACATGGGACAACATGAATGAACATTAAAAACATGCTCAGTGGAGGTCATTAGGACACACAGTGTGACTAATTGAGGAAACTATAGAATAGGCAAAACTAGTGGATTGTGAGAAGAGTCAGAATAGTGGTTGTCTCTTAGGGACAGGAGTTGGGACAGAGGTTGACAGAGAAGGCAATGTGAGAATTTCCCAGGGTGATAATGATGTTCTACATTAAGAGGATGGTTTGGATTATATATTTGTATGCGTCTGTCAAAGTTTATCAAATAAAAACTTAAGATTTGAGATTTCATTGCTTTGTAATTTTACCCAAATTATAAAAACTTGCACCACGTGTGGTTGGTGAATACTTTGTCTTGGCACTTAGGAAGTGGAGGCAGGAGGGTCAAAAAATTAAGGGCATCCTCAGTTACATAGTGAGTTTGAGGCCAGCCTGGGTTATATGAGACTCTGTCTCAAAAAAACCAAAGGGGGGAAAAATAAAAAGCTAAACTACAATGGTGTTTTGCCTATACACACACACATCTGTGCATCATATGTAAGAGTTACAGACAGTTGTGAGCTGCCATGTGGGTGCTGGGAATCAAATCTGGGTCCTCTGGAAGAACAGTCAGTATTCTTAACCTCTAAGCCATCTCTCCCGATGTCAGCTTTCCATTTTTTAATAAGGGAAAAGAGGGTGGAGACAGAGGGAGGGCGGGTGGGCGGGTGGGCATGAGCATGAGTGTGTTTGGAGAAGAAAAGGTCAATTAAGAAAGAGAAAAGAGGAAGGTGGGTTGACAAGAGTTCATGCCTAGTATAATACCGGACCTACTGGCAAATGGTCATAATACTCTTTAGAATAAAACTATTTGTATTGTGCAACTTTTTTTTTGGGGGGGGGTGTTTCAAGGCAGGGTTTCTCTGTGGCTTTGGAGGCTGTCCTGGAACTAGCTCTTTGTAGACCAGGCTGGTCTTGATCACAGAGATCCGCCTGCTTCAGCCTCCTGAGTGTTGGGTTTAAAGGCGTTTGCCATCACCGCCTGGCGTACTGTGCAACTTAACATCTGTGGTCTTGGCTTTCACATTACTGTAAACCTACTAGAAGGTTCTTCTGAGGTACTTACTATAATCCCAGATTGCAATTTATATGCTGGTCAGGCTCATGTCTCAAAAACTATCAGCTCAAGCTTGGGCCCCAGCACATAATAACAATGAAGATTTGGATTCTTGCTTGGACTTAGCCCTGACCCCTTCTCTTTGGCACATAGTCTGCTCAGCTGTACTTACACTAGAGTACATGGAGGCAGATACTTAGGACATAGTTCCAAAGGCCTCACTGTTTTGAAATGGCACCTAAAGAGAAAGATGCCGGAAGAGTAGAATGGAGTTTCTCTGAAGGCAGTGGGGCAGCATTCAGCTCTACCAAAGGGAGTGTCAGTGTCTGAAAAATCTTGCTGCTTTTCTGTCATCTTTCTGCTTTTCTGTAGAGAGATCCTACAGTACTATAAGGTACTGACCAAAGGGTCAAAGGAATTTCCTAGAGAGTTCCTCGGTACAGCACAAACAAAAAGGACCTCTAATTCTAAGATCCCTAAAATAGTATGTGATCTCTACTAAGACATGCAAGGCATGCTATTCCATTGTTTTTCTTCTCCTCTGGCTCAGATTACTTGACTCTGGTAGATAAGTATGAGGAAGTCGAGGGTGGGAACAAAGAGACTGGAAGAAAAGACTCCAACATGGTAGCAGGAACACCAGGACACCTCATAAATCTTTACTGTGACAACAGAGCCAAGGTTAAAAAAGTCAAGGACCTCCTAATGATAACAAGCAATCTGCCTGGCAAGCAAAAGGTCTGCAACAGAATGTTCCATCATAGTCAAGCACCAGTCAGTCGACAAAATACTATGTCATATGCTGCTTGTGGACTGGACCTTTCACACATAAATGCTTATAAAATGAGAGGACCACAGAACTGCAAATTCCTTCTTCACTTTGACATTTTGCCTTGAAGACTATTTTTATATTGGTTTTAACATTTCCTCATTTCCAGTCAGCACATCAATTTCCCAGAAGATTGGCTGCAAGAACATAAATATTGACAAATACTGCTTTATTGAAATGTGTAGAAAGAATTAAAAAGCAAGCATCTAGACAGAACAGAATAGAAAAATAAGATCTACATTCAGCACTCTAGTATTCTTATGCTTTCTCTTCTACTCAAGAGAAATGAAGGCAACATCAGGGCACTTTACCTCCCAAGCTGTGTGTGTGTGTGCATGTGTGCATGCGTGTGCCGTGTGTGCATGTGGGGGCCAGAGGGCAGTCTCAGGTATCATTTCTCAGGCACTGTATATCTTTTTTCTTTCTTTTTTTGAGACAGTGTCTCTCACTGGCTTAAAATCTGCCAGGTGGGCTAGGCTGCCTAGTCAGTGAGCCCCACCCAGGGTTTTGCCTGTTTCTGCTTCCCCAGCCCTAGTAAAGAGTATGCATCATCAAGCCCAATCTTTTTTATGTCCAACTCCAGGTAAGCATTTTACTAACTGAACTACCTCAGCTGTAAATCAAGAGGTGCTTTTAGTAACCTAACCTTTAAATTACAAAATATATGCACACATTTAAACAACGTGTGGTGGGCAGAATAACAGCCCTACAAAAGCATCCACTTCCCAATCCCAGAACCTGTTGTGAATGTTATCTTACATAGCTACACAGACTACACAGCTGTAATAAGTGAGTCTTACAACAGGATGGGTTTGCCTAGTGGGCCCTATAGTAGTCCATGCATCCTTTCGCAGAAAGGAAGGAGGCAGGAGAATGTCAGAGGAAGAAATGCAACTATGGGAAGCAGTTAGGGGAAGATCTGAAGACTATTTACACTGAAAGCTTCAAAGATGGAACAAGGGGTCACAACAGGAAAAGCAGATGACTGCCAGAAACTGGAAAGGAAGGGAATGGATTTTCTCCTAGGGTGTGTAGGGAGAACCCAATCTTGTTTGTTTTATTTGAGACAGGATCTCTCTAAACAGCTCTGGCTGTCCTGGAACTCACTATGTAGACCAGGCTGGCCTTGCACTCACAGAGAGCTGCTTGCCTCGGTCTCCCAAGTGCTGGGATTAGAGGCCCAAAACATCATATTTAACAAGTAGAATTTGAGCCTGGGTAGTGGCATGTGTCTGTAATCTCAGGAAGCAGAGACAGGAGCATCTCTGTGAGTTCAAGGCTAGCCTGGTCTGCATGGTGAGTTCCTGATAGCCAGGGGCTGGAGAGAGCCCGTTTAAAAAAGAATTTACTGGGCATGGTGGTGTATACCTATAATTCTAGTATTCTAGCGGTAGAGGCAGAGTTCCAGATAGGGTTACATAGTGAGACCCTGTCTCAGAAAAGTAAACAAAACAGTAATTGGGATTCCTTGGTCCTCCTACAATTTATATAGGAACATTTTATGCTATAACTAAATACTGTGGACTTAAACAGCAAATATTTATTTCTCGCCGGGTGGTGGTGGCGCAGGCCTTTAATCCCAGCACTCGGGAGGCAGAGGCAGGTGGATCACTGTGAGTTCGAGACTAGCCTGGTCTACAAGAGCTAGTTCTAGGACAGCCTCCAAAGCCACAGGGAAACCCTGTCCCCAAAAAACCAACAAATAAATAAATAAATAAATAAATTTCTCACAGGCCTACTGACTTAGAAGTCCAAGATCCAAGGTGTTAGTAGACGTAATGCTTAGTGAGAGCCTGTTTCTTGGGTTGCAGGTAATAGCCTCTTGTGTCCTCATATGGTACAGTGTGCTGGTGTCTCTATCTCTTCTGAGGGCACAGCCCCATCATGAAGGCTCTACACCTCCCACAGACCCTACCTCCAAACACCATCGCACCAGGGATCATGGGATTCCATACATGAGCTAGGGGTAGAACATAAACTTTCAGCCCATAGAGTACAGTATGTTTTCTAGATATCAGTGAAAATATAGCTGTTAGCCACATTCAAGATAGTCAATTAAAACAGTCTGTCCATGTTTATTCTGTATTGAACAGTAAGGATATACAGCAAAACAGTAAATATAATTTCTACTTTTGGTGAGGCAATGGTGAATATACCTCATACACAGATTTTTGGACTCTTGGGATGGATTCAGGATCCATCAATCTCTAGAAAAATACACCAAGCACTCAGGCAAGTGTGCTTTTCTGAGAAATAGATTCACATATTTAGATTGTTAAGAGGGTCTAAAGCTCAAAAGTTCAAAACACTTGTATAATGAAAGATTATATGTAATAATAGGTATTTCAGAAATAGCCCAATCATTTGTGATTTACTTAATGAAACTCTAAAGGATGAAAACTGAAATAGGCCCTTAGTGTTATACACTTCAAGATCAGGGTCACTCATAACTGATGACTTAAGGAGTCTGTGGTACACACCTTTATTCCCAGCAGAGGCATGCGGATCTCAAGCACATAGAAAGAGCTGCTTGCATGGAGTATCTTTACCTGTCTCCTCCCTGTCCCTCCTGTACCTATCCCACACTTACTAAGGTCATGACTTCTACATGATAGCATCCTAAAATTGACTCTTGAACACTTAGCAACATATGAGAGATGACCTCCTTTCCTACCTGCCTACCCCCTACCTTGTTGTGCCTGCTTTGTGGTCCTTCTATGTCGCCCTCTTAGATGATCTGTCTAGAATAGACCTCATTCTCCATGCTCAGTTACCCATCAACTTTACTTTTTTCTTAGCACTCACTTCTGCTGCATCTGCGATCAGTGACCCCTGTGACAATAAGTTCTGGGGAGCCAGCCTTTCTTTTACTACTGTATCCTGACATATGAGAGGTTCTTGCAAATATCCATTGGATGAATGAATTACACTTCATGGAACTATGTAAATAAGAACCGTGTACTACTGGAAAGAGATGACCAGTTATGGGTATGTGAACCTGTTGTTGGAGTTTACTCTCAACAGGAGTAAAGTACTATCTACCCCTCAGTTCCAGAAACTGCTGAAACCAGGGCAAGGGTTAAGTAGGACAGGCAAGTGTGTGTGCCGCAGAATGTCAGTTAAGAACCCACTGTTTGTAGGCTGCTTCCTGCCAAAGATAACAATCTCATGTGCCTGTGAACAGACCGCTACCAGGCTGTGGTATGTATGTGAAGGGGACTGTTGTGGTTGGTTCCTGGGCAGGCCAAAACAAGTTACATTAGGCTAGAACAACCTACAGCTTCTCATTCTTCCTGTCAACAAAAGCAGGTGGGGCCCTTCCATCAACTCCACTAACCCCACATTCACCTCCGGGTACCCTGAGTGCAGCCAGCAGATGGCCTAAGCTTACTACTCTTAATGGGCTGCCTAGGGACTCAAGAGCCATTTCCTGGGCAGTAAGGACTATTTTGGGAAATGGGGGGGGGGAGATGGTTATCAAACCCAGGGCCTCAAGCATGAAGAAACACTTTTTCACTGGGCTACATTGCCAGCTTGACAATGGAGACTTTGGTGGTCTAATAAGCATTCTCTTAAAAATCTTTATTATTATGGTAAGTTTCAAACAAACAAACAAACAAACAAACAAACAAACAAACAAACAGAATGCACTTCCAGACACTAGTCATCCAGCTCCAACAATGGTCAACTCAGGGTCAGTCTGATCTCATTTTCCCCTGGAGTACACGTGTCTTGGTTTGCTAGGACAATCCTGGTTTTAGCTTGTTATCTAGTATAATTACTAGCTCTCTCCTTTAATCTTAGTTGTGTCTGCATTTGGATGACAAATTTTACACTCATTTGATCTTTACTGTACCCACTTCCCTTGCTCCAGATTATTTTGAAGCAAATTCCTCCAGACATAAGTCCACCATAAATGTTTCATACGGCTTAGAGCATTGTGTTCTTTCTTCTAAATGCCTGTGCTGTGACTTTTGTCTTCCAACAAGAAGGGTAGAGGTGGGCAGATTCAATGTATGCTGGTGGCCTGGCACACACAGGGAGAAAGAAGTCAAATGTATGCTCAGTTCAGTGTGCTCCACTGTATCTCCTACCACTCTACCTTATTGACTCTAAACAGGGTCCAGAAACAAGTTACCAACTCAAGACAGAAGAACAGCAGGGATTTGAACAGTTCAACCTACAAGACAAAAAACCCCAGCCTTTCTCTCTACTCCCTGGAGGATATCATTACAAACTCCCAGATAAAAGGTGAAGATGGGGTATCTGAGCACCTGCCTTCCCACTCAGGCAAACAGTCATATATGAGTTCTTCGAAGAGATCCCGGAAGTTCACTGGTCTAGGACCTAGCAACCCCACTTCTGGGCTATTTCTCAGACATAGAGGATGTTTGTCACATCACGGTGTCAGGCAGCCCAGAACACTCCCATGGGAAATGGGCAGGTCCAACAGAGAGCATGTACACTATGAGACAGTTTAGTAGATCATCTATACCCATCCACAAGTAGGCACAAGCAATGCACTAAATACACATACAGTGGCAGATCTTTTTTTTTTGGGGGGGGGGCAGGGTTTCACTGTGTAGCCCTAGCTGTCCTGGAACTTGATTTGTAGACCAGGCTGGCCTTGAGAGACGATATGTATGTATGTATATATGTATGTATGTATGTACACACATATATGTATATATATGTGTATGTATAAATATATATATATATATATATATATATATATGAATGAGACAGAGAGAGACAGAGAGGGAGAGGGAGAGGGAGAGGGAGGGAGGGAGGGAGGGAGGGAGGGAGGAGGGAGGAGGGAGGGAGGGAGGGAGGGAGAGAATTGGTAGCACCACATGTGTTTGGGTTAAAAACATACACACAACTATTTAAAGTCCTCAGGGGTTAGAGATATAACACAGAGGCTAAGAACATTGTCTGCTCTTCCAGAGAATCTGGGTTTGATTCCCAGCACCCACATGGCATCTCACAGCCATCTATAACTTCAGCTCCAGGGATCTGACACCTCCTGGTTTTTAATGGGCCACCGAGTCATCTCCCCAGCTTCCTCCCCTTTTAAAAATGCATTCTTTTACCTTACTAGATAAATAGTTGGCAAAATGATTCCGGATCTGAGGGTTGGGGAGGGGGACAGAAGGACTGAAAAAAAGATGCCTTAGTTCCTCCAATAAGTCACAGAAAGGTGGCCTTCTTGTAGTTCACACATGGGAATGGTATGATTAGTGGCTTATGTGTCTATCACTTACATAGTAAGTTCATGGTAGAGGGCTCAAACGGAGCTCCTTTAACCCCTTCAACCTCTTCATGGCAACACCTCTTATCACAATGAGGGCCTAGGATTGCTGCGCACTGGGCCATCTACTTATAGTTATAGGATTCCATTATGTTTACATTTTTAACCTACAGAAGGAGAAAAGACAATCTACCCAAAACTCCTTCCTGTTCTAACACTTGATTCGTTTCAGAAGTGCATGTGTTTGAATATTCTAAAATATGGCTAATTCCTATGTGTGTTACATTGTGTTTGATACACACATCATTGTCTCTAACAAGCAGACACTACAGGCTGAATCCATTTTCTCAATGTCACTGTAGCTTACTACATGCCAGGCTCTGGGAAAGACACTGATCAACACACATGGAAGGAAAAAACTACTTTATGGGGCCTCAACTCCGACAGGGGACACGGACAATAGGCAAAAGCATGCCTCATAGTCTGCATAGTCTCCAGACAAGGAGCAGAAACTACACTTTTGAGGCTAGGTTGGCAGTAATGTCAAGAGAGACTTCTTGTTAAAAAGAAGGGAAGTCCAAACTGTGACTAAAGGATCAGGAAAGCCAGTCAGGCTTTACGGTAACCAGTGAACTAGATGAGTTTTAATGTGGCTGACTCAGAAAGGAATGATACCATCATACAATACTATACCTATCAACAGCTGCAAAGTGTAATTTTTCCAAATTGCTCTCTGTACTGTTATCACTCTCACTGCCCCCCCAAGAACTCAACACCCCTCATTTTGTGCTGGAGTCTATTTCCCTTACCCTGAATGGACTTAGAAATATAGCAGCAATGTCATACTGTACAAGGTGGGGACATACAAATGATATGGCTACTGCCTAGCATTTTTAGGAGCCTGTCCTTACAACTAGCCACCATGCTGGAAGCTAGACCACATAGAGACCTTGGAGTGATCACCCTTGCATAGGTCTCTGTTGAGAGCCAGGCATGAGTGAATGAACTATCTGTCTTAGTTACTTTATACTGCTGTGATAAGATACCATGATCAAGGCAAATTATAGAAGAGTTGATTTGGGGCTTACAGTTTCAGAGGGTTAGAGTCCATGACCACAAAGGCAGGGAACATAGCAGCAGGCAGGCAGGCAGGCAGGCAGGCAGGCATGGGGATGGAGCAGTAGTTGAAAGCTTACATCTTGATCCACAAGCAAGAGGCAGAGGGAGCTAAATGACAATGTGTGGGCTTTTGACCCCCCCAAAGGCTACCTCCAGTGACAAACCTCCAACAAGGCTATACCTCCTAATCCTTCCAAATAGTTCCACCAACTGGGGACCAAGTCTTCAAATATATGAACCTATGGGGAGTGGTTCTCATTCAAACCATCCAAAGACGCTGCCTCCAGATTTTCAGCTGAGACTCCAGGCAAGCTGCTCCTACCATGTCCACAGAATAAACAGTTGTTGTATACCATGAAGCTTTAGGCTATTTTGTTATGCAGCTGCAGTATAAGAACAAATGGATAAAGTATAGTTCATTCACATAATGGAAACTATTACAGCAAGGCTAATTAAAGGTCTTTAGCACTACACTACAATATGCTGGCTGACTCTCAAACAATGCTCAGTGAAGGAGGCAGACCTACAAGCACACACTGTTTGATTTTTATCTATTTGAAGTACAAAAATAAGCCAGGCAAATCTGTTCCAAGGCAGGAGGGCAATTACTCCATGGGGGCAGTGACAGGGAAAGGGCATGAGGTAGTGTCCTAGGACACAGGTCATACAGTTTGTGTTCAATTTGAGAAGTTATCGAGATACACATACAGGCTGCAAAGATGGCTTAGTACATAAAGTGGTCCCATGTTTGGATTCCTAATAACCATATAAAAAGCTGGGGTAGTAGTACATGTTTATAATCCCCGTGCTGGAGAAGGGAGACAGGAGGATCCATGGAACTTACTTGTCTAGCTAGCCTGAATTAGCAGAACTGGTGAGCTCCAGATTCAGTGAGAGACCCTGTCTCAAAAATAAGGTAGGGAGTAATTAAGGAAGACATTTAATATCAATATCTGACCTCCATATACATACATGTGCATACAAATTAACATATACACACCCACACTGTACATAGAAAGATGTACACTTATTTTTTTTAAAGATTTTATTTATTATGTTGACAACTTTCTGCTTCCATGTATATCTGCACACCAGAAGAGGGCACCAGATCTCATAATGGATGGTTGTGAGCCACCATGTGGTTGCTGGGAATTGACTTAGGACCTCTGGAAGAGCAGTCAATGCTCTTAACCTCTGAACCATCTCTCTAGCCCCCGAAAGAAGTACACTTATGATATACTATTAAGTACTTATAAACTACTAAGTATTTTGTTGTTTGTTTTGATAAGAGACTTACTCTGCAGCCCTGGCTAGCACAGAACTTACTTTGTAGATTAGGCTGACCTTCAACCCACCTGCCTCTGCTGGGATTAAAGGTGCACAAGCATGATCCTGAGTTCGGACTGCCAACAGTCATGTAAAAATATGGGGCATGCATTTGTAACCTCAGCATTGGGAGGAGGCAGAGAAGTGGAGAAAACAGATTTCCAAAGCTTGCTCATCTGTCAAGCCTAGCAGAATCAGTGAGCTCCGAGTACGGTAAGAGGTCGGTTCTCAAAAATTAAAGTGAAGAGCAATTGAGAAAGACACCCAACACCATACTAATCCCCCCCCCCCCAGAAATACCTAGAGAGAGAGGCAGGCAGGCAGGCAGACAGGCAGACAAAAGACAGACTAATCTCTCTGGCAACAGCGCAGTCTGGGAGACCCTGAAAACATGTAGAACAGTTAAGGAGTTGCTGCTATTTAGGCTATTTAGGCTTCACTGCCCTGCCAAAACCTGGTAAACATGAAGGTCTCCGATGCTATTGGGGCTCTGGGCTAGTGCCCAATAGGCCATCTGGTGGACTCAGAATCCAGAAGGGACATCTGGTTGACTTGACTCTGAACAACTATTTATCCTGATTATTGAGATTTTTGGCATCCACTAATAACTTGTGCCAGGCTGTAGTACATAGGTTAGCTTAGACGCTGCCAGGTGTGGTGGCCAGTAACAGCACTATTCTCTTGGAAGACTGAGGCAGGAGGAGCACAAGTTTGAGGCTATCCAAGGCTATAAGGACAGATTGTGTCTCAAACAACTCAAGTCAGAGGAATGAGAGTTCAGACAGCAGGAGTTTTCCACTTTATGGGCAAGACACAGAGAAAACCATGTGGTGGATTTCATGAAGATGGAATCCTAGAAGAATGTGTTGCTGGAAGGAGGGCAAGGGAAGAAGAAGATTCTGTTTTAGACATAACAAATTTGGAGAATCTGACAAAAGAAAAAAATATAGCTGCTTTACTTGTTGTAAGTGGTAGAAGCTGGGAAGGATATGGGCTGCAGTTATTAATTAGGATAAGTAGTGAAGCAAAACAGGTGTGTGGGGCTGGAGTGGAGTGGTAGCATGATGATCAGGAACAGGATAGATCAAATAAGCCTAGTCTGAGCAGGTACACTAAGTGGTCCCTTCCCTGTCCTCTATCCTTCCATCCCTAACATTGGTTCAACTTAAGTGAAATCTTGAAGAGGGTAAATCAATTAATACTGTTCACACCTCTGTCAAGAGAGCAGTAGACATCATTTTTTTTTTTTTTCTTTCTGGATACCTCAGAAAAAAATGTCTTCAAGGTATCAGCTTGATTCCACCCATTTGTTGAAGTAGGCTGGGGAAGGAAGAGGGGCCGGAGAAGAGCCCTATCTTTCTTAGTACACACAAAAAACCAGGTGAAGCAGCTTTAGGCTCATTTTCCCAAAGAGGAAAAGGCTTAGTAAATAGTGGAAGAGATCACAGCATGAAAAGGAAAGATAATTCTCTGGCTTTAGCCAGGAGGCCAAGCCTGCATGTTGGACTGGAGTATTATATTCTGTACGCTGGAGGGAAGGTATGCTATAGCTGCAGAAGCAATGGGGGAGTTTGCTGAACAGATACCAGTCCCAATCCCAGTACTATGGCAACTGGTGGCAGGGATCTCTAACACACCCAAAGGTCACAATAATGACAGAACCACCCAGGTCTGTGCTTGGTCTAACAAATATTTGATTGTGGCTTCAATGGGTAAAACTAATCAAGTAGGCAACAAGAAGAGGGAAGTGGTGTACACCAGAAACCCTCCTTAGCCTGGGAAAAGGACTCTCTCCTTTGCTCTTTTTCCTGACAGGATTTCCAGCAGCCCAGACTGATCTCAAACTTGCTATATAGCCAAGAATCACCTTAAACTTTTGATTCTCCTCCTCTATCCCTACAGTTTTGTACCACTACAGGTGGTTTAAGCAGTGCTGAGGCTTAAACTCAGGGCCTTGGTGTATGGTAGGCAAGCACCCTATACTGAACTACAACCCTGAACCTCCCTCATCTCTTAAAAACAGCTATTTTGCTGGGCAGTGGTGGCAAACATCTTTAATCCCAGCGTTTGGGAGGCAGAGGCAGGCTACTTCTCTGAGTTCTAGGCCAACCTGGTCTACACAGCGAGTTCCAAGACTTCCAGGGCTACACAGAGAAACCTTGTCCTGGGGAGAAAAAAGAGAAACCAGCTATATAGTACTCTATTTTATGAAAATATAAGTTATTTAGTTAATTCCCTATGCACAGATGCTGATGCTGTGCCCCATTTTTTAGTAATAGAAACAATATTCACTTGGTGCTTTGGGTACTTGTTCTGTTTTCATCCTTTGGGTAAATTTAATAAAGTTAAGTTACTAAGTTAAGAACTGAACACTTTAGGGCATTTCACCACTGAACTACATTCATAGCCATAACCTCTTAAAACTGGTCAGGGTCTCAAGGTTCAGTCCTTCCTTGGCTTTATTTTCTATATACTCTCCCCTCTAGAGTGTCTAGGCTTTGAGTACCATCTGTGTTATTGCCTGTGTGTGTGTTTACAAGCCTTTCACTGCTTATCTAACAAAGTTGCCTTCTATTGCCTTCTTTATGGTCTCTTACCCATAAACTAGGGACCAGGGATGTTTTGGGATTCAGATCTTTCCAGACTTAAATATCCTATTATATAGCATGTAACATCTAGGATAGCACCACACTTACTGCAACTTGAACCACAAAAGAAATGGCTGCCTAGGAGGACCATGAAGTTTTATCATTAGATCATCATCAGTCATCTGGCTGGGGCAAAACAGGAGATCTGCAAGCCACCAATTAAGAGTTTATAATTAACAGTTTGTAAAAGTGACTGGCTCTTTGCATTGGGAGAAATGCACTTTTACAAGGGAAAGATCTTACAGTCATCACCTTAACCAAAAGATCAATTCACAAGAACCAATGATGGGAAACTGGTGTTTGTTACATGCCTCATCACATAGCACATGTCAAGTGCACAGCAACAGAACTTTTGTTTTTGCCCAAAGTACTTAAACTGAAACTAAGTATTTAGACCTAACCTAATTTCTAGTCAATTAAAAAAATCAAAGTGCTGAAGGAACAGGCTAAATAACAACCTTGAGGAAACTAAGATAATCTAGAATGAAGTCCATTCTAGAAATCAACTCATTCTGTCTTTGCAGAAAGCCAATGTCAGACTGGAGGTATAGCTCAGCAGCAGAGTGTTTCCATTACACACAAGGCCCTATCTTCAAATCCTAGCTGACACATACATACCACACACACACACACACACACACACACACACACACACACACACCCTGTACACACACACAGGGGAGGATGTTTTAGATCAAAAAAAATAAAAATAAAACCAAAAAGAAAAAAACAAAACAAAACATGACAACCAAATATACGAACTCTGACCAGATCCTGGCTCAATAAAGCCATTTAAAGGAAGAAAATTTTGTTTCCTTTGAAGTCAGATATCCTTTAGATTAGAATCTAAGGCAGTGGTTCTCAACATGTGGGACTCAACCCCTTTGGCAGACCTCTATCTCCAAAAATATTTACATTAAGATTCATAACTAGCAAAATTATAGTTATGAAGTTGTGACAAAAATAATTTTGTGGTTGAGGTCATTACAACATGAGAAACAGTATTAATGGGTCACAGCATCAGGAAGGTTGAGAAGCACCTGCCTAAGGTCTACATACGGGAACAGGGTTGGGACAAAGAGAACAATTTAGTAGTATCTCATCCCCGCAATGTGCTATAATAGGAGGCCTCCTTCCAAAAGGCATCATTGCTCATACCCTCACACAGCTTTGTTTCTGCTAGTATTATATTTTCCAGTGTGATTTATAAGTAACAAATGTTTAATAATGTTCACTATGTATTGCTGCTCAATGAACAATAATAATGTTCAGTAAACATGTGTTGAGAGGGGAAAACATTTTGAGTATAAATGAGGAAATCTCAATGTGGTGTGGATCTAAGATGGTATTATAGCATTACTGTGAAGTCATGAATGAGGTATGTGTCTATAATGCCAGCATAATGTGGAGGCAGTAGGTAAAGAAGTTCAAAACCATCCTGGGCTACATACCAAGTTCAAGGCCAGCCTGGGTTCCATAACACCCTGTCTCAGAAAAAAAAAAAAAAAAAAAAAAAAAAAACCAACCCTAAAATCACTAATTAAAAAAAAGATGCAGTCGAATAACATGCTCATATTAAACAAGACAAGCAAGCCTATAAATAGTCTCAGCTCAGCTCAAATTTTCAAGCCACGTGGATAAAGAGTAAGTATCTGGCTTCCAGAATGTCTAGATTTCAGATTTGTTGATAAGGAATAGTTGAGTGAGTTAGTTTTATAATATGAACAATTCTCATTAAGTCTTTAGCCCATCTATAGTCTACCACCATGTGTGGTTTTCTATGAAGATCCAGTTTATGTTTCTCCACCTACTTAGTCAATGCTCTCGACACTATCTCTAAGCAACCCATCCCTTTTTCATGGATTGTGATGCCCCTTTTATATTATACTAAGCTTTCAGGCATATGAGTCTGCCTCTGAGATCTACATTGTAGTTCCTTTTTCTATTACTTGTTCTTGCAGACACTGCTTTTTGACCATGGCTTAACAGCTTATAAATTCCAGAATACCCTTTAGTACTGTTGAGGATTGAACCCGGGGACACATGCATGCTGTGCAAAATGCTCTTTATTACCAAATTATCTATTTCCTATCCCCTTTTAAATATATATATATATATATATATATATATATATATATACAGTGATGGAGATTAACCTCAGGCCTTACAGGTGACAGATGAGTATTCTGCTACTGAACCATATCTGTGGCCTTAATTTTATCTTCAAACAGCCTTGCCTCAAATTTGTGATCCTCCTGCCTCAGCCTCCCAAGTAGCTGAAATTACTGGTATGCACCTCCATAAGACAGCCCTTTCTCTCTAAAATTTAGCATATATAGATACACTTAACAATACAAATTTAAAAAAAGCCCACTAGAGTTCTGAAGTTGGTGTGTGCTGAGTCATCTGTAACTCCAAATATACAGGTGTGATGATACACACCTATAACTCCTACTAGATAGGCGTGATTATATATATATATATATATATATATATATATATATATCCAACAACTAGATAGGGTGAGGCAGGAGAATCGTAAGCTTCAGGCCAGTCTGAGACACACATTATAATAGCTCAAATTGGGCTGGAGAGATGGCTCAGTGGTTAAGAGCACTACCTGCTCTTCCAAAGGTCCTGAGTTCAATTCCCAGCAACCACATGGTGGCTCAAGATCATCTGTAATAAATAAAAAATAAATAAATAGAAGCTCAAATTAAAGGGCTAGAGAGAGAACTCAGAGGTTAAGAGGACTGGTTGTTCTTCCAGAGAACCTGGGTTCAATTCCCAGCACCCACAGGGCAATTCACAACCGTTTGTAACTCCAAGATCTGATACTCTCACACAGACATACATGCAGGCGAAACACCAATAAACATAAAATAGAAATAATTTTTATTTGTTTGGTTTTTGGTTTTTGAGACAGTGTTTCTCTGTGTAGCTTTGGAGCCTGTACCGGAACTAGGCTGCTGTTTCTCCAATATAGATGTGATACTAGGACTCCTGAGTTTTTATGTTCTCCTGAATGTGGCAAAGATGTTTCTGTATAACTTTCAAGGCAAGATTAAAAGGGAAATGTGGCCAGGTGTAGTATAGTATGCATGCTTTTAATCCCAGAAAGCAGAAGGAGACAGATCTCTGGGTTCTATTCACCAAAGCCTGTCTAGTCTATAGTGAGTTCCAAGCCAGCCATAGATACATAATGATATGTTGTCTCAAAATAAATTAATCAAAAATGATTTGGCTCTCACCTGGTTCTTTTGTAATGACAGCCAAGTTAATATAAAATGTATATAGCTGCCCAGAGAGGATTTTGAGGCAGGACAGGTCACATGAAAAACTTACACAGAAACAGAGATACTAAGACCCCCTACTCATTCCCGAGTCTCTCCAGACCGGGCACCAGGCATGTGAGTGAAAAAGACTTTAGGACAGTCACCATCCAACCGCAGCTCCATGGAAGCTGTAAAGGCCCCATGCTTCACTGAGCTGCTCCTAACTTTCTGGCTTATGAATACTGTGAGAGATAATGACTGTTATTGGTTTAAACTATGAAGTTTTAAGTACTTTGCTATGGAACAGATATATCATAAATTATTAGTGATGCTATTCTTTACCCTGTGGGGGCCTTATCTTAGGAGAACCAATTCAACAGACTTGGCTAACTACAGAGGAGGGGAAGGTGGAATGAAAGTGCAGAACCAGTGGCATCCTTATCTGCTGTCTCAGGGTAGAATTTAGATTGCCTTTCTTTGAAGCTAAACACTACAGAGAAAAAAAGATGCGTGGCTACTCACATCTAGTCACAAACAAAAAAGCTCTCGCACCTCTATCACACAAATGCAGATAAACAGTAGGAAACTGATGGCAGTACTGAGGACACATAATCACACAAAGTATATTTCCCCTAAAACACAAGGAGTCTTCTATTGCTGTGATTAAACACTATGGCCAAAAAAGCAAGTCGGGAAGAAAAGGTTTATTTGACTTCTGTATCACAGTTCATCACTGAAGGAAGTCCCAAGAGGAACTCAAGAAGGCTAGGTAACTGAAGGCAGGAGCTGATGCAGAAGCCATGGAGGAATGCTGCTTACTGTTTTCTTTCTTATAGAACCCAGGACAACCAGCCCACGGATGGCACCACCCACAATGAACTTGGCTCTCCCCCATCATCACTAATAAGAAATTGCCCTACAGTCTTGCCTACAGATCATCTTATGGAAATGGAAGCATTTTCTCAATGGAGGCACCCTCCTCTTTGCTGACTCTAGCTTGTGTCAAGTTGACACAAAACTAGCCAGTGCACAAGTTGGTCCATACCGATAGATCAAAGAGGGGAAAATGATTCTTCCAGTTCAGAAAACAAATTGGAAGAGTTCATTACTACTTTATGTTTACAATTCTCAATATAACAGAAAGGGAAATACTTAATTGAAAAAATATAAATATCTTCACCAAAAATTACAGTAAACTTATATTCAATAAAGAAACAGTTGTTAAACATACTAGTGGAGGTACTGACCCACAGGTTAAGGAGGGGAAATCTAAATATAGGCATTAGAATGGAAGAGACAGAGGCAGGTGGATCTCTGTGAGTTGAGGCCAGAGCTAGTTCTAGGATAGCCAGGGCTGTTAACACAGAGAAACCCTGTCTCAAAGCAAAAACAAAAACAAACAAACAAAAAATGAAAATGGAATCCCATAATGATGATTCCTCCACAACTATGATAACACCACTAAACTGAAAAACACCTCTTAAAGATTGGCTTTGGACTACCAACTGTTTAGAAAAATATTGAGGTGTCTAGCTGAGATGATCCAGCCTCATAGACTACTCTAGCCAGGACTCATGACAAACCCTGCATTCTCCCATTACACAGAGACTGGGCAACAAATGATACAGCTACCTTGACAAGTAACCCAAATTTTTCTTTTCAGGATCCCCTAAAGATGCTATTGCCCCCAGACAGCAGGAAGTAAATTTAAGACCATGATGCACACATTCCCAAGAGGTGTGTGTGGGGGGGTGGTTTTGGTCTTTCACTAGGTTATGGATATATTTGTCATTGTTTAGGGGGATTGGTTACAAGTTGTTATTGGTAATGGTCAGGAAAAAAAGCTTAACAAAGGAGATCGGATTCAGGGTTCTTGTTTTGAAAAGAAAGAAGGGGGATATAGATATGATAAGATAAAAAGATAGATTATTGAATCTACTTTTAAAAAGTACTAGTTTTAAATATTTTACATTGGATTGGACTTTTGTATACTATATACAATTTTGAGATTAGTTTTGTTAAAACATTCTGTACATATGTTTCTAATCTTCTTCAAGGTATTCTGCCTATACAGCTCATTTAACAATGTAATGCAAATTCCTAGTCCTTGAAAGTTATTATTACCAACTATATAGGATAATAAAGAAATGTAGGTTAGTAATTTGCCACCTATTACAATCAAACTTGTAGTCACATTAGGTATGTTTTCAAAGTCAAATAGAGATATATTTTTAGAAAGACAGGTTGTCTTCAAAATTTGAGATCTACAGAATATGGCATTCAAGATATTTTAATAACATGGGTTCTTTTTCTTCTTAATGACAATGAGATATAACTGTTCCTGGCAGCACCAGTCTATTTCAGAGAAAATGATGGGCATCAAAGAAACTCCACATGGAGTTTACTTTCTTTGTGACAAAAATAAGATACTGGGCAAGAAAGTACCTTTGCCTTGACTGCTGACAGTAGGCTGTCCAAATTGGACACGCATACACAAAGAAGAGAGTAACTGCCAAACCTTGTCAAGACAAGGCAGGATAGCCCTTCAAAAATCCTGCTTCATAGAAACATCTCTCACATATGCAGGGCCAACATTGTAGAGGAACCTTGGGTGACTGTCCAGGTAGCCAGCTGTTTCTGTCATTTTTCACTTTTTTTTTTTTTTTTTGGAAGTCACTTGCTCACACTTCCTATTTACTCAGTTCATATTATTTCCTTCTCAGGTCTCTGAGGGAGTTGAAGACTAGACAGTTACAGTTTTCCTTGTTTACCAGATGCAGAAAAGAAACTCACTAAAGAGGTGTAAAGTGTGTAAGGTTGAGAGATATCAAAAGATAGTTTTGCATGGTAATGCAAGTTATGATAGAAAGTAAATTAGGTACAAGACTTTGGACTCACCAAGGTAGGATAGATAATGGATTATTTTCTCTGAATTTGTCAAATGTAAATGGACCAGACATTGTTGATGTAATTATTGACTGCATATATTATATATAATTATTGCACTTATTGTATATAGTTTTTCTTATATTAGTTATAATCATTTTTTAAATTTTAGACAGAAAGGAAAAATGTGGTGATATTTTGTTTATGATCTAACAAATAAAGCTTGCCTGAAGATCAGAGTGCAAAGCTAGCCACAGCCATAGAGGCCAGGCAGTGGTGGTACACACCTTAAATTCCAGCACTTGGGAGACAGAGGCAAATGGAGCTCTGTGAGTTCAAGGCCACCCTGGGCTACATGAGAGTGAATCAGTCTAGAGGAGAAGCAGAGCTCATGCCTTTGATCCCAGCACTTGGAATGATATGCCTTTAATCCCAGCACTAAGGAGGTGGAGACAGGAGTGATATGGCTGGAGGGAGAGAGGAATATAAAGTGGGAGGAGACAGGACCTCAGGGCAATATGAGCTGTCTGAGGTTTGGTGGAGAGCAGTGCAGTTGGAGGAGCAGTGGAGTCTGGAGATGCAATCTGAAGACAGAATTGCCCCTTTGGTCTGAGCATTGGGAGAGACCAAATGCTGGTTTGCTTTTGGTCTAATGGCTGGTTGCTTTGCTTCTCTGATCTTCAGCTTTAACCCTAATATCTACCTCTGAGTTTCTATTATTAAGATCAACTAGAATTCATGCTACAACTTGTTTTTGTATCATGTAAACTACAAGAGCTATTTACCAAATTGTATTTTTCTATGTCAGCAATAACCAATTAGAAACAAATAACATCAGAAGAAACCATGATGTTTCTACTAGTAAGTTACTTAAACAAGAATGTACAGACACACTGGGCATTGGTGGCTCACACCTTTAATCCCCCAGCACTGGAGAGGCAGAGGCAGGCAGATTTGAGTTCGAGACAGCCTGGTCTACAGAGTGAGTTCCAGGACCAAAGCAATACAAAGAAACCCTGTCTTGAAAAATCAAAAAAAAAAAAAAAAAAAAAAAAAGAATGTACAGACTCCTGGGACATCTAATAAATGGAGGGACATTATATATTCTTGCATAAGATCTGCTATTATAAAAGTGATAATCTTCACACTGACATAAATTCAGAGCTAAAAACAACATCAACAAAAATTGGTGAAACTTCTATTCACAATTTAACCACAATATGAATTTTTAAAAATTATAGAATATAAAGAATGTCACTCCTTTAGAAGACAAACTCACACATTCTTCCATAGGGAAAAGGAAGGGCAAGCACAACTCAAGGAGGCTGCTGGTGACATCAGCACTAATTTGCTTTTGAGATTTGTTGTTTTTAAGATAGGGTCTTATATAGCCCATACTAACCTCAAACTTGGGTCTCATGCAGTCAATGATTACCTTAAACCTATCCTTCTGCCTCTTCTTTCCAAATGCATGGATTACAGGCATGTACCACCAAGCAGGCACGAACAAGGATACACTTCTGAACTCATGATGCACAACTGGTTACCTGGTCACCCATAAGTAGGCAGAGGTGCAGAAGGGACAAAACCTTTTATTTTAGATGTACTATTTGCTTTTTATGATAATAAACTCAAATAATTACATCATTAAATTTTTAAAAAATTAAATCTCCATACCTTAGTTATCTATAGGATGACTATAAGGATGACTATAGGATGGCTAAGGCAGATTGGTATAGACTGCCACTCAGATATAAACAGTCTCAGACCATAGCTCTAACAGAGGAACCCTAGGGGTACTTGGTGTGGTCAGTGGTCATTTCCAAATCTAAGAAACCTAACACTTCCACTCTATGGCTGCAAGTACAGCCTAGTACCTTAGCATAGAGACTTATACTAGAAAGAGAACTGAGCAGCTTTCCCAGGCTCTCAGCATCTCTGCATTTCTTTCTTTTTTCCCCCTCTGTTTTCATCTCTGGCTGCCTGCATTATCACATTACTATAATTACCAAGGCAATGGGATTTGTATAATTTCTCATCTATGAACACATATTATTTCCCCTTTCCTTATGAGAGCACAGGGCCTCAGAGCAGCAGCCATAAGAACATGGACTGTTCTCAAGTGTGTAAGTGCCCCCCACATCTCAGTCCTGTATTTCAACAATCTTGAGTTACGTGAATGCTGCCTGTCTGACAACCTGTTCTTCGATCTAGTGCCCATCCATGTTTGCAGGGCCCTGTCAGGAACACACACTGAGCTGGGCAGTCAGGCCTTTGGAAAAGTCCCACTGCTCTCACTAATACAAGACACATTGGGTGCCAAGTATTCGTACTTCAATTATAGCCCAAAGTAGCCAGAAAACATCTCCATTCTCTTTCCACAGCCGTTCTGAGCCTGCTGCTCATTCAGCTTTCCATCCACCCAGGAGGATGGTGGGAGGAGGGAAATACAGTAGTGGGAAGAGAATCACGAGCAGCAGCCACATCTCTGTGTCATTCCCATGTGTCAGCCCAGTTCTGAGTGTTTGCCTTCACTACTGCATTAATCTCTTGAGCCTCTGGGCATGCTCTGACGCTTTGTTACTGCTACTTTACAGATGAGAAAGTCAAGGTACAGGGAAGTGAGGGTAGACCCCAGGGTTTAGTCTGATCCCAAGTAACACGAAAGAAAATGCCTAGGGTCTGATGGTGGTGGAGGGGGGGACGACGATGACAGAAGAAAATAAAATTCAGACTCTTATCTCAGAGATTAGCTATTTGGAGACTTGGGTAAAAGAACTTTAAAGGAATAATATCATTTGTGTGATAGAGAAATACATAAGAAGAACTAAAAGAAACAGAGAACAGCCGATATTTTAACAAAAAATTCCAAACTAGGAGATCTGTTCCACTTCCTTCCTTAGTACCATACAGAAGGAGGAGGCATATACAACACTACCAAAAAAAGACAACTCACCTTCCTTCTCTACTGGATTTTTCTCCCTTCTCAGGAGTAGGCTAATGGAAGTGGGCCCTTCACTGGACCAAGGAGCAGGACAGGTTTACAGTGGGTTCACAAGTATTTATTTCTCCTGACATTTGTGGACACACAGGGTGCCAAGTGCCACCAAACACATGGGGTTCATAAAGTATTACCACCAGTGCACTCTCTGCCTTCATCTGTTGTTATGATTTTGCACAGTACTGGGGATGCACATGAGAAGCTGGACACAGCTAAGGCCTTGCCCATACTGGGAACATGTGCTGCTGCTACTGAGCTAGATTCTCACTCTCTTTTGTTGTTTAAACCCAAGGACAAGTTCTCACCAAGGATTACTAGATGGTTGGACTAAACTTTTAAACATAAAAGTGAAATACTACTATATACTTAAAAAATCACAATCTAACAAGTCATCTTCTTACAAATTTATTATTTTTATTTTATATGTATGAGTGCTCTGCCTGCACACCGGTGCTGAAAAAGTCAGAAGAGGGCACCAGATTCCCTAGAACTGGAGTTAAGGATGGCTTTGAGTTGCCACACAGGTGCTGGGAACTGAACCCAAGTTCTCAGACAGTGCTCTTAACTGCTGAGCCGCCTCTCCAGCCCCACTATATACTTTTTTAAAATTCCATAATATCACATCCATCTAAGGCAAACACTATGGATACCATGGCAGGGCTGGAGTCAGAAATGAAGGGAAATGGGTAAAAGTAAAACTGGCAATGCCCATACTGGAACTGGAATCTACTGGTTTACCCAGAATGTTCATATCTACCTACAAGAGGCTGGAGGTATAAGCCCAGACTTCCTCCACTCTCTCCCTGACTATAGACCAAGAAGAATGAGCCAATACGTTCACACAGTATGGCTCTAAATGCCTTGGCTTGTAGCCTGGATGGTGTGGTAAAAACAGACGGGGCAAGCAATAGCTAGCACATGAACTCTCACAGTACATTCCCAACTACTCTCATGATTGTGGACAAACCTAGGTGTCTGTCTGTCTTCTCTTATCTCTCCCTGTTTTATCAACCTCCCAAGCCCCAGTTCTGGTTTTTGTTTGTTTCTTGTTTTGGAGACAGATTTTATTACTATATTACACTAGCTGGCCTGGAATTTGCTCTGTAGACCAGGATGGCCTGGAACTCAGAGAGATTCGCCTGCCTCTGCCTCCCAAGGGTTGGAATTAAAAGCGTGCATCAGCATGCCTGGCTCTACTTTTTCACCTGTAAAGTGAGGTAAGGGTGCTAGTTTACCCCTCTAAATTCTCTTCCAGTTTGATGACTGTCACCATGTAGGTGCCTTGTGCCAATTGCAGTAAGAAGATGGTGCCAAGTCCTCTCACCTGGAGTTTAGATAGTTGTTAGCCTTCATATGGGTGCTAGGATTCAAACCTGGGTCCTCTGGAAAAGTAGCCTGTGCTTTTGGAACTATTGGAACTAGCTGGAACTATTGTTCCAACTCTCCAGCTGCACAGACTGGGTCTTGACACAAAGTTCTGTAACTATCAGCAGTTGGAGATACAGATATCAAGAGCACATCTATGGCATAAAAAAAAAAAAAAAAAAAAAACAGGGAAAGAAAGCCTAAGGTTTTTACATTAAACTATACTAGCTATGGATAAGAGGGCAGAGTGACATGGAAAGTTTTGGGTATGGAGGGCAGAAGTCCTTGTTGCTTCTGAGCCAGGTGAGGTGAGCATTGTGGAAAGTTAAATGTAAAAAGAATATAGTGGTTTTTGTTTTTTGTTTGTTTGTTTGTTTGTTTTTCGAGACAGGGTTTCTCTGTGGCTTTGGAGGCTGTCCTGGAACTAGCTCTTGTAGACCAGGCTGGTCTCGAACTCACGGAGATCTGCCTGCCTCTGCCTCCCGAGTGCTGGGATTAAAGGCATGAGCCACCAACACCCGGCCAAAAGGATGCAGTGGTAACTGGGACCATTTACCAGGGGTTTTAAAGCAAGGTTTCAATATATATTCAGTTCTACTGTTTTGACAAGTAATTGTTTAACTGATTTACTTCCCTTAATCTATTCTTCTCTGGACTTTGTAATTAAATTTAGGACAATACAGAATTTCTCTTTTTATCAACAAGGGGATGGTTAACCTCAAAGATTGTTCCTCATTCCTTCCTGTACTCAGTATAGCCAGGGCCCTGGGACTTGTCTCCCAGGATGCTCTACTGAATGAATTCTTGTCCCATGCCTTCTAGTTCTACCACCTACAGTCTCCTGAAGCACAGACATTCTCATGGGGATGCTCTGGGGATGACAACAGTGACTAACTAGCATCTTGCCACAGGTACCAGGAGCTTCTCCTGGTGACTTAGCTGTGTACCCACTATTACATAAATAGATGACAAAATGAATTCAAGCATATGAGGAAAAGCCAGGTATGGAAAGGTAAAGATACATCTATGTTTGCACTGTTTCACTTATTCTTTTTAATTGACTCTTTTTGATAAATAATTCATCTCCCTTCAGCAACTCTCAACTTTAGCAAAAGGTCAGAATATTGACCATGAGCCACTGATGGTGGAAACTCTTCAGCTGCCTTCAGTGATCAGTGCTGTGTAAGGTGTCAGCCTAACACCCTAACCTCCCAGGGCTGAGCTTACTGTTGTTTCAGTGAGACACTTCAAGGCACTGCCCTTCTAAAATGCCTTTTAACACATAAGGTTCTAAGCTTGTTATTACAAATGAGCTGGAACAGTCTGTCAAAGCCAGTTCTTTAAACTGTTTCAAGTCTTTTGAAGTCACTGAACAGCTATGTGTGAAAGGTGTCTTATATGTATCATCACAGCAAGAACAAGGGCATTTCTCACTTAAGTTTTGTCAAGAGTGTAACCTAATTTTATGTTTCTCTTACAAATTAATTGGAAAGAAATACAACAGAAGCTAGCATCTCCTCATATCTCAGCAGCAGGATTATCCAGATCAGAAAGTTAACACATATAAGCAGGCTCCAGGATTAACTTTAAACAAAACAACAACAACAAAAATCCCCAAACAGGGTTTCACTATGTAGCTCTGGCTGGTCTCAAACTCACAAGAGACTCACCTGTCTCTGCCTCCAGGATGCTGGGGGATTAAAAGTGTATGCAATCACACCCATCTAGATTAACTTTTTAATGTATCTAGTACATTATTCTATGAAAAAAAACAAAACAAAACAAATGGTGGAGGGATAGTTATACTGAAATGTAGACATCAATGATGAGCCTCGTATTTCTAAGGTTTTCTTCCTTTGGAGACTTCTGACTAAGCCATTTTGTACATACAAAATATCAAATCACAACAATGCTGGCAAGTTATCAGCTATCCAGTGCAGGGTCTGACTTCATCAGCATCCCTCAAATGACATTACCATGGGGAGCCTTATGTAGATTTTCCCCTTCTTTTCTTAGCAACCTCCCCTTTATGCAGTGAAGGAATTCTAGTAACCTCATAGCACAAAGAGGAAATGAAGACATGACCACAGAGGTCCCAACTCAAAATCAAGGGTATTAGCCAAGAATAAAATCCAGGGGTTTTTAACCCTTAAACTCTCACTCTAACTTCAGCATTTCCTATGCCCACCACACTAGGGAGGATGGTGATCATGGTCCTGGTGATCTTATGTATAGATAGACACAATTCCCACTCCCGATAGTGTTGAGAACTGCCATTTCACCTTGGGTTGTCTGTGCTAAGTCCAAGTGCTTCTGTGGGGTTTTCTTTTGCTGTTGTTATTTTTTTTTTAATTGATGTAAGGCATCTCATATTGCTGGACTAAACCAAATAATTGTACCAGGGTGCCTGGTCATATAATCCTACCCACACTATAAGCACAAAGGAGTGAAAGGAGAAATGGCATGAAGGAACACAAAGAATATGACTTCCAGAGATCAAAAGAAACCAAGCCAACCTGGAAAACAGGGAGGAGCCAAAACTATCTGCCTAAAGTCTATGTCCACTTTGAAACTGATTTATGCAATTTCCAATCACTACTTCAGGTGGAAGAAAACCCTTAGACTTCTGGCTCAAAATATTTCTTTACTCACATCTAGAAGTGGAAGGATCAAATAAGACCTGAAAACAAACTTCAAGAGAATAGAGCCTTTTGATGGCAGAAAAACTGGTTCCTAGGAGATCTAAGCCATTTTACCACAAACAAAAATAAATGGCTGTAGTCATCTCTGATGCTAGCACAGTATCTAAGATCTATTATGTTGTTCTTTTTGAACTCCTGCAGATACTTGGTGCCGAGGCTACAATAGGGAAGGATAGTGGCAATTATCTGTAAAGAGTACATGCCTACTCTGAATCAGCTCAGACAGGAGGCCATTCTTACAGCTCTTACTGTAACTGGGAAACCTGTTAACACTTTAAAAATGGTTTTATTTATTTTATTTGTATGGACATTTTGTCTGCATGTATATCTGTGCACCATGTGCACACACTGCTCACTAAGGCTAGAAGTGGGTGTTGGGTCCCTGGGAATTAGAATCATAACAGTTGCTAGCTGTCATGTGGGTGCTGGAATTTGAACATGTGTCCTCTAGAAGAACATCCAGTGCTCTTAACCACTGAGCCCTCTCTAGGCCCAGACTTGGGTTACTTTGAACGTTTCCTTTACTGCTGACAGAGTGGCAGGTCTTTCACTTTCCACATGAAAAGTCTAGGAGGTGCAACCTCTTGACAGAAGAACTTGGTATGGTTCAGAAATAGTCTGAGGAAACCAACATGGCCAAACCCTCTCAAGTAAGTCCCAAAGAAGGTAAGTTCATGTTGTGATCCATGAGACCTGGTTTACTTAAAGGAGACAAGGAAAGCAACCATTAAATGTGGAATAACTCTCCTGGATTCAACCATGCAGGGCAGGTGTAAGTACTGCCACCTAGTTTCCACAGGGTTCAAATTCAACACAAGTTATCTGCCCAAAGAATGGACTAAGATATATTCTTCACTTCCTACCAAACTGCTCAAAGAAAGCATTCCAATTTCTCTCCAAATTGGCTATGGCAGTTATTTCTGGTATGGAAAAGCTGCCCTCATCTTTAACCATTTGTTCTCACTGTTCTATGAGGCCTTGACACTTTTTCTCTTCCTCTGATTCCCACTGCCCTCAGTGGTACTAAACCAGCTGATACAGAGAAATAATCCTTAGACTTGAGTGTCATAGTGTTAGTCTCAGAGTGACTCCTGCAAGCAAAGCTACTGAAAGCTAACACAATACATATAATGATGATAATAGTCTGCCATATGGGGTCAGCCCTAGGCTACCATCAGATCTATACATTCCTATAGAGAGAGTAAAGGGGTAAACAGTAAAGAGAGTCAACAGCCCACAGTTATCAGTAGACTATTACTGGACAACAAGGGGGGAGAACAAAAGTTATTAGGCCTTGTTTTGTTGAGGCACCAAGAGCCTTCTTTATACACAGCCCACCATGTATAAATAGCCATTTCCAAGGCAAACAGAACCATTTCCTCCAAAGCAGCTGCCAGTGACAATTCTGAGGCAAAAGAAGAGAAATCACTAATTTACTCATGGGGTTTCAATTCCACTTGTGAAGCTGGTTTTCATTCTACATTTATCCTTGGAACTAAAACTAGAAGGTTTGAAAGTGAAAAAGACAGACGAAGGCCATGAAAGAGCAGAAAGAACTGGACCATCTGCTGTCCTGCTAAAGAAAGGCTCTCTACCTCAGAACTTGAGTTTATCATGCACCTCTCAACCCAGGACCAAATTAATTCAATTAAAATGCCTCCATATATTTATCAAACCTTTAGTTCTCAAAGTGTAAATAAGAAAACAAAATTCTGCTGCCATCCACCTTTGTATTGGAACAACCTCACTAAATGCTATTTGGAACAGAAATCTGCTTGGCATGAACAGCACAACACATGTAGTTGAATTATGCTAGAATCATGAAAGCAAGGGAGGACAAGGAGGAGGAGGAGGAAGAGGAGGAGGAGGAGGAGGAGGAGGAGGAGGAGGAGGAGGAGGAGGAAGGCAAGCTGGAAGTATTCTAAGAAGCCTTGGAGCTACTGGACTCTGAATCAGGAGACCAGAAGAGATTCTGAAAACATCCAAAGGAAAATGCAATAGCATTTCTCTATAAGAAAAGCTGGGGGCTGAAGAGATGGGTCAGCAGTTAAGAGCACTGGCTGTTCTTCCAGAGGTTCCAGGTTCAAAACCCAGTGTCTATATAGTAGCTCACAACTGTCTGTTGCCCCAGTTCCAGGCAATCCAATGCCCTCCTCTGGTCTCCATGGGCACTGGGCAAGACAAGGTGCACAGACATACATGCAGACAAAGCACCCTGAACATAAAATTTGAAAAGTAAGGAGGAGGATAAAGCTGTTGGAAAGTCTAAATGTGGAGCTCTAGATACTCACTGGAGCTGGGCCTCAGTATGCTGAGTGTACCAGGGAACTCCGAGGCACTGGAAGTCTTTCTCATAAGACCAGGTCACAGACTCTGCAGAATGCAGTTTTGTCTCCCCACCTTAGGTGACCTGAGAATGCTCATATATTTTTAGTCTTTGGATTCTGGTAAAAGAGTAATACCAGATACCAGATTTATTCTTTAACCAAGAAGGTAAGAATGGTTGACACAGACAGACAGTTACATATTTGCCTTTCACAGACTTGGTCGAGTCACAAACCTAGAGCTTTATGAAAGGGTTGTCATAATAAACGATGGCATTTTGATACAACCTGAGCCCTTCCAGAGCCTTTGGACAGAGATGTCGGATGAAAGTGTGACAGACATAAAACCACTTGGCTTGCAGGTTGGGCTCTAGGGAATAGGGTGAATTCTTTCATAAGGTCAACTTCTTTAAGACCTTGCTTCTAAAGGAGGTTCTCAATTTATCTTTAACAGACACAAAAAAGAGGTCTAAGAAGACATGAGAAGAGAGACCTGAAGAACCAACCCTCCCTATACACAGCTAAAATGAGGACAATCTCCAGAATTTACTCCAATACATATAAATATGACCTGCCTGCTCAGCAACCTTTGGGTTGTCAGACAGCTTTCTATCTTTGAAGGAGTGTCTTCCCTCAGACCATTAGCTAGGTGGGCATCTGGTGTGACCATAATGCCTCTGTTTTGTGAGCTATAGGGACAAAGAACCTTCTCTTTTCCTTAGAGAGGGATGGTGTTCAATTCTGAGGAATGAACTGGAAGTAGGCAAACAGGTGAAAAAGAATAGTTTTTTAACATAAAGTACACAGGGCTGGAGAGATGGCTCAGAGGTTAAGAGCACCGACTGCTCTTCCAGAGGTCCTGAGTTCAATTCCCAGCAACCACATGGTGGCTCACAACCATCTGTAATGAGATCTGGTGCCCTCTTCTGGTGTGCAGATATACATGGAAGCAGAATGTTGTATACATAATAAATAAATAAATAAATCTTAAAAAACAAAACAAAACAAAAAAACCCCATAAAGTACACAGAATCACACAAAGTATAAAACTAAAAAAGGGCTTATGTAGCATTCTGGGCTACAGAAAAAAGTAGGGCTTGGAGTGTCTAGGCAGATGTGTTGACAGTGAGGAATAGGGCCTAGGACTTCTGGAGCGAACAATGGCTGTTGTGCTGTGCAGTCTTTCAGAGAAAGACTCAGAATAGCAGGTGCCAGAGGGAAAGCCTCTTAGGGCGAGGTGTCAGACTCTGGGCTCCCTTTCCTTGAGTTAATCTCTGTTTACTCAGACTCCAAGGAGGGAGCCTTTGATAATCTCATGTATACTAGGAGAACATCCTTTAGGCAGACAGACAACTCCAAACAAAGTTCCTCCTTGAATTTGTTTCTTTCTGAGCTTTTCAGTTTGAAGTGTGGGTAGGTGGAGGGGTGGGGGAGCACTGTACTTGAGAATGTTTTCTGGGTTCCTACAGAACAAAGAAAAGCCTCTCTCCCAAGGATACAATCAGTGTCTCCATCAAGCCCAGAGTCTACCAGAGAAGACCTCATGGTCTGAGAACAGAACTTGGCCTACGTCTACATTAGCAGCATTTTTTTTTTTAAGTACTGGACTCAAGTTCTTTAGAAGAGTTACCCAGGCCCTCAAGACAGGGCCCTAATTCTACTTCAAGAAGATAACACCTAATTCATATATATGATAGTAATGAAGGGTCAGGTAGGAAAATAGAATAAATATGTGTTGGCTAGTTTTATGTCAACTTGACACAAGCTAAAGTTATCTGAGAAGAGGGAATCAAAATCTGTAGAGAATTGTCTTGATTAACAATTAATTTAGGAGGGTGCATTTTGGGTGATATCACCCCTGGGGCTGGTGGTCCTGGGTGCTTTAAGAAAGCAAACTGAAGGAGACCTCGGGGTCCTGTCTGACTCACAGAAAGCAAGCTGAGTAAGCCATGAGGCACAAGCAGTAAGCCATACTCCTCCATGGACTCTGCATCAGCTCCTGCCTCTAGGTTCCTGCCCTGACTTTCCTTAGTGATAAGACTATGATGTGGAACTTACAGCTCCTTTTCTCACAAAATAGCATTTGGTCATGGTGTTTTTAATCACAGCAACAGAAACTTCAACTAAGACAAGAGACATATACTAAGGGCTCTAAATTCCAATAAGCCAGCATTGTAAATTTATTTAAACTTGATTAGTTTCTTAAAAATTACTGAGATGGGAAGAAAGGACAGTCTACACGGTGTGCCTGCAGAGGCCAGAAGAAAGTGCTGGATCCCTTGAAGCTGGAGTTACAGACAATTGTGAGCTGTTTGATGTGGGTACTGGGAACTGGACTATGGTCTTCTGCAAGAACAGCAAGTGCCTTTAACCTCTAGGCTACCTCTCCAGCCCCTAAATCAAAAATGTTAACCTGCATACTTTTCTGAGTAGTATGATGAAATCTTGCTCCGCCATGCTCCATCCTGCTTGAAGTATCCATCACCTGTCCAGTATAGTCATGCTATATAAGCGACTCACCTTTTAAGTGTCGGGTATCACATCAACAGTGTTAAGAAAATGACTGCTTTACTCAATGACTTCAAATCTCAAATGCAGCAATGCAAAGGAAACACCAGAGCAAAAGACACGGAAAAACAGAGTAACTCTGAATAACTGCAGGGTATATAGAGAAACACTTTAAATTTAGAGTTTGTGATTCCAAGGTTCCACTGAGGATCTTAGAAACTATCCCTTGAAGACAAGGAGAAACTACTGTTATCAGTTGCTAAATGATTAAATTTTTCTTCGACTTTTAATTAGAGAGATCTTACTCAGAGATCAGAGTCAATGCCAAAACTCCAGCAAGAGGGCCAATAAGCTTACACAAAAATTTCCTCCACAATACAACCATTTCTACCTTTTGTCCACCTTATCTTCCCCAGACCTGATGGGAAAATATACCCAGGATCTCAGACAAAATATGATGAACTGGGGCCTAGCTTGCTCTTAGAGCCAGAGATCAACAAGATAGAACAGATAGTTCTGGCAAAGCCAAACCACATCACTTTCTCCCATAAGGCCCTCCCTCTTCTCACCCTAATTTTCAGAACCAGAATTCTGAGAAGAGCCCACCCCCCAACAGCAGTTACTGGATTCTAGTTTTCTTCTTCAAACCCAAATTGCTAAAGTCAGAAACTACATTTCTGAATCTAATGTTGAAGGTTCTTCACACATATAAGACAATGCATATTTAAACCACTAGTTTAATTATTTCCACAAGGACCTTTGCCTTTCCCAAGAGAATTATAAAATCATGGGAAACTAAGGGGTCTTGCTGGAGGAAGGGAAAGCATAAAGCCAACTGCCAATGAGGAAGGAACAAATATTTTAAAATGGAACACCACATTAGCTGAAAGAGCAGACAATGGATTCAACAAAAAGCAAAGTTCTGAGCAGACCCAGGAAGACTGACCAGCAAAGGGACATACACTGGAAGACCTTGAGTTGCCATGAGAGGATGGGCAGAACAAGCTTACTGATACCACAGAAAGGACAGCCTAAATAGGAAGCCTAGGAACAAGCCAGAAATATGCTAATGCTTCTCTCTAAAGTCAAATTTTCTTTTTTTAAAAAAGATTTTATTTATTTATTATGTATACAACATTCTACTTCCATGTATATCTGAACACCAGAAGAGGGCACCAGATCTCATAACGGATGGTTGTGAGCCACCATGTGGTTGCTGGGAATTGAACTCAGGACCTCTGGAAGAGCAGTCGGTGCTCTTAACCTCTGAGCCATCTCTCCAGCCCGTCAAATTTTCTTTTAAAACGTGATAGGATGTACCTAAGTGGAAACTGAGACATGATGGAAGTTTATGAGGAAAATTATAGTTGACAGTCAAATTTGCTCATTTAATATATGAATTATAACCAGGTTCAGTGGTACATACCTGTAATTCCAGCACCAGGGATGCTATGGCAGGAGGATCTTGAGTTAGAAGTCAACCTGTCCTACATAATAAGGACCTTATCTCAAAACCCAAACTGAACAAAAGCCCCCAAGTAATAGAGAGTTGTGTTTTCCAGCCTGAAGCACACTTAAGCTATACTCCTGGATGCACAGAGAGGAAAGCTGTTGGGCTCAAGTAGCCCCGTACAGCTGCAGACATGAGGAGGCATCTGCCATTTTTATCTCTGCATTTGGAATCCTCAAGTTAGAGAACATGGGTTCTTTTCTGACCCTCTGTTCCCACCTCCTATGTATATTTAGATAATTGGTGTTTAACTTCATGGTTCTAGCCACCCACCTGAACTAATTTTATAAGGTAAGGTGGGAGGTGATATAAAATCCCTTAGATTCCCTCTGAGGCCTATAAATAGAGCCTGAGGAAAGCAATGAGCCCACCTTAGGCAGGACTTCCAGAGTGTTTCCTCAGGAGGTTCCTCCCTCAGGTCCAATCTAGGCACCTCACAGGGCAGAGTCAGAGGGTGTATGTCTAGTGACAGCCAATGAGAAAGCTTCTCCTGTCCGCAGGCTCAGTGTCCTTTGCAAGGGATCATCAATCCTAGCAGTTCTGCTTTCAGTCTAAGGCTGTGCACCACAGGAGCAGGATCACTGAGGACAGTGTGTACAAAGTCTACATTTGGCAAAATTGCAACAGTAAGATGGAGGATGGAAGGGAGGCACAGATGAGCAGTTTGTGATAAAGCAAATGGGAAAACACAGGCAGGAGTGTGTGTGTGGGGTGTGGAGTGGCTGCTTCTTAATTTTACTCCTCAGCAGGCCTGTCCGATACAGGCAGGAAGCAGCTCTGTAGGAGCAAGGTCAGCACTCACACAGAAACTAGCAGCAAGCATTCCTGACAGGGCAGACACCAAAGTCAGAGACCTTTGATAGACAATGCATGCTAGGGTTCACTGTGGGTCTGTAAGATGGGTGGGGAGTGTGAAATTCTTTGTCTAGAGACGGATTCAGGTTAGGCTGAGAGCAAAACTCAGTGAACATACATTTAGTATGTGTATCTTATTATACGTAAACTTTAAAACAAAGAGAAAAACACCAAAGCCAACGTTGAATACTGCATCAAAATATTCAGGGATAAGCATACAGTTTATTTTGAAATGAATCAAAACAGGATGATGGATGGAGAGAAGAATACAAACAAATGTGTGGTAACAAGCATAATAAAAAAGATACGGGTTGGGGTAGCTGTGGACTAGTAATGTGGCTGAGCCTTGCAATACAGGTATGTTTGGTTCTTAAGTGCTGGGGGCTGAAGGAAAGGCTTCTGTCTGCCTGCTGGTCAAGCTCTGACCATCTCCAACCCTTGGGTTTTGGGCTTTTTATTTTGTTTTGTTTTGTTTGAGATAAGATCTTACTGCTGAGCAATAGTGGCACATGCCTTTAATCCCAGCACTTGGGAGGCAGAGGCAGGTAGATCCTGAGTTTGAGGCCAGCCTGGTCTACAGAGGGAGTTCTAGGATGAAAGCCAGGGCTACACAGAGAAACCCCAACTCAAAAAAAAAAAAAAAAAAAAAAAAAAAAAAAAAAAACTCATAATCCTTTTGCCTCTACTTCCCAAGTGATTACAGGTATGTACCTCAATGCCTGGAACTCTGTACTAATTGGCTGTTGTTTATTTTGTCTGTTTGTTTTGTTTTTAAAGAAAGCTCCTCAGATGGGTAAAACAAATTTTTATCCATCCAAACCATGGCATATTATTTAACATTAAAAAATGAATTAACTATAGATACATACAACAGCTTGAGCAGGGATCACATTGACAAAAAAAAAAAAAATCCCAAGAGTTATATTCCACATGATTTTAATAGAGACAGAGAACAAATGGGTTTTGGTAAGTGAAAGGTTCAGGCATTAAGCTGGCCTGCCCCTGTTACCTGGTGGAATCCACTCAGGCAATACCCTGGTCAGCCCAAGGTTCCATGGGAAAGAAGTCTGCACGCAGGTGCAGAGGACCCCTTTAAAAGATAGGCCCCTGCCCCTTTACGCTCTCTCTCTCTCTCTCTCTCTCTCTCTCTCTCTCTCTCTCTCTCTCTCTCTCTCTCTCTCTCTCTCTCTCTCTCTCTCTCTCTGTGTGTGTGTGCTCTTCCGTCTCTCTGTTTCCCCGCTCTGTCTCTCTATGGCGACCAGCCATGGCGGTCAGCCATTTACCCTGTTCCTCTTCTTAGTCTCCCCATTCTGTCGGGCCTTATAATAAACTTATAGTCTTATGTCTCATGTCTCAGCAATTTCTCTTTTCTTCTTTTTAAACAAAACAATAACAGTAAGGGTTAAAGATGGGGAGAGGCCAAGGGGAGCAGTAATATCAAAACTCTCTGGTATGGACCAATTTTGCATCTCTGTGATGCTGAATCCATGAGCCCACACCAACATGAAAACACATACACAAATGAGTGCATGAAAAATCAGGGAATCCACATAAAGCCTGCAAATTGTACCAGGCTGACTTCATATTTACAGTCACCTGTCTCTACTTTTCAAATGCTGGGATTAAAGGTGTGTGCTACCAGGCCTATCTAAATTGTAGTTTAAACCACAGCTGTTTTACAATCATTTGTGGAACAATTGTTTAATTTTTACTTTGAAATTATTAAAGTAGTATCCAAAGTTGTAGAAACAGTAGGTGGGCTCTTGTGCCTTTACTGTTTCCCACAAGGATTTATTACATAAAACTATGGCTTCTAAAAATGAGAAAATGGACCTTGGAGTCATTTGTGAATAAACAGCATCTCTTCCTTTTTTCAGACAATATTAACTGGCAATGCAAAAACTTTGTTCCCTTAAAACATCAGCACTTGGGGCTGGAGAGATGGCTCAGAGGTTAAGAGCACCGACTGCTCTTCCAGAGGTCCTGAGTTCAATTCCCAGCAACCACATGGTGGCTCACAACCATCTGTTATGAGATCTGGTGCCTTCTTCTAGTGTGCAGATAAACATGAAAGCAGAATTTTGTATACATAATAAATAAATAAAATCTTAAAAAAAAACAAAAACAAAAACATCAGCACTCAATAAGCACTCTCGGGACAAGCCAAACTCATGATGGTGCAAAGGCAATTGAAAGGGCCAAAAGAAAAAAATACAGGCCTTTCCTATATTTATATTGGGGCAGCTGCAATTTGAACCCTAAAGAAAAGACATGTTTTCATTTATTTTGAGACAGGGTCTCTCTCATTTCATAGCCAGGCTGGCTTGGAATTCACTATGTAGCCTACCCTGGCCTCAAATTGTGACAATTTTTTAGCCTCAGCCTCCTAAGTGCCAGGATGATAGGTAATCACTATCCCCAGTTTGTTTGTTTTAGGTGTTTTGCTTGCATGAATGTCTGTGTGAGTGTGTCAGATCTTGGAGTTACAGACAGTTGTGAGCTGCCATGTGCCTGGGAATTGAACCCAGGTCCTCTGGAAGAGCAGTCATGGAGCCTTCTCTCCAGCTCCTTTTGTTTTGTTTTTTAACTGAATATTTCACACCTATTATGTTCAGTTGTCATGGTTTGGATAAGCATCCTCTGAAAGTCCATGTGCTGTAAAAAACATGGTTCCAGCCTTGGGCACTAATGAGAAGGTTATAGAGACTTTAAGAGGCAGGGTCTGGTTACAAGTTTTCCAATCATATGAGGACATGCCCTTGAAAGGGATTTTGGGGGCCAGAGAAATGCCTCAGTGGGTAAAAGTGCTTGCTCATCCTCTTTCCCTTTCTTTACTTCCTGGCTTCCATGAAAGGAGCAGCCTTCATTACTACACACTTCTCCCATAAGTCACTGCCTTGCCACAGGCCTCAGGGCAACGGGCAAAATGACCAGTGACTAAAACCTGTAAAACTTAAACCAAAGCAAAATTTTCTTCTTTTTAAATGGATTATTCCAGTTAATTTGTTAAAGTAACAGGAAGTGGAATAACACGTCAATGTTGGGTTCTCAGCTATTACCTGTTAATAAACTTAGCACAAGGGAGCATGCTCAACACACAGCTCTTTCCATTTTGTTGTTGGAAATAAGACACTGGCACTATATCTATATCTATAGATATATATCACAAACCCTAAAAAATGGAGCCTCAGAAGAGTGCAACATGAAGGCTTTCATTTTAAAATGTAATGATTTTCTCAGATTTAATCATACTGAAAAGAAAACTATGCTTCTCACATTTTAAATGCTGATATGCTGATGCCCTTAAGAACTAAAGGTTAAGCAGGGAGAGATATTCCAAACTATAACTTACAATTTCTCTCTCCTCCTTACTGTTTGCCACCCTCCCATCCTTTCTCCAATCTCTAATCATTAAAAAAAAAAAAAAAAAAAAAAAAAAAAAGCAAGACCTCTGTAATCAGGGCTAATAATAATTTGCAAGTCAAGATTCTAGGACTTTGTAAATGATTTGAAAGATATCAAGTATAGTTACTTCTGAAAGCTCACAGAAGAGAATACATTCAAGTCTTAAAAAAAACCCTTTGAAGTATTGAGTCTCAATTCTGAAAATGAAAATCCTGGGAACTTCCAGTTACACTAAAACAAACAAATGCCTAGATAACCAGAAAACCCTATGCATACTTCAAATACCTTAAACTGATATAGAAAGAAACTGCAAAGTCCCAGCTGCCAGAAACCTAGAGAGAACTGAAATGGGGAGGAAAATAAAGAAAAGTACATTTCTGCCTATGCTATATTCACAGAAGCAAAAGGCTGCCCTACAATCTGCAGTGACCAGCCAGATCTATATACCCCACTTTAAGATGAACTCAGTCAAAAGTTATAAAGCAATCCAACAAGGGCAAGGATCAGGAAACTGTACAATCTGATAGACCCAAGTATACTTAAGGTGATGATAGAAAAGATAGACCCAAAATTCTAGAGAAGAAAATACCACTGAAAGCCAGGTTTGGTGGCACATGTGTTTAATCCCAGCACTGAGGAGGCAGAGGCAGGTAGATCTCTGTGAGTTTGAGGACAGTCTGATCTACTTAGAGAGCTCCAGGCCAGCCCTGGCTACATAGAGAGACCTTGTCTCAAAGAAACATTAATGATAGTAATAATAAATAAAATAAATTCTCTTGACAAGAGGAGAGCTGGGAATGTAGTTCAGTAGTAGAGGTGATTATTGATCCTAAAACCCTTGGGACCAAGATTACTAGGAAATGATACAGTCATACCATTTCAGAGTTATCAAATCACAGATACCTTTGCCTAGCAGACACTACTTTAACTCATGGGACAAAATGACACTGACACATAACACACATGATCTGCACAGTTCTTTTTCTGCTAAGAAAAATTTAACCTGAATCTAAATCTAAAGGAAACAATCTAACACATGCAAAATATAGAAAATTCATGAAGATAGTGTTGTAGAATAATCAGAACTAAGGATACATGACAATCACATATAAGACATGATCCTCGATTGAACCTTTTTGTTCATTTTTGCTTTGCTTTATGCTTACTGTTGTCATCTGAGACAGGTTCAGTTAGCACAGGCTGGCTTCAACTTTACTATGTAGTCAAAGCTCACCTTCCATGAACTGAACTGAGATTATTATATATACCTCTATATCTGGATTGATAATTTAATGTAGTTTCCATCCAAGAAACTTAGATATATACAAAAGCCCTCGGTAGTTCATCTGAGAACTAGTTTAATTCATGCAATCTGGATTTCATAATGCCTAAATGAGCAAATAGTATGCATTTGTATTGGATCATCTAAGGAGATGTAATTGCCAACTTCATCAAAAGATTTAAGAATGATTTCACTATATATTCTATAACTATGAATCCTGGAATACTAAATTAGCATAAGGCTTCTTATGTTAATATCAAAGTGATTCTTAGAAACAATACAAACAGAATAAAATTATTGCTCAAGCCAGGCATTATACCTCTAATTCCAGCACTGGGGAAGATGAGGCAGGAAGATTATTTTGGGTTTGAGACCAGCCTGGTCTACATAGTAAGTTCTAATCTAGCCTGGGCTACAATGTGAGACCTTGCTCCTGCCCTCACCTGCCTCCCCCCAAAATTTATGACTACACAGTTTTGGTATATAAATCAGTATCAGGAGTCAGTAAGAGGCATTCATTCTCCAGCCACACTGAGGAGAGAGGCAGCAGTTTGAGACTTGGTGAAGAGTTTGTGGCTGCTTACTTTGCTTCCCTGATCTTCAGTTTGAACCCCAATATACATCTCTGGGTCTTTTATTTTTCATGTTACACAATTTGTGGGAAGCTAGGTCTGTAGTCCCAGGTACTGAGAGAGGTAAAGGGAGAAGAATCAAGAGTTCAAATTATACTCAGGTACATGCTAAGTTTGAGGCCAGTCTGAGCTACACAAAACCAGTCTCAAAACAACAAAAACAAGCTTGTAGTATACATTTAAAGTAGAACCTTCCACCCCCAAATTAAAAGCATATTCTAGAAGAAAAAAATATAAATCTATACAGACAGCAGACTACTGGACTACAAGAGTTAAAGGAAATGGGTATGTCTACAGGGCATGAGAGCTGAACACAGAGGTGCACACTTCAACTCTTAGGATGCCGGTTCCGAGGCAAAAGGGTGACAACAAGGTCAAGGCCAGCAGGGGCTACACAGTGAGTTTCAGGTCAGTCTGAGCTAAAGATAAGATCTTGTCTCAAACAACCCTTTCTCCGACACAATGTTTAAAACAGTATGGGATAGGCCAGTTAGATGGCTCAACAGGTACAGGCACTTGCTGACAAGTCTCACGACTTGAGTTGGATTCCTGTGACCAACACAGGGGAAAGAGAGAACTGATGCTTGCAAACTGTCCTCTGACCTCCACACTGTGCCATGCCATGCACCTGTATACACACACACACACACACACACACACACACCCCACATGCACTAATACACGCTCAAGCATGTGTGAGTGCATGGAAATATAATTTTTAAAACTAAGTATTTTTTAAAGGTATGGGAAATTTTCATTGGAAGATAATGACAATGCTCTAAAAACTGATTGTGGTAATGGCTGCACAACTCTGTGAACATAGTAAAATCTACCAGGGTGTACTTTCAGTTGGTGGTTTGTACAGAAATTGTATCTCAATCAAGTTAGGAAATGCATATGCTAGGAAGTCACAACAATGGGAAATCAGAGTACCCGATGGAGAGCCTCAGGAAGATGCCCAGAGTACATCCAAAGAGAAGAGATGATGTCGAGGCCAAAGACTCGTAACAGTGACCAAAGAAAACCACTGTAGTGATTAGGCAGAAAGAAGTCAGCTGAAAGCTGTTGGGCTGCTGACAGAAACACTGAGGGAAGCAGAGCAACATAGGGACACCATACTCTGGACTAATAAGGGCCCTTGTGCCTGTGACTGGCTTGCCAAATGCCCACATCTTTTTATGCTGTAACTTGCTCTGTCTGAAGCTCCTGTCTTCCAGATCAGCCTTCATGACAGCCCATGCTGTCTTTTTGAACTTCTAAGAGGAAGGCATCCAAAGTTTTCTGATCTCTAGCTTGAGGCAGGCCTCATGCTCTTCATTCTTGAGAGCAAGCAGGGCACAAAGAACCTTCCTGATCTAATGAACAGAATCCACAGACTCACTGTAACTGTCACCCCAAGTGGCAAGGCTGCAAGAGCATTCTCCTTATAAAGGAGCAAAGCAAGGTGGTCCACTTTATTTGCTTTAATCCAATAAAGTATTAGAAGCCAAATCAGCATATTAAAATGGGGTTTCTGGAATGGGACCTAATAGAATATAACTGATTTCATTACAAGAGATTAGAACACAGACACAAATGGAAGACCATGTGGAGAAGGTGGCCATTTGCCAGCCAAGGACAGAAGCCTCCAAAGACATCATCATGTTGACCCCTTAATGATAGACTATAAGCACCTGGAACAAAGCACTCACTCTGTGGTACTTCCTTACAGCAGTCCTGAGCATGACAGGAATGGCATAAAGGACTCAACTATAATAGGACCATCTATCTGCAATGGAGGAGGCAAGACCCACAGTGCCCATCTATATTAATGGTTAGAATCAAATAGGTACAAGTGTTCATTATGACTCTAATAGCTAAAATGTGTTCAAATGAACTGCTCCCTGTGCATATAGACTAATAAGGAGAGCTTCACGCTGGATATGAACAGAAGATCTCAAAAACACAACATAGTACTGAATTTTAAAAGAAAATCTCAAAGAAGTAAACATTTCCCTTCCTTTTTTCAGTACTAGGGATTGAATCTACATCTCTAGACCTATTCATATTAACACACACAAAACTATGGAGACTCACTGAAACAGCATAAATATAGAGAAATCCAAGTTGGTTGTACTGGCTCACATCTATAATCTCAGTATGTGAGAAGCTGAGGCAGAAGGACTGCCTTATGTTTGAAGTAATCATAAGCTATATATTGAATTCCAGGCTAGCTTGGGCTTCAGAGTGAGATCCTATTTCAAACAAAACAAAAACAAACAAACAAAAAAAAACCACAAAATGAAATACAAAACAGTATAAAGTCCCATAAAAAACATAGACATTTCATCTTGATTATATACATTTGCTATACTATATTAATACATTTGAAATACTTCTCTCTTCTACCCCCCCATCCGTGTGTGTGTGTGTGTGTGTGTGTGTGTGTGTGTGTGTGTGTGTGTGTGTGTTTAGAACTCAGGCTGTCAGGCTTGGTGGCAAGCACCTTTATCTGGTGCACCATCTCATCTGTCTGAAATGCTACATTTTTTAAAAAGTTACTCCAATGTCTACATACACTCAAGCACTAACTCTAAATGGTTATGCTTGAACATGTTCCACTCTGCTCCCCACTACCTATTTGCAAAGGCTTCTTCAGGGAACACAAAGTTCACTACCATCTTTCTATTATACCAGCACCAAGTGTACATAAAGGGAGACAAAACCAGCAAGAAATGCAATTTATTTTGTAGTTAGAATAAAAGCCAATCTTGGGCAAGAGCCTCTTTCTTGGGGTCTGAATAATTTCCCATAATCTGAAAGGTGTCATGGATAAAGCATAACAGGTCTATACTGGGAGCTACTTGGTAAGCTCATTAAAGAGCAGCATAGTTCACACTTATTGTTGGGTTAAAACTATCTTAAACACTGAAAATTTATATTGACTCCATCTTTGCTTTTTTTTACTTTTAACACTGTCACATCACTTGGGATTCAGGCTCAAATTTTTTTTTTCTTTTTATGTACACTGGTGTTTTGCCTGCATTTATATCTGTATGAGGGTGTCAAATCACTTTGAGCTAGATTACAGACAGTTGTAAGCTGCTATGTGGGTGCTGGGAATTGAACCCAGGTCCTCTGGAAGAGCAGACAGTGCTCTTAACCACTGAGCCATCTCTCCAGTCCCATCTTAGCTTATTAATAATGACCTTCCTGCTTACCCAGCCCTTACTACATCTAGGATAGTGATTCCAAGTGTCTCCTTCCCAGCCTTGTCGTAAGTGGCGAAACAAGGCTCAGGACTTCCTAATAATAAAACGTAACACAAAGAGTTTAAACATTTAATTTTAGGTCAGTTACCAAGCTCTTCTTGATCCCTGGCCAGGGTTATTCTGGTATTGGCACAGGAAACATGGATTGCACGGGTGTGGGTAAAATTAAAACACACTCACACTGAGTGCTTAAAGAACATGTGCCAAAGCCAGGTTCTTGAAGCCACCAGGCAACCACCACCCTAACTAATCCAACTAAGGCACCTGCCAGCAGATTTTGCTAGAAATGAAGCTTTTTTGTTTGTTTGTTTGTTTTTTTACAGGATGGAAAGGGGAGAGGTAGCAACTAAAATAATCACTATTTTAAACACTCTACCACCTCCATCTTCTGATCAAAGTGTTAGAAATGTTACAGAAAAGAATTCTTGAAACAGGAAGATAGCGAGTGCCAGCCTGGGCTATACAATGAGTTCCAGGACAGTCATGGCTATATAGGGAAGGCATGTCCAAACAATCAAAATTAATTCCATTTTTAAGAAGCCCAGGGAGCCAGGTGTACACTTGGGTGGTACAGCACTTGGGAGGCAGAGGCAGGAGAATCTTTGAATCTGAGGCTAGCCTGTTCTACAGAGGGTGTTCCAGGACAGACCAGGGCTACACAGAGAAACTCTGTCTTGACAAACCAAAAGGAGAATCAGCAGCCCAGGGAGTTAGACATGGCAATGTCCATGCCTGTATTCACAGCACCCAAGAAGCGGAGACAGGAAGACTGCTATGTTTCTAGCCTATAGCCTTAAGAAAAGTGGCAGGAAAGGGAGTCACAAAAGTTGAAAAAGGGTGATGGCTAAACCACAGCAAGATATCCAGGGTTTAATACTCAGAGTCAAGGTTTTATTGTTTTTAAGTGCTCCTGCAAGCCCAGCAGGCTCTGAAAGCTGGTCTCCACCCAACTCCCACACACTGCCTTTACACTTGTGTACTTAAACGTGGTAGCTTTTACTAAACTGTAAAGTCCATAACAACAAGAACCATAATTAGTCATTCTTACACTTTTAGTAAAACCTAAAATGGCTCCTGTCTGTTTAATTCTCAATAAATATTAAGTAAACTGGACATAAAAAGGCCTGGTGAAGAAGGAAGATTAAAAACTCAGTTTTGGGGCTGGAGAGATGGCTCAGGGGTTAAGAGCACTGACTGTTCTTCCAGAGGTTCTGAGTTCAATTCCCAGCAACCACATGGTGGCTCACAACCATCTGTGATGTGATCTGGTGCCCTCTTCTGGCACGCACTGTATACATGATAATAAAATAAATAAATAAAAATCTTTAAAAAAATATTAAACAACAACAACAAAAAAAAAAAAAAAAAAAAAAAAACAAACTCAGTTCTGGGCCGGGTGGTGGTGCGCTTGCCTTTAGTTCCAGCACTCAGGAGGCAGAGGCAGGTGGATCTCTGTGAGTTCGAGACCAGCCTAGTCTACTAGAGCTAGTTCCAGGACAGCCTACAAAGCCACAGAGAAACCCTGTCTTGAAAAACCAAAAACAACAACAAAAACAAAACAAAACAAAAAAAAACTCTCAGTTTTGGCTGGGTGGTACACACAAACACCTTTAATCCCAGCACTTAGGAGGTAGGAGGCAGGTGGCAGAGGCAAGAGAATCTCCGTGAGTTCAAAGCCAGTCTGGTCTACACAGCTAGTTTAAACAAACACAGACATGAAACAAAACCCTCAGTTTTGGAAAGCAGCCTATTTAAAGACATACCTGCCAGAAGCCAACTTTTGTTAAGAGTAAGGTAAAATGTTCTGCAAAGTAAAATTGAGGGAAGAAGCACTAGTGTGCAATGTGAGCTTCCTCTCACAACCTTCTGAAAAGATAACATCTGCCTGGGAAGATAACATGTTAGCCACTTAGGCAGTAACAGACAAAAAAAAAAAAAAAAAAAAACACCTGATAAAAGCAATCACTCTCAAAACTGCCCATCAGGAGGGCACAGGGAACCAGACATGACCAGGCAGCTAGGAAACTTGTTCGCACAAAGATGGAAGAAGGCCAGAGTGTGATACAGGCCTTGAATTGGTGATCTTCCTGTCTCAGCCTCCCAAGACAAAAGTGGACAAGGATCATCCTTCCTTTATGGCAGACACTCTGCCACTCCTATGCAAGCAAATGGAAGGCCAACTTACCAGTGAGAGTTAGGGACTCTAAGTATAATGGGAAGAGATGGATGAAAAGACAGTCCTAGGAGCTGGGTATTGGCGGCACACGCAGGCGTATCTCTGTGAGTTCGAGGCCAGACTGGTCTCCAGAGCCAGTGCCAGGATAGGCTCCAAAGCCTATCCTGAGAAACCCTGTCTTGAAAAACCAAAAACCAAAAACCAAAAACCAAAAACAAAAAACCAGTCCTATTAACAAATGGTTCTGGATTTGTATTTTTAAAAGATCCTTAAATTACTGCATAATGCAACACACTTATATATGAGCTAAATCACACGCGCGCACGCACGCGCGCGCGCGCACACACACACTCACACACACACACACACACACACACACACACACACACACACACACACACACACCTTTCCTCTCAATTTTGCTGAAGACTTTAAAAAATGTTCTGAAGTTTGCTGATGTGGTGGTGCTTGTCCTAACAGTGAATGCCTCTACTTCCAGCATAGAGAGGCATAGGCAGGAAGATGCCAAGTTTCAGGATAGCCAGGGCTCCATAGTGAGACACTTGTCTCAAACAACTCCTAAATAAAACTGTGGTAAGAAAACCAGGACAGGAGTTGTAGCTCACTGAAAGAGCACTTGCTCTGTTGACACAGTAACATATAGCAGTGTGTCCTGGAGCAGGGCAGAGGTGCTCTGCTTTGCTACTTTGTTTTGGTGCTGGGGACCAAACCTCAGCCCTCACCATGCTACTAAGTGCTGTCCTACTGAACCGCCCCAGTCCTAGTTGAGGAATTTTCATAGATGTTAAAAATGGGATTATGACCTAGGGGAAAATGTTAGCACAACTCAAAATTATGTTCAATTTATTTTATCAGCATAACTCAAGGGAGTGAGGGCTTTCACTGTAACATGCTGAGCCTGACCACTGGCCTCAGCAGAGTATGCTTCCAAGTGTATACAGCCAGCTTTCCTAAGAGTGCCTGTTTCTTCAGGGATTCTGACTTAATTGACCTGGAGTGGGGCTCAAGTTCTTCACAGAAGGGTAGATTTTGTTTCTATCCCATAGGTTCTTCTACAATGTCCCCTCTCCCAACATCCCCTTGTCAATGGGCCAGACTACAGAGAGAAGGCTTATGAAGCCAGGCCCTACAGAGAGATGACTCAGTGATTAAGAGCATATACTGCTCTTCCTGAGGACCTAAGTTTGATTTCCCGAACCCACTCACATCAGGTGGCTCACAGCTGCCTGTAACCCAGCTCCAGGGGGTATCTCTGACCTCTGTGGGCACTTACATTCATGTGCACATAACCCCCTTGCACAATATACATAATTACAATAATGAACAATTTTTAAAAATAAAAAAATTTACAATTTCTGCCTTAGTTGCTTAGAATGCTTTTCTCCTGGAATCTAGGTGCCATATAATAAAACCCAAGCCAGTCTAACAGAGCCAGCCACATGGAGAGAAGGGTTCCTGCCTCCTAATCATGTCAGTCAAAGGTGGCAGAGACTCCAGCAGTTATTTTAGACATTCCAGCTCCAGTTGCTGTCTGAATGCAACCATCCCAGTGGCTGCTATACAAAGACAACCCAGCTGAACCCTGACTGAGTTCCCGGGTCACATAATTATTAGGATTGTAAATCATTAAGCTGTATGTGTATGTGAGATTTTGTATGTATGTGAGTGCATGTGCACATGTGTGCAGAGGTCAAGGACAACTTCAGGTATCCTGACTCAGATGTTGTCCAACAATTTTGTTTTTTTTTTTTTTGAGACAGGGTCTCTCAGAGGCCAGGAATTTGCCAAGTACATTAGGTTGACAGCTGGCCAACAAGCCAGTCTGACTTGTAGCCAGTAGCATGTGCTCTTAACCACTGAGTCAGGGATCCACTTGTCTCTACCTCTCCAACACTGTGGTTACAAGCACACACCATCGTGCCTGGATTTTTCCAGGGTTCTGTGGATAGAACTCATGTTTGTAGAGCAAGGACTTTATTGACTGAGCTATCATTCCAACTCAACAAGCCGTTTAAGTTTTAAAGCAGATTTTACTGCTTAACAACAAACAGCAAAAATAGGTTTTGAGGGACTGGAGAGATGGTTCAGCGGTTAAGAGCACTCACTGGTTAATATATAAATCGAGAAGCCAGAGGACCTGGGTTCAATTCTCAGCACCCACATGGCAGCTCACATCTGTCTGCAACTCCAGTTCCAAGGCTTCTGATACCCTCACACAGTCAGACATACATATAGGCAAGTACCAATGAACATAAAATCAAAATTATATTTTTTTTTTAAAAAAAAATAGGTTTTGAATTAGCTCTCAAATCATAGGGACTTGGAGCCAGAAACCCAACTGCCAGATGGAAGGAAAGAAGGGTTCATGAGCCGGCTCCATTTAATTTCCTTACCATAGACTATTCCATCTCTGTCAGCAAAAGGTTTTGTGGCGTCTCAATTTATATCCCAGTAGTCAGAAGGCAGAGGGAGATGGGTCTCTTTGAATTCAAGGCCAACTTGGTTGTCTACATTATAAGTTCCAGCCTGAGCTACATAGAATTTAGGAATAGGAAAGGAAAACTAGGGATTAAAATATGAAGAACAGTAAAACTGATATCACACACATTAAAATAAGAACAGTGAAACTGATATCACACACATTAACCTATCAGTGGGGTCCCATTCTTAAGAGTTTGCTGAAACAGGCCAGACAGAAGATCCCAAAGCTGTAGGTCTCAGCAAATTATCCACTGCTCTTACCCCTACATAGCAATATTTCCTGCCAATTGTGTAACAGGAAAGAGAACAAACACAATCACATTTAAATGCTGCCCATCCTAAAGGTTGCAAAACACAATGCAGATGTCATGTACAAATTCCAACACCGTAATTTCCCATTATATGATAGGAGTAATTTCCTTTTATGCTTTGGATCATTATAAAGTTACATAGCCCAAAGGTTTTTTGTTTTGTTTTGTTTTTTGAGACAGGGTTTCTCTGTATAGCTTTGGAGCCTATCCTGGCACTCGCTCTGGAGACCAGGCTGGCCTGGAACTCACAGAGATCCGCCTGCCTCTGCCTCCCAAGTGCTGGGATTAAAGGCGTGCACCACTAACGCCAGTGCCCAAAGGTTTTCTTTAAACACATTAAAGAATAGAGCATTGGTGGAGCACAACTTTGATCCCAGCTTTCAGAAGCAGAAGCAGACGGTTCTCCACGAATTCAAGGCCAATCTGGTCTACAGAGCAGGTGCCAGGATAGCCATGGCAGTGACACAAAGAAACCTTGTCTTGTAAAACTAAAAAAACAAAAACAACTGAATTACACAGGCTTTAATTAATTAAATATATGTAGGCATATGCAAATATATACCATCACTAAAAAAAATCTTACTTGCCCAACTACCATTAAAGGACCAGCATTCCTTTATAAATGTTTAAGATTTTAGTAGCTCAAGGAAATTAAGTTGACTCTATATTTTTGATAGCTTGTCCAAAGCTTTCAGGAGAAGGGAACAGATAACTTGGCTGCCAGAGTTGGGTCCTTAAAAGGAGAACCTGAGTGAGCCAGGTGATGGTGGTGCATGCCCTTAATCCCAGCACTTGGGAGGCAGAGGCAGGCGGATCTCTATGAGTTGGAGGCCAGCCTGGTCTATAGAGACCAGTGCTGTTACACAGAGAAACCCTGTCTCAAAAACACAAAACAAAACAAACAAAAAAAATCAAACAGCCACCACCACCACCACCACCTGAGATGAGCCAGGAGCCCGTAACAACTAAGCAAGTCTTAGTGTTTCCCTTTCCTGACTGAGAGCTGGTTAGCCAACAGTGACTCTGAGGCAACAGGTAGCTGTTTTTCATACTCAGGAGTGCTAGTAGCATGAAAAACTGAGCTTCTCTACGATCCCTCTGCATTCTTACATAAGAGGGACCTGTGCTGCATTAAACTGACAATGTCAGCTTCTTACTAATTATAGCCCAGCCTTCATCTGTCTGTTAGGTTAAAATTCCCTCACTTTTCAAGCCACTTGAAGCAGGGAACCAGAAAAATGAGGCTGTTTGTGCCTTTCAAGTGTCTTCTTCCTACTGCTTGAGTTTTACTACCTACCCTCTGTTTTGTGAACTGCAAATTCTGAGTTTTACTTTTAGTGTCTACTCATTTACCTTCCTCTCAGGAAAATCTGAGACTGGGGTAAATATTTTGGGATCTGCTTAAAGTTGATGGGTGTGTACTTATGAATACATTTAAAATCACATTTTTTTAAAAAAGATAATTAACCAGTTAAAGCAAAAATAACCATCAACCAATATACTGTGAGGTAGGGTGTGTGTGTTGTGCGCGTGCGTGCGTGCGTGCGTGTGCGTGTGCGTGTGTGTGTGTGTGTGTGTGTGTGTGTGTGTGTGTGTGTATGTACACGCACATAAAATATGACAACCACAGAGTTACTGGAGAAAATGAATGGAAGAATATTATCTTAGGACTCATATGTGGGACTGGAGAGAGGGCTCAGAGGTTAAGAGCACTGGCTGATCTTCCAGAAGTCCTTAGTTAATTCCCAGCAACCACATGGTGGCTCACAACCATCTATAATGAGGTCTGGTGCCCTCTTTTGGCATACATGCCAGAACACTGTATACATAATAAATAAACATACTGTCTCTTCAAACAGGTATGCCACATTCACTAATCTACCACATGCTCTGGATTCTAAAACGAGAAACTAGAATCCATGGTCCTCTGCAAGAGCAATAAATGCTCTTAATCACTGAGCCATCTATCTCTCCAGTCCCTGAATGAAAATTCTTAAGGAGTGTTGGTAGCATAGGAAGTAGTGAAATATAAGTAGGATATAATGTTATTGCTATTTTCAAGTGGGAGAAATGCCAGCCATTTGTGCCAGTGCTGACAGGAATGTGCCAGAGAGCAGAGAAGAGCTTAGAGATCAATGCTGAGGATTCCATAATTACTTATGGAAAACGGCTGAAATCTAATTTACAAGGAGAGAGGTTGGCCTCTGCAAAGAACATGGACAGCTCATACTGTTACAGGAAAGACAAGATTAGCAGAGACGTAGGTAGGTGGGTGATGGTAGACAGGGTGGTTAACTGTTTTCTCAATGAAAAAGAAAGTCTGGTCTTCACCAAAAGCTAAGATGGGTGAGAGGGGACTGACAAAGAATTTCATTATGCATCCCAGATTGGCCCAGAACTGGCAATTCTCCTGCCTCTGCCTGTCAAGTGTTGAGAATGCAGCTGTGTGCCATCACAGTCATCTAACAAGGGAGTTAGTTTTGAGGAGTAAGGGACAAACTTCTAGGAAGTTGGAATGCACTATAAAAATAGGTCAGGATTCCCAGGTCACACTTAAACCCACTTAACCTTGGTGATCAGGAATGGAAAGTGGGGAGGGGAGTTGCTCCACATTTCTTCCCTCCCAGGATTACACCCACATAGCAGACAGACTTGGCCAAGTTATTCCAAGGCAGAAGAAGGGCAGAGCATGAGGATGACTTACTTATCATTGACTAAGGAATTTAAGCTATAAAGGGGAAAAGACAGGCAGGAGAGGGTGAAGGAAACAGGGTCAATGGACTGTAGGTCCCACTGGAGTCAAAAGTGGTTAAGGGGTCTCGTCATAATGAGGAATAAAAGAATGAAACTCATATAGTGGACAGTAGTAAGAAAATGTCTTTTATTTTTCCATCATTTTACAGAACTACAACGGTTTGTAAATTGAAGGAAAGACCATGAGGGCTAAAAGGATTCTAATAATTGCATTTCTGAATGGCCACTTAATAAACAGTATGAGGTGCCATTCATTAAAGTCACACCACTTTCCTGCTATGTGACATCTAAGCAGGTTCCTAAGTGCTGGGGCTTAGTTTCTGTATCTGCCAAATATGTCACAGGGCAAAGACAAAGCGTGAATATACTGAACACATTTAAACAGTGGCAGGCTCTTAGTAAGCATTAATTAAATAAATGTCTGCTGTCAGAAATATTGCTATCACATGTTACTATTTGTTACAATTCTACTTGTCTACTTTAAAAAGATGCATTACCTAACAAAACCCAGACTGTTAGAAAAGCAAGAGTCACAGTAGGGAAACGTTCAAAGTACTCAAGTGTTAAGCCTGGCTCAAGCTCAAATCATTACAGAATTTTCCCAATCTGCTCGATTCTCTACTTTCTCTGGGAAAGGGGAGGAAATGACACATGCCATCTACGGGAACTCAATAAACAATAGCCCTGCTGTTGGGCAATGGGTTCAGTTTCATTCTAAGTCCTATTTCTAGGTTCTAGGCTACAATACCTTAACTCTTGTCCTACAATTGGTCTCAGTCACATGTAATAATAAGTAGCATCATCTCAAAAACAAAACAAAACAGGCCAGTGTGATGGCTTCGTGGCTAAGGGCTCTTGCCACCAAACCTGATGACCTGAGTTTGTTCCTGGGACCCACATAGTGGAGAGAACTGAACTCCTGCAAGTTATCCTCCAACCTCCACATCCTTGTGATGTGCATTCTCCCTCCCTCCCTCCCTCCCTCCCTCCCTCCCTCCTCCCTCCCTCCCTCCCTCCCTCTTTTCCTTCCTTCCTTTCCTCCCTCCCTCCCTCCCTCCCCTCTCTCTCTCCATTTTTTAAAATATTGAAAACAACAACAAAAGTAAACCTAACACATTACTATGTGTGGAGTACATACCTATAATCTCAGCACTTGGCAGGCTGAGGCTGGAGGATGGGCAGTTGAAGCCAGTTTAAGCTATACATAGAGAGACTCTGGCAGAGCATTTGCCTAATATGTATAAGGCCCTGGATTCAATCCCTTACACCAAACCAAAATCCCAACACTTAGGAAGGGTGCTTTTCTTACTTAGGAATATTTCAATGTCCACCTAGACATAGATCAGAGGTCTTTCATAATTCAAGGAAAATGCTGAGTTACCATTCCCTTCACTATCTAGCCCACAGGTTACTAGAGAGACAGGAACTCAGGACACTTGCCAGCCTGATCCCTAACAGCTTCCAGACATTGGGGCTGGTGATCTATCTCACTTAAGACCCCCCTGTGTGCTCCAATATCAGTTTCAGTCACAGCCCTACCTGAATGCTGATCATTTGACAGTTCCAGGGTGTAGCACCCTAGGGAAGCAAAAGTCCCCAGCCAAGCACACCCTCTTACAGCCTAACCTGCAACACATCCCTGTGAAAGCATTTTCTTTTAGAGCTGGTCAGATTGTGAATCCAAGACTTAAAAACAAACAAGAAAACACAATTTTATCCTCTAGTCTAGTCATTGGTAGAAGCAATCATCCCACTAGATAGAAAAATGGAAAGAAGCAATGAGCAAGTCAGCTCCAGAACTGGGGCTGGGAGAGAGAAAGAGTCCACAGCTGGCATTATTTATTTACCAGATTCCCTGCAGTTGGTGCCCAGCTCTGGACTTAAAAACGTTTTAAGCCTGGTGGCAGTATTGTGGGCCTTTAATTCCAGTACTTGGGAGGCAGAGGCAGGTGGATCTCTGTGAGTTTGAGGCCAGTGTGGTCTACAAAGTGAGTTCCAGGACAGCCAGAAAAAAAAATAAAAAAATAAAAATATTTATTTTAATTGTATGTATGAATGTAGAGGGGTAGGGAGTATGTGCAGCTGAGTGCATGTGCTCTTCAAGACCAGAGGCTTCAGATCCCCTAAGCCGGAAGTACAGGAGCTTTTAAACTATCCTATGTGGGTTCTGGAAATTGAACTCAGGTCTTTTGAAACCAGTAACCACTGAGCCATCTCTCCAGCCCCAGCTCTGAATACTTTCTAGCTTATAACTCAATGCTCCCTAAGAACAAACTGAGTTTAGAGGATGTGCTATGTGATCTTTCCCTGTGGGTTCTTCTGACAACTTATGGAGATGGTAGTAGATATTCTCTCTAGCAAACACAATCAATTTATTATGACTTTACCCAAACAGGCATGATGGCTGGACGGTCAGAGATTTCCTATTAATAGTATAACTCAGAGAAGAAAAATTTCTAGAAACTATAACAGAAACAAAAATAAAAAATGTAATTCACAAAAGCATGGAATTACATGGGACGATAAAGAGGACACCGAAGTAAACAAATCCACACGGGGTGGAGCTGAGCATCTTGTGTTTTATACATAGGCATCCATTTGCAGGGGCAAACATCTGGGAGACACAGAAGGGGTTTGGAAGGGAGGCATGTACTTTCTATACTAATGTTTGACAACGCTATAATGAAATTCTGGTGACTTTTATGATTAAGAAAATGGAGGAACTTTTGGGTCCAGATTTACCCAAGAAATAAAAAATCCTTTGCTTAGAAACCACCAAGTTCCATTAACTTTTTTTCCACAGAGCACTAATTAGTTCATCATTTGAAGGACATCTTGTTTTTCTTTTATGACTTCTCTGAAAATTCTGCTTTTGAATTCTTTCTGAGTTCTTCCCTTTCAGCTCACAAACCATCTTTTTGTCTTCAGCTTATGATTTTCCAGAAAGTCAACATCAAGCCACCTTTGCCAACCCCACAAGAATCCATCAGAATGAACTAAGCACATCATCACTCACACTCTTCTTGGCACCATTTTCCCTTAGGCACCTATCTGTGCCTTGGGTCATGATGGTTCATTGTTTAAAGCTCTGATCTAATGTATCTAGCTTACATGATCAGCATCAACAATCTTTCTCAGATACAGACCCCAAGACTCAAATTCTTAGCAAAGGATAGCAACAAAGGGCATGGGACACCATGGATTGGTGTATGTGGCAGACACCTGGAACACTGTGTGAGGAAGAATTCTGAGTCTCCATTAGAGCTCCATAATAGAGTGAAGTAAACTTTGGCATTGTCATGAGCAAAAACTAGGATGGCTCTTCATTTTGTTTATTGCCTGTTTGGGCTAGAGCTAGTATGACCTACAGTACTGTTCTTAACCTGATCTATCCGGACTTCAGCCAGTAAAATGTTGCTACATGTGAACAGGGAATGAGACTCTGTGTGTGTGTGTGTGTGTGTGTGTGTGTGTGTGTGTGCGCGCGCGCGCGCACACACACACACACACACACACACACACACACACACACGTGCACGCCTGCACACATGCATAGGCAATCTGTCTGTTTCCTTTTAAACCATTCCATAGCAACTCAAAGGAGAACTGAGATGGCAACTCCAAAGGTTGAAGAGAAAGACGATTTTTGTTATGAGGAGCTCCCAACCTGAGTGAGATTTCAGTAAGATCTTATTACTGCCTTTCTCTCTTTGGCTTGCTCAGCTTGCTTTCCTATATAACCCAGAACTACCTACCTAGGGATGGCACTGCCCACTGTATGCTAGGCCCTTCTGTGCCTATAATTAATCAAGAAAATGCCTATACCCAGGCCCGCAGGCCAAGATAATAGAAGCAATTCAACAGTTGAGGTTCCCTCTTCCCAAGTGTCTGTCAAGCTGACAACTAAAACTAACTATAATACGCAGCAAGTACCTTATACACTGAGCCATCTCCCAAGTGTTTTAAGATTTTATTTTTAATTATGTATATATGTGTATGGAAGGGTATTATTGTGTACATGAGAGCAGTGTCTGACAAAGATAGAAGAGGGTATGGATTTCCCTGGAACTGGAGTTTGAGGTAGCTTCAGTGCTGGGAGCAACTCTGGTCCTGTGCAAGAGGACCAGAGTTTCCTTTTAAACCATTCTACAGCAACTCAAAGAGAACTGAGAGGGCAACTCCAAAGGATGAAGAGCAGTGCAGGCTCTTAACTGCTAAGCCATCCCTTCAGCCCCTTGTAAAGGTTTTTTAGGCAAGGCAAGGTGTGGTGGCTTGTATCTTTAAGCAGGCAGATTTCTGTGAGTTCAAGACCAGCTTGGCTCACACACAGCATGGTCTAGACCGGCCAGGGCTACAGAGTAAGACCCTGTCTCAAAAAAACAAAAAACAAAAAAAAGTGTATTTTAGTCAACACGTAAAATAATTTGTTCTAATATATTTTCATATATATATTTTTTCATAAGATGAGTTAGCTTTCTCCAGCTACCTCACAAACTTGTCCTCTCCATCTCAGCTCAATCACAGTTGCATAAAACCAACAATCGATGCAGAAGTTAAGTCTTCGTGCTCCCCAAAGCTCACTTTAACATGACCTTTCTATTTATCTGGCTTCTCTTTTTTACATCATACCAAACTACAGGTAAAGGAGCAAGCTTGGGATCATCAATGACCCACAAGCCATTCTTAGAACTCAGTATCCTCTGTGGATTCTTTTAAAGTACAGATGGTGCAGAAAAGTAGTAACTCAAAGCCTTCCAGACTCTGGGCACCAGGAGGTCCACTGAAATCACACATTTAACAAAGAGTTGACTGTGAGGATGCTGTGGTAGAGTTTATTACAGTACTGTCTACAGAACTTCCTACAATCATGGAACTGTTCTTTATGTGTGCCACCCAATTGTGGCACTCCCTAGCCATCTGTAGGTGCTAAATCCTGGAAATGTAGCTGATGTGACTCAGCAATGGAATTCTAAACTGGCACAGTGGTGTACAATTATCCCAGCACTTGGAAGGGTATGGCAGGGACTGCCAGGTGTTCAAGGCCAAGCTAGACTATCTAACAGGGTCAGGTTCAGTACAGGCTAATAAAGCAATTTCTTTAGATGTTGTCTCAAAAATAAAAACAAACTAAAAATTATGAAACAGAATTTTAAATTCTGTTTAATACAGAATTTAAATTAATTGTAATTTAAATAACCATCCATGGCTAGTGAGTGGCTACTGTACTGGACAATTGGTCTGGAAGGGAGAAAAAAAAATGAATCTAGCCTGCCTACAACACAGCATGCTCTCAAAGTTTATCACGTCACTTCTCTCTCTGCATATTCTGAGAACAGAGGAAGAGGTAAGTCTTCTGTTGCTATAGAAACAGATTCCTGCCACAGCTGTGAACCCCCAGAGGTACAATGCTGTAAGGTTTCCCCACATGACTCAGGAGCTGCTCTTCCTCTGGGAGCGGAGCACAAAGCCATGCTGGGCTCTAGCTTCCTGCCTGCCCCCTTGTTCATAGTGCTTGTTTGCTCAACAGCATGATGCCAAATGATAAGGCTGCATGGAATTTTTGAGCAGGAAAGGAATGTAAAAGAAAGCAGCTAGCTAACCCCACTTACTTTCCCAAAGAGGGAAAACAAGAAAAGCACAAATAAGGTGATTTGCTCATTTTTGTTTGTTTTCGTACAACTAAAGGCAAGAAGTAAACAACCAACTTTATTACTGCAAGGAACTTAAAATGCAGTTCAATGAAATATAAAGCTGTAATTAAAAGTGGGTAAAGAAACAATCTGTGTTATTGGATGGCAGAGATAAGTTAATCAAAGAGCTGGACGGTGGTGGTGCACACCTTTAGTCCCAGCACTAGGGAGGCAGAGGCAGGTGGATCTCTGAGTTTCAGGTCAGTTTGGTCTACGGACAGCCAGAGCTACACAGAGAAACCTTGTTTTGAGAAAGAAAAAAAAAAGAAAAAAAAAAGTACAGGACAAGATTTAGAAAAGAACTCCAAGAGGATTTAAAAAAAAAAAAAAGAAAAGAAAAGAAAGAAAAAACTAAAGATACAGCCTGGCTGTTGTGGTGGTACATGCCTTTAATAAGCACTCAGTAGGCAAAGGCAGGTGAATCTCTAAATCCAAGGCTAGCCTAGTCTACAGAGTAAATTTCAGGACAGCCAAGGCTACAAACTCTGGCTCAAAAAACAAAAAACAAAAGTTGTGGATATAAATGCAAGGCACTTTCTTAAGTGCTATGAAAGACATGAAATCTTACATTCAAATACAAATAACAAGCAGGACAAATAAAAATAAACCAAGTGAGGATCACACTATAGTAAGCTTGCAGAAGACCAAGAACAAAGAGAATAGTGCAGCAGACAGAAGATAAGCCCCGAAGAGTTTAGAAGCAAACTTCACCACTGCAACTTAGTAACTAAACAAAATACAGAGGTAAAACTATTGAGAGAAACAACAAAACAAAACAACAACAAAAAAACCCTACAAACCAGACTTTGTTTTTTAATCCAGGTAAATTATCCAAGGGTCGTAACAAATATAAATGTATTTGGCAAGCAGTAGTAGACTGACAAAACCAGTGTTGCCCACCTATGGTAAAAGGGAGTGTAGCTCAGGACAAAGTAAGATGGAAGAAGAAACAGGAGGCAGAGGAAGGGTAAGCAGGTGGGTGAATCCAAGTGAGCAGACGTTATCAAATAAGAATAGCAATAACTAATTCTAGGGTATGAAAACAAAGTGGATTATAATACAGAACCAAAGCAATGTGTAACACAAACTGTGGGTTCTTATTTAGGAAAAAAGTAGAGATAATGATTTAACTTTAGATTTCATCGAAGTATGCTGGCCAAAAATTTAAGAGGAGCAACCAAAAGAACTGAAAGCTTCCAGATGGTAGGAAATAAAGACAAAGGTATAGATAGGAGTATAGGATAAAGATAACCCAAACCTATCTAATGGAAGATAGGAAACAAAACATATGGCCAGGCTGGGTTTGGTGGTGGACACCTTTTAATCCCTACACTCAGGAGGCAAAAGCAGATGGATATGAATTCAAGGCTAGCCTGGTGCATATAGTAAGCACCAGGAAAGCAAGCTAGCCAGGGCTACAAAGTGAGATCCTGCCTCAATAAAACGAACAATAAACAAACAAATGTAATAATAAAGAGTTGTCTTTAAAAAAAGTTTGTAAGGAGAGATGGCTCAGTGGTTAGGAGCACTGAGTGTTCTTCCAGAGGACCCAGGTTCAAATCCCAGCACTCACATGGAAGCTCACAACTGTTAACTCTAAAATCTGATATTCTGATACTCTCACACAGTCGTGCACGCAGGCAAGACACCACATAAAATAATATAAATTATATATTTAAAAAACACAAAATATTCAAGGGGCTGGAGAGATGGCTCAGCGGTTAAGAGCACTGGCTGTTCTTCCAAATGACCCAGATTCAATTTCCAGCACCCACATGGAAATTCACAACTGTCTGTAATTCCAACTCCAAGAGATGTGACAGCTTCACACAGACACACATACAAACATTTTTTAAAAGTCTTTAAATTATTTTATGTGTGTGGGTGTTTTGCCTCTGTGTATGTCTATGTATCATATGCCTGGTGCCTCAGTGGCCAGAAGAGAACACTGGATTCCCTGCATCTAGGGCTACAGACTTGTGAGCCACCATGGATGTGCTGGAAGTTGAGCCCAGGTATTCTGCAAGAGCAGCCAAGCACTCTTTACTGCTGAGCATCTATCTCTCCGTCCCCTAAAAAGGCTTTTTAAAAGCCTTCTTTCAATAGACTGAATCAAAGCACCAACACGGGGAGCAGAAGCTCTATCTATTTTGGTTCACACAAGGAATTCTGATTAATGTAGGTCTCAGTGTTAGGCCTAACACCCCTTCAGACCTGTGTCACTTTTAAGATCACATGGTATTCCCATTCCCATTCCCAGGCCAATGTGGACTTTTCAGACTTGCCAATTCTAGATTATTAAGACGTTAAGCTTCTTTACAGAGCCAAGAACTTAACACTTGTTTATTATTTGTATTTCTGGTAACATTTGAGGAGTTTTAAAGCTGTAGGTGTGTGATATCTATTTGTAAAAGGTTGGAAAATATTTTCAGAAATTAAAAATGTGTAAAAAAATATTTTAAAAATCATATTCTTGGGGCTGGAAAGGTGGCTCTGTAATTAAGAACACTGTCTGCCCTTTCAGATGACCTAAGTTCAATTCCCAGCATCCACATGGTGGCTACAACTGTGTGTACTGTAGTTCCAAGGGATCTGACAACCTCTTTTGGCCTACAGGGGCACCAGGTACACATGTGGTACACAGACATAAATTCAAGTAAAACACCCATACACATATACAATGAAGTAAGTAAATCTTAAAAAAAAAAAAAAAACAATCCTTTCATCTGTAAATCCAGTCCCATCCATTTATAAAGAGACTGAGGTGGGCATGGAGCACACACTATAATCTCAGCACTTGGGAGGCTAAGGTAATAGGACTACCATATGTTCAGGAAACCAGGAAACAAGCTAGTGAAAAATTAACAACAAAAGCAAAAACATGGCAAATGAATCTGTGATCAGGATAAAAATTTCAACAGTTCAGTTTTTTTTTTTTCCCCCCTAATCAATATTAACAAGACAGATCCTAAAATTTGTTTGGAAGCAAAAAGTGCCCAAAACAGTTCGGCAGTTTTTGTTTTTATTATTGTCTGGAACATTCAAAACTGCTCTTTGTGATACAAAGACACAGGGAAATGTTGCTGTTTGTGCAACATAGTAGAGGAAAAATATGAAACTGCCATTAGGGCGGGTGTATCAGATATCCTGTCATTAAGAATCCCAGCTATAAACAATAATTCCTGGAACTTTGTACTTCACTTTGTTGCTCCCATCTTGATACCTGATTGCAACCCTAGAAAGTTTCACTTAGATAACAGCCCTGAAAAGGAATTCAGTAAGGTGAAAGGATTTGCCCTTCTCACCCCAGGAGTGGTGGCATTCACCTTTAATCCCAGTACTCCACAGGCAGAGTCAGGTGGAACTCTGTTGGGTCTGAGACCAGCCTGGTCTACATAGTGAATTCAGGACAGCCATAACTACATAACAAGAGAGACTCTGTCTCAAAACAAACAACAAACTATAGTAATCAAGGCAATATCAGCACAAGGATAGATGTTTTGACCCATGGAACAGAACAGGCCAGTAAGAAAGATGCCTGGAAAGACTTGGCAGTATAGAAGATAAAGACTGAATTACTGCTAGCAGGATGTTGAGAGAGCTTGTTATTCATATGAAAAAGAAAAATTTTAATTCTCAAAATTGGGAATAGTGGTATGCCCCTATGACACCAGTCCTTGGGAGGTGGAGATAGGAGCCAGCCTTGGCTATGTAGCAACTTTGAGTATAGCCAGGGCTATATAAAACTCCAAGAAAACAACAACAAAAATTAATTCTCCATATATTAAGTTTTTAAATATGAAAGCCAAAAATTTTTAAGCTTTTAGATGAAAATATAAAATATTATTTTTTAAATTTCAGGAGAAGAAAATATTTACCACACAAAATGCGTATGCCATGAAAGAAAATATGACTAGTCAGTCATATGGAGTTAACCACATGAAATCAGAGAATAAAGAAATAAACCCAAGTAGAGAATACTTCTATATTACAAATGACAGCAAAGCAAAAACAAGTAAGAACCAGTCCAGAGAGACGGCTCAGTGGATAATGGTGCTTGGTGTCAAACCTGAAAACCTGAGTTCAATCCTAGGAACCCTAGCTGTCCTCTGAATGCCACACAAAGACCACGGCACAAAAACACATGTACATATATATATACTACAAATAAAGACAGATATTAAAGGAAGGATGAGCCACCTAATATGAGTAACATGAGTGAAAGACACGAGCAACTACTTCACAGTTGAAAAACGATGCTTAAATACATAATATTAACATATATGCAAATATATTTTATCAAATGTGTAAATAGCAAATACAGTCACAAATAATGGTACGCCATTCACACCTACCACAGGTCTGATCCTATTAAACTTTTAGACAAAAACACAAAGCAAGGAAAGCATGTTATCTGGAGAGCACAAACTGGTACAAGCACAATGGATATATACTGGGTACTAAATTAAGAGCTAAAGATACACATATACACATCTCTATGACCCAGCTATTCATGACTAAGGTTGTGCCCTAGAAAAGCTCACTAAGGTGTAAGGAGGCCAGGTGTGGCGGCAGCATGTTTTAATCCTAGCATTTGGGTGGGGTAGCCAGAAGGATCAGGAGTTCAAGATCATCTCTAGCTATACAAAATGAGATCAAAGCCTGCCTGGGCTACATAACAACTGTTATTTATTTATTTATTTATTGAAAAAAAAAAGTGTATAAGGAAACATGAAAAGATTCTTGAGGCAATGAAAATAACTTTAATGCTTATTTATTAAGAGGGGAACGACAGTAATGTAATGTAAAGTCATCCAATAGTATGGCAGTGAAAATGAACTGCTGTGGTAGAAAGTAAATTTAGACATTGAGAATCTGTTTTGTTTTATATGTATATATATGTATACACATACACAATTTATACATACATATATACACATGTATTTAGACATTAGAATGCAATCTATGCAAAGTATAGAAAATTAACAAATATAATAAATATAGTTCTGGATAAACATAAGCAGCAGAAATAATATATGTACACATACATGCATACACATATGACATATGTATAGGATATATGTTACACACACACACACACACACACACACACATATCGGGATAAACACCACAATCAGGGCAGTGGTTATTGTTGAGGAGAGATGGAGAAAATGAGAATGGAAAGGATATAAACAATTATGTCTATAATGTTTTAATTATCATCTGCTTATTAAATGTATCATCTCCTAGTCTGAAAACATTCTAAGGCACCAAAGAGCTCCTATTCAGAGTCACACCACTATCTGATTTCCTGAAATGTACAAGTGAAACAAAAAGTGAAACAGCACCGACCATCTGACTTACCATTTTCTAACCACAAGCCTAAATCTTCAGAGTTCATTACTAAGAGTAAAGGGAAGGAAAAAGGAAGGGCTTCAGGCTGCAGCTGGGATCCTAAGATAAGCATCCAGCAGGCCTCCATGTAAGAGAAATAGGAGAGTGATTCCTACTGCTAAGTAAAATGCACCTTTTGTGTTTTGCTCTTTAAGACAAAAAAACACTTTATAACAATGTCATCATAGGGAAATTGAGCTTCTGCTACACAACCTAAGTTGTATAGAACTGGTACAGGTCACCCCAGGGCCCAGAACTCTCCCTCCCAGTACTGGTGCCCCTTTATTAGTTGTTGCTGGCTCTCAAGCATCAAATACGGACTTCCTGTTCCCCCCTTTTGAGCCCTGGATACTTGGAACTGTTATGAGGCTTTGGCAAAAAAAAAAAGTACAAAGTCAGGAAAACACAAAAAAGAGTCAGCCATGACTTCTCAAATCTTAACAGCTGTAAAATTTCTCAGATTTTCTACATCTTACATAAAGCAATAGTTCAGAAATGAATCCTGTGGAACTGTGAGTCAATGAAGATTATGACAGTTAAAACTAAGGCTCAGAAGATAGCCAGCTATCTCCATACCTATAAACCCAAAACTAGGAAGCTGAGGCAGAAGGACTGCTAGTTGGAGGCCAGCATGTGTTACAAGGTTATAAGCCAGTATGAGCAAGACTATTGTCTCTAAAAAAGTGATGGGGTTTAGCTCAATTGACAGAATGCTTGCCAGCATACATGAAGCCTTAAATTCAATCCCCAGTGCCACATAACCCAGGAAATTATTTATGCCTGCTATCTCACCAGTAGGGAAACAGAGGCAGAAGGATCAGAAGTTCAAAGTCAACTGCATCTATACAGTGACGTGAAGGCTAGACTGGAAAACACAAGACCCTAGATCAAAATAAACACAATCCTCCAAAAACCTTCAAACTTAATCTTAGGTTTGGAGAAAGGTTTAGGGTAAGTGCTTTTGAATACTGATATCTTAGCTTATTCTAAATTAATTTTCTTTTTTTAGATTAATTTATTTATTATGAATAGTGTTCTGCCTGCATGTCTGCCTGCAGGCCAGAAGAGGGCACCAGATCTCATTATGGATGGTTGTGAGTCACCATGTGGTGGCTGGGAACCGAACTCAGGATCTCTGGAAAAGCAGCCAGAGCTCTTAACTGCTGAGCCATCTCTCCAGTCCCTTAATTCTCTTCTTAATGTGAGTTTACACACACACACACGCACGCACGCACGCACGCACGCACGCACGCACGCACGCACGCACGCACGCACGCACGCACGCACGCACGCGCGCACGCGCGCACGCGCGCACGCACGCGCGCACACACACACACACACACATATATCTTGTGCAGCATATGCATGTGGCACTCACAAAGGCCAGAAGAGGGCACTGGAACTGGAGCTGGAGCTACACAGTTGTGAGACAACATGTGGCTGCTGGTAACAGAACCTGGGTCCCTCTAAAGAGCAGAAAACGCTCCTGACCATTGAGACACCTCTCCAGTCCTATTCTACATTTTTTGTTTTGTTGGTTTTTCGAGATATGGTTTCTCTGTGTAGTACTGGCTGTCCTAGAACTCTCTCTGTAGACCAAGCTGGTCTCAAACTCAGATATCCACCTGCCTCTGCCTCCCCCTGGTTGTTCCCACACACACACAGTGCTGCCACTAAAGGTGTATACCACCACCACCTAGCTAAGTGTTTTTTGTTCGTTTTGTGACTTTTTATATTCTGAATATTAATCTCTTGTTGGATCAATAGCTGGCAGATTTCCTCCTATCCTATAAGCTACCTTTTTTAGGTTTTGGGTTTTTTTGTTGTTGTTGTTGTTGGTTTTTCAACTCAAGGTTTCTCTGTGTTGTTCTGGAACTCACTCTGTAGAACAAGCTGTCCTGGTAATCACTTTCCTTACTATGCAGAAGCATTTACAAAATGCAACCCCATTTTGAACCAAAAGTTTTTTAAGGGCAAAGAAGAGCTCTATGAATCCACTCTGAATGAAGGTGCTGCCACCTTGTAACTTCAATCTGGAAATAGGCATAGACGGGGAAGGAAAGACACTACTACTTGTGATCCTCAAATGGGCATCATTAGGTCCACTGCCATCTCATGACCCAGAAAGCTGACATTCTGCCTCGATATGGCTCCCAGTGCTCTGACCCCAGGCCTGTTTCACCATCCTTTTACACTGCAATAGGATTTGAACTGATTTAAAATGTCAAGGCTCCAATCTCATTGTTCATGCTGCTGCATCCATTCACTAGCCCAGGTTTCTCTGTTCTGTTCTGCTGTCCTGCATTTTGAATTCAGAGCTTGGTGTCAGCAAGGAAAGCACCAGAGCTGTCATGTAGCAGCCTTTGGCTATGTTCTACCAAGGGATGTATCATCCACAACCTACTCACATCCCTCCCCCAACAGCTACCAAAAATTCCCCTGGTGAGAAATGCTATTATAAGAAGGGGTGGCTGCTTTGTGACTCACACTGTTTCATTAAAAAGATTTTTTCCCCCAAACAAATTTCAGTAAAGAAATCCAAAGGTTTTCCAAAGCCACAGCAAAATAGAACAGCTCATAATAGTATTTTTCATAGGTCTGCCACTTCACTGGAGATTCCTATACCCAAACACAGGAGACGTTTATATTCACTTGGCTTTTTGTGTTGCATTTGGTCTTCAGGTTGAGAGAACCGGTAGGAAACTGATTAAAGTCGGCTAATATAACTGGGATTGTTGGATGTTAAGATAGAAGGCAGCTAGCTTTCAAGGGAGCCCTCACCACAGGTCTTTAAGACTTACCTACAGCTCTCCAGGGCATCTGATTACAATGGTATAGAAGTTTCAACCATATCTGACCAGAGTTGGGCAAATCCAATATTGATGATTTACATGGGTACTTGGAGACAGTTGTTATGGTAGTGACTGGCGTTTTAGAAAACCTTATCTAGCTTAAATGGTATATCCTTGAGGGTGTAAATAGAGAGAATAAACAATATTTCAAAAAAACAAATTTGTTAGTGTGGAATCCCAAGGGTTCCTTTATGTTCTTGTAGAATTTCCAGCCCTTAGGGGAGTATCAGGATAATGAATCTCTTCTCTAAAGGAAAAGGGTCTCTGGAGATGGAAACAATCGAAAATGCCTCCAAAGAGCTCAAAATGCCTCCAAATAACTCAGAAATGTGGGCAAAATGACCACACAGACTTGGGGTCATGGGATTTTCTAGCTCTGTCCAAAATCATCTGAGTAATTCTGCCTCTCCCACATACTAAGAAATCACCTTTGACCTTAGAAGATATTGCATAACATACAATATGGAAGTGAGTAATTTTAGAACAGCTGTTTGTGAAGTATGTTTTAATCATTTTATAGAGGGAAGGGTACTACAAACAAGAGGTTTGGGTTCATATTATGAGTCTAACTCACCAAGACCAAGATGGCAAAGCACACACATGCACACCGTGACATCTTCAACACAAGTCGACTTTCAGAAATTAAGGCATTATCCAACAGCCAGTTGTCAAAATTTCTCAATAAAATAAAAAGAAAAAGTTATCTCAACACTGACCTTTTAAATTCTTCATTTTGTTACAAACCTTTGTAAGAAAGGTTTATTAGTTATTCTTGGGGAATAACAGTCACTGTTGTTGGTTATCATACAAGACTTTAGTAAATTACTGAAAACAGCATTAACAAGGATAAAACAAAAAACAAAACAAAACCCCAACCTGATTCAAAAATAGAGAGAGGAGGGGATGAAAAGAAGATCCAGCAGTTAAGAGCACATGGTGCTCTTCCAAAGGACCCATCATCAATTCCCAGAACCCATATGGCAGCTCACAACCTTCTATAACTCCAGTTCTGGGAGACTGGAATCCAAGGGTAGCAAGCACAAATGTGGTGTGTGTGTGTGTGTGTGTGTGTGTGTGTGTGTGTGTGTGTGTGTATGTGTGTGTAGGCAAAACACCCATACAAATGAAATTTAAAAAAAAAGTTAAATAGGCAAATGGCATAAATACTTATTTCCATAATGATACATGAATGGCTAGGGAAAAAAAAAAAACAAAACATTTATCAATCATCATGACAGAAATGTAAACTACAACATATCACACTCGTTAGGTTAGGTTAGCTATTATCAAAAAAAAAAAAAAAAAAAGCCAGAGCACTCAGCACTCAGGAGACAGAGGCAGGTAGATTTCTGTGAGTGTAAGCCAGCAGGCTCTACACAGTGAATTACAGAACACCAGCAATACAGCAAGACCTGAGAGAAAGAGAAAGAGGGACAGTGGTTCTGAAACAAAGGGACTGGAGACATAGCTCAATTTGGTAGTGTTTGCCTTCAATGTATGATGTCATGTTCAATCACCAGCACCAAACAAACCAGGCAGGTAATTCTAGTACTCAGGAGGTGGGGTCAGGGAGTCAGATGCTCACATTTATCTTCAGCTACACAGTGACTTTATCAGCTTGAACTATGTGAGACACTATCTAAAGAAAATAGAAAATAGAATCTAGCAATTTTACTCCTAGGTATATATGAAAAAATTGGGAATATGGCTCAGTGGTGTAGAGCCTAGAACCATCCCCATCACTAGAATGGTGTAAAATTAGGATCTCCAGTTTATACATTCACAGCAGTATTATCTACAACAACATGGAAGCAATTCATGTGTCAGTGACAGATGCATAAGAGAAGCAAAATGTGGTATACATTCTATATTATACTCTTTGTCACACACATTGTATGGCACATGTTCAACCCCCAAAAGGGAAGAAAATCCTGACAGGAGATGCAACAACATAGATGAAGGTTAAGAGCATTATGCTAAGTTAAATAAGATAGTCACAAGACAAATACTTTACAATTAGTTACATGCAGTTCTTACTGCACCATTCAACTATACACTTAAAAATGATGAAGATGAGCTGGGTTGTGGTGGCACACCTTTAATCTCAGCACTTAGAGTCAGAGGCAGTTGGGTCTCTATGAGTTCAAGGCCAGTCTGGTCTACAGAGTGAGTTCCAGAACAGCTAGGGCTGTTGCACAGAGAAACCCTGTCTTGAACCCCCCAAAGGGTGAAGATAGTAAATTTTATTATATGTATTTTACCACAGTAAAAAGCAATGGGAGGGGGGGCACTGAAGTATCAGTGCTGTGGAGCTCAGAAAGCTGCACTTACCAGACCAAGGGGTAAATAAATTTCCTTAACAAAGATTTAAAAAGTGGCCAATCATGCTTCTAGAAAAAATGTTCAGTGACCAAAAAATAAAGGTATGACAAAGATACTGAAAGTCCAAGAATAAACATGACAATTTTGAAAAATAGTCCTTCTTGAGATGTTCTCATTAAGACAGAGAGCCCCCTTATACTAGGTCACACGAGACATTTCTTAATCTTCTAGAAACATAAAGATCACCTGCCTAGCCCAGAAACAGGGTTTAGAAAAAAATGAATAGTCACTGGAGTTCAGAAGAAACACCTTTGTAAATGCCTCAACATACCTAAGTGTTTAAGCAACACAGAACTGATCAAGAAGACAGAACCTAAAACCACAAGAACAGACTCTTAAAAAGGAAGAAAATGGGCCAGGCGTAGGTGGTGCACACCTTTAATCCCAGCACTCGGGAGGCAGAGGCAGGTGGATCTCTGTGAGTTCGAGGCCAGCCTGGTCTCCAGAGGGAGTGCCAGGATAGGCTCCAAAGCTACATAGAGAAACCCTGTCTCAAAAAACCAAAAAAAAAAAAAAAAAAAAAAAAAAGGAAGAAATCGAAGGTTCTTTTCCCCCAAGACAGGGTTTCTCTGTATAGCTTTATGGACCAGGCTGGCCTTAAACCCAGAGATCCACCTGCCTCTCTGCCTCCCCGAGTGCTGGAATTAAAGCATGTACCACCACCACCTGGCTAAGAATGTTAATCTTTAAGATGTTCCTGGCACCAACAAAAGCTCCTGATATATGGCAGGTACTCAATAATTATCAATTGACTAAATGAATGTGTTAGTGCAATCAGTTTCTACACAGACGGCAGTCTCCTGCTTTGAGACAATAAGGGAGGGATGCAGGGAAACTTTGGTGTCATGATTTGTCCTAGATCTTGACCTCTGTAGCTGTCAGGCTGGGCCTGAATGTGAGAGGCCACAGCTCAGTAGGCCCTTCAGTGGTACCAATAGCCAAAGGCAGCTGGGCCTTCTACTATGAAAAACGACACACACACACACACACACACACACACACACACACACACACACACACACACACACACACACGATGCTACAATTACTATCTGTTCTGAGCCACTCAGTTCTCAAGACCATGGCAGATTGGCTTAGGCCTTTATGTAGGAGACAAATGCTTAGTTCCAAGTGAAGAAAAAATTATGAAGAATGATCTTGTTGGAGGAAAAAATTAAAAAAAAAAAAAACCACTGGGATCCTATCTAGAAAATATCTAGTTTAGAAGTATCAAAAACAATGCTAATGAATGCAACAACAAAAAAAAAAGCACCAAGTTTTTTTCAGAAGGAAAAACTAAATCCATGACAGAGCTGAATAGATGCTACACTAACTATACTCTCAGACTCTGTTAGACATTCCCCTCAGCTCTAAGGAATTCTGGGATTGGGGTTCAGTCATCTGCATTGTTATGAGGCTCCAAGGAGAATACCAGGCACAGTAAAATTTAAGAATACTCTGGAGCTATTCACAGTTATCGGGAGAGCTCTTGTTTGTATGTGTTTTATTCTTATTCTATGTCCAAGAGTGCAATATAAATTCTTATCATGCCTCACCTCACCTGGAGTTAGAGAGATAACATTACACTGTGACTTCACCCTTCTGCTTGCATTCCAAGACTGATGAAGCCAGGGAGATCTCCAGTAAATTGACATCAGCCCAGAAGCTGTACCAGGTGCTGATTTAAGATGACACTGGGTTCCTTATTAACTTCCCACTTGACCACTCAGTGCTGAACCTGGTTCTTATAAGAACACAAGGCTGGGGATTACAAACTGGAGGTCTCTGATAAATCCCCTCTAGTACTTAAGTCTAAAATGTGAAGATTTTAAGAACCAGTCAGGAGGTGGTGGTGCATGCCTTTAATCCCAGCAATCTGGGAGGCAGAGGCAAGCAGATATCTGAGTTCAAGGTCAGCCTGGTCTACAGAGTGAGTTCCAGGACAGCCAAGGCTAAACAGAGAAACCCTGCTCTGAAAAACCAAAAGGAGGGGAGGGGATTGCTAAGAAGCAACCATTTGATTTAGACTGGGCCACAGCAAGGCTTAGGGGGGAAAATGAATAAAAATTATATTAATCCATCATTCCAGAGACTAAGGTTAGGATTCAGGTTTGGAGCGAACTTCAAGATTTGAGTACCACAATCTCACAGACCCATTATGGTTAACCTAACTTAAGGCTTAATAAGAGCAGGACCAATATCCCATTTAAGTCAACACTGATTCTCTATGAGGTTTTTCCCACAAAATTTGAAAGTATCACAAGTTTTTACTTTATTTGTGTGCATGTATATATGTGTATATGGACATGTGGAGGTCAGAGACAGCTTATCAAAGTTGGTTCTCTCCTTCCACAATGTGGGTCCTGGGGATTGACTCAGATCATCAGCTTGGTGGCAGGTGCCCTTATCTGCTGCGCACCTTGCTGGCTATAACTGGGTATTCTAAAACTTGAGTTCAGTGCCCATTGACTTGGATGACGTATCATCACATTTGTAAAATACACAACATGTTCCTTCTCAAGAATGGAGCTAGCACTCTTTCTTTGATTAAGGATGCTCTGGCTTACAGTATTACTTGTGCATAGTTGGTGATGAGTCTGTTTAATATAAAAATACACACATCCATAAAGCAACCATGTTAAAAATTTAACCTTTTAGATCTCCTGAGGAATAAATTAAGACTCTTAGGTAATTATCTTTGCCTGAAGGAAGCATGGAAATTAAGTCCCTCACAGTAATAGAAAGCTAAAAATTCTGCATTAAAAACAAAGTCTTCTGGGGCTGGAGAGATGGCTCAGAGGTTAAGAACACTGAATGCTCTTCCAGGGGACCTGAGTTCAATTCCCAGCAACCACATGGTGGCTCATGACCATCTATAATGACATCTGGTGCCCTCTTCTGGTGTGCAGATATACATGGAAGCAGAATGTTATATACATAATAAATAAATAAAATCTTAAAACAAAGTCTTGATTAAGACTAGAACTTTCTTGCAAATCTGGGCAGGGGATGGATCTAGCTCTTTAGAGACCACAGAATGTTTTTTTTTTTTTTTCCTTCTTCAGAAAGCTCACAAAGGCCTATTACCTCCAGCATACTTACAAGTGAGACACAAAGAGGCTTTCTGATCCACTCCAATAGAGTTGGCAAGTGTCCCTCATGATTTAAGAATAGAAAAAAATTAAACCTTTTGAAAATCCTAGTGTGGCAGCAAAATAGAACTCAGAAGATACCCTGCTAGCATATTCAAACGCTGAGCAAAGTCACTCTCTCTCAGTCCCAGTTGATGATTCGGTGAGAATACAGAACAGATTTGGACTTTTTGAATATACACATACATACACATACATAGAAACCAGACCAAACCCCTCAATAGCCAGCCATTTTACAGCAGAACTCAGAAAACAGCAACATTCCCTGACATGATAGCTACTTCATATTTTCTCTCCACATTTGGAAACCCCTATTCTAAGGTTAACAAAACTACTACAAAAAAGAATGACTGCCAGAGTAGCATCAGAAAACCAAAAGCTACAGTATCACCTCAGAACAAAACCAGCAGTTGAACAGTGAAAGGAAAGGGCTATAACTGCTTATCAAAGGTAGTTTTCCTCCATAGTATTTATGGGAGAATTGCATGTAGGTCAGACTACAGATAGCACCAGCCTCCATCTGGGGCCTATGTTCTCATACTTATAGACCTCTCTACCCATCAAGTTCTAAGGGGACAGAGAAGGCACAGGACAATAGCACTGTCTCCAAGATACCACCATGTTCCATTTGGATTTCCTTTGGGGTGTGTGTGTGTGTGTGTGTGTGTGTGTGTGTGTGTGTGTGTGTGTGTGTGTACTGTCACCAAAACCCTCAACAATGACTCTGCAGGGGGACAGACACCTGCAGATGAACATATAATAAACCAAGAACTACATGACTCATCCACTCAAGGTTATAGGTCAGGTACTTTATCATGCGCCTAGCCTTCGCACTTACTGTCCAGTAAGTTTCCAGGATACTACCTTCCTTGAGTTACAGATGAGAGAAGCCAGAGTGATGTCTTAGAGCACAGTTGACATAAGCCTTTAACTGAAACAACTCAGAAGGTGAAAGCAAAAGGATTAATAGCTCAAAGCAACCTGTATTATGTAAGTTTGAGGCCAGTCAGGGTCACATAAAGGCCCTGTCTCAAAACAAACAAATTAATAATCACACACACAAAGCACTAAATAAAAAGAGCCAGGATTCTGGCACTGTCAAGCTACCACTACAGTCCTACCTCTGCTACTTACCAGTTAGCTGCCAGGGTTCTTTACCTCCCCTGAAAACTGGGAGCAGAGTTAAAGTGATAAATGAGATGATGGACATAAACCATTCATCTTTTTTTTATTTGGCAAATACCTGTGCCAGGCACAGTGTAACCTTACAGCAGTGATCAAGAGATAGTTCTGGTCTCACAGAGCTGAGAACTTAGTCAAACTACAAGAAAAATAAGTAAGCAGATAAATAAATGTTTATAAAATGTGCTAAAAAAAATTAAGATTACCACAAATGATTGAAAACAATCACAGGAAGGGCCAGATGTTAAGAGTGGCCTCTGAGGAGAAATTTCTGTTGAGCCCTAACGGGTCCATAGGAGCTATCTATGTGAAGAATGGAAGAACAAACATTTCTGTCATAAAGACCTCAAGATCTACAAGGGTCACAGCATGAGGAAGGCACAGGAACATGGAAGACAAATGCAACTGCAGTATATCCTCTCATAGGGTTTTGGAGAACAACCATTACAAGCTGCCACCACTGAGGATTACCACATCTATTTTTAAAATGACAAAGACGAGCCTAGAGAAAGGTGCTGTGTCTTGTCCAAGGTCAAAGCTACTCAGAAGAGGACCTAAGGCTGGAACCCCTTGGCATTCTACTTCCAGACATAGCATAAGCCTGAAGCTTTGACTTATTTCACTAATGACAGCTTTCTGTGCTGAGAGGAGTCCCCAAAGCATCTTGAAAACACAAGTAATAAAACTATATCAATTTCCAGACATCTGGTCAATCAAGCACTGAAAGTCCTACCGGTGGAATCTTACCACACAAGAGCAAAAGCTGCTCAGACCTGACTCAAAGGCTCCAAAGTGGAAACGGCTTCTCTTCTTGCAGCCGTGAACAAGAGAGAAAAGGATGCCCCAGAAAATTCCATGGCCTGTTCCAGGAGACAGAACCACTGATGCAAATGAGAACTCACCTCAAGTGAACAGCACAGGAAGAACTAATTACTCTATTTGTACAAAAGAACGAATCCCTCAATCTGCCCGGTACAGCCACCCCAGCAAAAGGCATCTGGGAATTCATGGTGGCAGTTTGAGGTGAACTGCAGGATGCCCTGGGCATTCAATAGGCTCAAAGTCTTGTAAAAGGACAGGATGATCCTATATACTAAAATAAATAAAAACAAATACTAAAAATAAGTAAATAAATGTGTTACCTATAATGTTAATAAGGGCCGGACACACACACTGAAAGGATTAATATCTCCAACTTTTCTTGTCTTCCCATTGTTCAGTGGTGTTCCTAATCTCAGGCCTGAATGGGGGGGGTGGGGGAGACTCTAAGGCTTCATGGCTGAAGTGTGAGATTTCAGAATTCAGTTATAAGTTCATAATTTTATCAGGGGATCTGGCAGTGGAACAAGGATAAGAGAAGTTTCTAGTAAGAGACAGACTTCAGGAATCTTACCCAAAAGGTAACTCCTTTTCTCACTCCTCCATACAAGCCTTTATAAAATGAGCTGTTGGCTACACTAAAAATTCTGTGATTTTAGAGAACGGATTTACACTGTTTTCAGTTTTAATGACAGTTTATTTACAAACGTAATCACAGAAGTCTCACAAACACAGTTGACTCCTTCTGGATTCAACTATCTAGAAGGATTATTAATTCCAAGATGCCTAACGCAGAACAAATGCCTAAAGGGTACCGCAGGCAGACATGCCTTGTATCTGATTTCCAACAGTTTAATTAAAGTCAGAGCGGCTCTAAACTATTCACTATCCTATGGAATTGATCGAAAGAAAGAAAAAAAAAGAGACCCAAAAATCCTACTCGGTTTTGAAATAGCTACAAAAGTAATCCCACAGGTAAACCTTCCATAATGTACCCTAAGGATATGAGAAAGCTTTCTCCTACACAGTGACTAAAATTTCCCAACTCACCCAAAGGAATTTGAATATGTAACTTCTTCACTTCAACTGCTAATTAACAAAGAGTAGTCCCACACCCCTTTTGACCAATTTTCCAGAAGCCTGTCCTGCCTTCTCAGGACAGCCAAGCAGACAGACCTGTTTTCCTCTAGAAGAGCCTGCCAGGCCTTTTTTGCCCTACCAGCCGAGCCTGGGAAATCCCCCTCCAGCCTTTTCCTGGCCTGTCACCAGAAGTGCACAGAATGAATTCATCCAGATTTTTTCAACCTTCCTCTTCCCCAGTCATGTGCCAACTGCTGGGCAATAATACCCCACCTTGCCGGTGCTCTGTTTTAGAAAAAAAAAAAAAAAAAGATGCAGATTCACCGGGAAAGCAAGCACTTAGCATGGAGTAGGAGAAAAAAGATGGAGGGATGTGAGAGTCAATGAGCCAAGTCTACTGAATGCAGCATGAGAGACCAGACTCCTGGTCCTGCAAATCCAAGGAGGGAGGCTTTCCATACAGCAGACCACACCTGTCTAAGGCAGCCTCCTGCTCCATTTTAATCAATTTATACCCAGCTGGGTGGAAAAACCAGCCTCCTCCCTTTCCTAGCAAGGGTAGGAACCCTAGTCCAAGAACCACCTGCCCCCTAGTTTTATTTCTCACTCTTTGTTTAGGAGACACTAGCTCCCTAACCAGACAGGTAGGCACCATGCTACAGAGGCAGAAATGAAGAGTCCAAACTGTAAGCCAGACAAGAAGACCTCTTTTCTGAGGATCATGATGCTAATAAACGGACTTCAATGGGCAGGTTTCACTCTGCCATCCACAAGTGAACACATGTCTGCAGTCCTAAAACGCCCGGCTCCGCAGCCTGGTAGACAGCTTTTTCCCTAGCCAGTAGTTATCCCACTTGATCCTATTCATCCTCTGGCACAGAAGGAATCACAAGGGAAAGGCAGGAGTTAGCTTCATACCCATAGCTTAGCACACTAAGAGGTTTGGGGCGCCCCGGCGCGTCCTCCCTTGCACTCCACCCTTCAAGGCCTCAGACGCCCGCGGACTCACCACTGTGCGAGCTGAACCACCTGGGTGCGATGTGCAGAGGTAGAGCATCCGCCAGCGAGGCTCGGGAGCCCAGGTACAGCATCCCGTCTCTATGGTGACCGCCGCCTGTCTCCTGGTAACCATTGCCGTGAGCATAGGTGGAGTCCGACGTGGACTCTCCGCCGCCCGGCGCCCTCTCTGAGTCGCCGGTCCCGCGGGAGGCGGTGGTGTAGAGGCCAAAGGGCACCCCTCCGGCCGTGCTGGGGTCCATGCCCATGCCCGCCACCGAGCTGACCGAGCGGCTGCGCAGCCCCATAGCCCCGCCGCCTGTCCGGTAGTGCCCAAAGTGGGGCGCTCCTCCCGGCGGGGGCACGGCGCTGTCATCGGTAGAGACCCCCGGGAAGGGGCCCCGAGAGCGGGCCGCCGTGCTCTGCTTGCCCCCCATGCTAGCCCGGGCCCCGGTGGGGCGGGAACCTGGAGGCCGAAACCCTCCCCCACTACTCAGAAGCCGGTGGAGGGCTGGGCAAACATAAAGGGGGGGAGGTTAAAAAAGAGCCCCGAGGGGAGAAAATGAAAAAGAGAGAGAGAAAAAAACCCTCAGAAAATCCGCGAGGCGGAAAAAACAAGCGAGCGGGGACCCCAAACTAAGAATTTCAAACAGTCCAAGCCGAATGCATGTTCTCCTTAAGGTCCGAAGACGCGCGGTCCGGAGCGGGCGCCGCGCGCCACAGGCCGCCCCCGGGCTCGAGAGCCTGAGGAGCCGCAGCGAAGGGAGGGAGGCGCCGGAGGAGGCCGCCCGCCCGCCCGCCCGCAGCAGGAAGCGGCGGAGGCTCGGGGCGCCGCGCGCGTCCCCGGTCTCAGGACTCGACGACCGGGGCCGACGGCCCGGACTTCTCCAGGCCTCGGGAGGGCTCGCGGCGGTGGGGAAGCCAGGCGGAGCTCTGGAAGCCGCGGTCGCGTGGCGTCGCGCTCCGGCTCCAGCCGCCGCCGGCCCCGCCAGCCAGCCGCACCGCCCCGTTCAGTCCCGGGCTGCGCTCGCCGGCGCTCCTCGCCGCCGTGGAGACAATGGAGGGCGGCAGAGCGCACGCGCGGCCCGCGCCCCCCCCCCCCCGCCGGGTTAACCCTTTCGCCGCCCCTGCGGCGCGGCGGAGCGCTGCGGCCCTGGAGGTCCCCACCCACCCGCCGCCTGCGCCCCTGGCGGTCCGGGGACCAGCGAGCTCCAGCCGCCGGGTGTCTGCGACAGAGGCCAGACTTCTTCCGGAACAAGCACGGCTAGAGTCGAATCACTATATTCAAGAAGAGTCCTTGCGTGGGGGAGGGGCGGCGACGGTTCTAGTGGGTGGGAAGGAAACTAGAAAGAAAGAAAACCAACTAATCCGTCTACCTGGGTTTGAGGGTCATTGGGCGAGCTCCCCTCCCGCCACAAACCTGCCCTCACAGCACCCTCTGGTGGATGGTGCTGTGGTTTGCTGGTTCCCATCCAAGGACCCCAACCAACGTCAGGAAGTTTAACATTTTGGGGGGAGTTAGCTTGGACCCAAACATCAGGAGTCTTAACATTTGGGGTTAGCTATTAGGAGGCACATAGGAATCCAGGTTTTGCTGACAGATCGAAACCAACTATTTGGGTCTAAGGAAACAAGTCGATTCTTTAGGCTAGAATGTAATCCCGAAAAATCAATAGGTGGATAAAAAGCATGGAAATAGAACAATGCAGCTAAAAAGTGGTTTTAGAAACTCCTTGTCCAAGGCCGATTCCTGTTGTGTTTACCATGTATTTTGACATAGAGCCACAAGGCAAGGACACCGTGAGTACTCAATAAATATTTGTTGACCAAATTTCACTTTGCAACAGAGAATCACCTTTCCAGTTCAGTCCCAGTCTTTCTCATATATTCATGATCGCTTATTCATTGAACAAATAATTTTTCAAGTGCTGAGGGCTGGATGTGAGCATCACCTAGTCCCTAGACTTACTTCCTCTGTCACTTTGTCAGAGTATGCCAGGTGCTTCCAAAAATGGAGTGTGGAGGAAGGTGGACTTGGAGAGAGATAGGCTAATAGACCTTCTTTTCCAGTGTGGCTAGCCTGGAAGGCCACAAGAAGATGGCTATTTTCAGGCATAGAGTATTTGGGGTGAACAAAAAGCCCTGAACAAAGACGTTGAGAGTTTAATAAGAGAAACTAGTACAAGAAATATTGGGGCTGTGGAGCATGCCTTTTTAATCCCAGCACTCAGGAGGCAGAGGCAGGGGGATCTCTATGAATTCAAGGCCAGCCTGATCTACAGAGCAAGTTCCAGGACAGCTTCCAAAGCTACACAGAGAAATCTTGTTTTGAAAAACCAAGTGTGTGTGTGTGTGTGTGTGTGTGTGTGTGTGTGTGTGTGTGTGTGTTTGTATACATATATAGTTATCCCCCCAACTCAGATGCTGGAGAGTGAAGCTAGGGCTTCATGTATGCTGGATATGTACTCTATCTAAGCTATGCCCAATCACTTAATAAAATAGTATCTGAGAAGTTCCAGGCACTCTCCTAGATTCTAGGATATAGGATCAACAAGAAAGGAGAAGTTCCCTTTCTCATAAACCTCAAAACAACCATTTTGCACCCACTTGAATGACTATACGCAAAGAAAGATGGTAACAGCTACTGAGAAAGAAGAGGAGAGATCAGACCCTCATAACCTTCCTGTTGGAAACATTAGTTGATTGCTTTAGCAGATCCTCAAAAAGATTAGAGCTGGAAAACAGGCATGGTGGTACATGCCTTTAGTCTCAACACTTGGGTGGCAGAGGCAGGTGGATTTCTGTGAGTACAAGACCAGCCTGGTCTACAAAGCAAGTTCCAGGTCAGCCAGTGCTACACAGACAAACCCTGTCTTAAAAAAAAAAAAATTAGCTCTTGGTATGATGGACACACATCTTCAATCCCAGCACTAGGGAGACAGAGACAGGAGGCTGACTGTGAGCTTAAGTCCAGTCTGGTCTACATAGTGAATTTCAGGTCAGCCAAAACTACACAATAAGTTCCTATCTCAAAAAACAAAATAAAAAGATACAATATGACCTAGCCATTCCATTATTAAGTATATATTTTTTCCTTTTTATTTTTTTGGTTTTCATGACAGGGATTGTCTGGGTAGGTCTGGCTGTCCTAAAACCACTTATGTAGACTAGGCTGGCCTCGAACTCAGAGATTCATCTGCCTTCCTGCTGGGATCAAAGGTATGTACCACTACACCTGGCTTTTAGGTATATTTCTAAGGAAATGAAACAAACATCCACAAAAGAACTTATATAGGAATGTGCATAGCCTCATTACTTGGTTTTGTGTGTGTGTGTGTGTGTGTGTGTGTGTGTGTGTCTGTTTTTGTGTGGAGAAGCATCTGGAAACCAGAAGTGGATATAGGATGTCTGCCACAATCACTTCTCTGCCTTGTTTGTTGAAATAGGTTCTTTACCCACCCAGAAGCTCACTAATTGGCTAGACTCCTTAGCAAGTAAGCTCAAGTGGTCCTTCTATTCCTACCTCTGCAGCACTGGGATTAGAGATGCACACAGTTGTGCCTGTCTTTTTCGGTGGGGATCCTACTAGGTATGGTAAGTGCTTTACTGACTGAACTATCTCTTCAGGCCTAGTTTTGTTTTGTATTTTGGAGACCAGGTATTACATAGCCCAGGCTAGCACTTTATTCCCTGTGTAGACAAGAATGACCTTGAATTTCTGATGCTCATTCCTCTACTTCCCAAGTACTAGGATTACTGGCTTGTACCACCACAACAGGCTGCAGCATTATTGGAAATAACCAAAGTGGAAACAACTCAAAATATTCATCAACAGATTAAAGCAATAATGGTGTCTATACAATGAACTGATACTCTATCATAAAAAGGAATACAGTAGATGCTACAACAATAATGAATGTTGTACCTTGAAAACGCAATGGTAGATAGAAGTCATTCATTTAATAACTGCATTATTGTATGGTCGTATGACCATATGTACATGAAATGTCCAGAGTAGACTAATCCATCGAGGTAGATTAGGGTCACTAGGGCCTGAAAGGAAGGATGAAGAGTGACTATTAGTGGGTTTCTTTTTGAAGTGATGAAAATGTTCTGGAATTAGAGTTGTGAATATATATCTCACAAGAATATATCCTTGTGAGTATACAAAAACAAAACAAAACATTGAATCACACATTTGTGAAGATCAGTTTCATGTTACATAAAGTTTACTATAATACTATATATCTGGACTGAGGACCTAGATCAGTGGTAGAGTGCCTGCCTGGTGTCTTAGTTAAGATTTCTATTGCTGCAAAGAGTCACCATGACCAAGGCAACTCTTATAAAAGAAAAAACTCTTATCATCATGGCAGAAAGTATGGCAGCATGCGGGCAGACATGGTACTGGAGAAGATGCTGAGAATCCTCATGCTTGATCACATAGCATGAAAAGTACTACGTGCCACTGAGCCTGGGCTTAAGCAACTGAGACTCAAGCCCTCCTCCACAGTGACGCACTTCCTCCAACAAGGCCACACCTCCTAATAGCGCCACTGCCTCCTTAAGGACTAAGCACTTGAACACAGGAGTCTATGGGGGCCACACCTATTCAAACCTCCACACCTAGCACGTGTATGCAGGGCTTTGGGTTCAATCCTAAGCACTCCAGAAGGGGATCTCAGAAGAGAGAGTTGAAACAAGGATGATCTAGAACTTCTGATTTTCCTGATTCTACTTCCCAAGTGCTAGCATTACAGGTTTATCCTTGATGATGCAATAAAGATCACTCTAGAACAGTACTTGGCATGCACTGTCAGAAACATTTGCTATATGAATGACTATGTGTCATGAGATAGAAAGCACAGCGCTGATTAAAAGACAGGTGACCAGAAGAAGGGCAAAGACTCTAAGTGGAGATGTGAGAGATGGGTTGAGAGGCTGAGAATGTAGCTCAGTTGGTAGAGTACTTACCCAGTATGCGCAGAGTACTGGGTTCAATCCCTAGTATTAGATAAACTGGGCATGGTAGTGTATACCTATAATCTCAGCACATGCAAAGTAGAAGATCAAAGTTCTTCGTCATCCTCAGCTTTCAAGTAAATTTTCCATGTATTTTTCTCCAACCATGCCTTGAGGAGCTATCCCAAAGCTTGAAGAAATTGAGAAAATTGAACGTATCCCCTTTTAAATTAAAACAAGTTCCCTCTTCCTCAACTAAATATCTATGTGCTTTCAGCACATACATAAAGATATTTATGTATATCCACATATGTAAATTGGAGAGCTACATGAAGCAGCATAGTGGGGTCCCCTTGGGAGAGAGACAGTGGCAGCCAGGGCATTATGAGTTACAGAATAGTGAAAAACATTGTCCACATAATATGCATTTTAGTATTTTTGTCAATCTGCCATGTAAATTTTTTATTTAAACTTTTTTAGATTTATATGTGTAAATGTTTTGCCTGTGTATATATATAATTGCACCACATACATGCTGTGCCCACAGAGGTCAGAAGAGGGAGTCAGATCTCCAGGAACTGGCTGGGAACCACCATGGTGTGGGGCTGGGAACTGAACTCAGGTCCTCTGATAGAGCAATGAGTGCTCGTAACCACTGAGATATCTCTCCAGCACCTTGTTTTTATTTATGAAACAGAATCTCACTGTGTAGTCCCCTAGGCTAGATTTGAATTCTTGATCTTCCTACCTCTGCCTTCTGAATGCCAAGGTTATGGATGGGTGTTTACTGCCATGCTCACTGTGCCATGTAAATGTAGGTGGATAGATAGATGAATACATGCCACATGTACACTAAAAGGTCCCATAGCCAGTAAGAATAGAACTGAGCTTCTGTGTTTTAAAGTGAATATGCTTATCATGAAATCTCCAGATGACAGTTTTGTTTGCTCTGTATGCTTTTAAACAAAATGACAAAGATTAGGACTGCTTCACGCTATATTTCTTTTTGCAAATGAGCCATTTGGCCTGTAGTTTTATATTATGTCTTAATGTTTATTAAAAGGCTGCTGCTCATAGGCTTGCCACCCAAACAGCTGAGTGGAGTCCCTTCTTTCTGGAACATACTTGTGCTGAGCTTTGGTGCCCTTCTCAGACACAGCCCTTGTCACTACCGTGTACATGTACCCAAATGACAATTTTCTCTTGGAAGTTATATTACAATGTGGAGCTGGGGTTCAAGAGTTGAGTCTCCCCTTTACTTGGCAGTAATTCATGACTTTGCAACAAGCAGGCATACACCCAGTCCTAAAGTCTTAGAGGAGTTCCATGTTGTCATTTGTTGCATCAAGAGTCCAGTGTGAGGGGCTGGTGCGATGGCTCCATAGGTAAGGCATTTGCCATGCCACAATGAGGAAAGTGTGAAAGAAGAGTTTGCATCCTCAGTACCCATGTAAATGCCAGGTAGGCATACAACCTCCTGCAATTCAAGTACATGGAAGGTGGAGACAGGTGATCCCTAGAGCAAGCTGGCTAGCTAGTCTAACCAAAATGGCAAGCTCTGGGTGCCAGTGAGAGAACCTAGTTCAATACATAAGGTGGAGAGTGGTGGAAAATGACACTTGGTGTAACCTCTCCTCTGGCCTCCAATGCGTATGTGCACATGCACTCCCATACATGTGTGCTTGTACTCACTGAACATGTAGACACACACATTCACAACTACACCCACATACAGTTCAGTGTGACACATGACTGCAGTCCTAGCTACTTGAGAGGTTGAGATAGGCAAATTGGGAGTTTAAGACCTACCTGGATTACAGGATGAGTTTAAGGGTAGCATGGGTAATTAAGCAAGAACCTGCCTCAAAAAAAAAAAAAGTGGGGAGAAAGTATAGCTCAGTGGTCAGGCACTGGTGTAGCTCAGGGCACTGGGCTGGATTCCTAGCACCATGGAGGGAAAAGGTTAATGGGTCTGGGGAAGGCAGCAAACCCTTTCCTATGTGTTCAGATGCTGTGAGTTGGGACAAGAGACAAATGGAGTCTCAGAACCTAGCAATATTCCGTGACCCCCTAAAATAACAGCAGAGTCCCTATTTTGAGTTGGACCTCTACCCGTAAAAAGAAGAAAAGACTTTTATTTTATTTTATGTTTATATGATGGTGCCAGGGTAGATCAGAACAGGGTGTGGGATCCTCTGGAGCTACAGTTATAGGCAGTTGTGAGCTGCCTAGCATGGATTGGTGGGAACTAAACCTGGGTCCTCTTGGAAGAGCAATGAGAGCTCCTAACCACTAGCCATTGCTACAGGCCCTTGACTTCTACCTTCCGTTTTTCTGTTTTATCTTTATGTTCTTACTGCTTATGAGTGAGCTGCTTCATGGCAATGTTTCATGCAGAAAGGTTAATGAATATTGATTGGCCCACCTTCTATAATAGTCAGGAGAAAGCTGATAAAATAGGTGTTGCAAAAGTCCACTGCAAATGTAAAAACGCAGGCAACTTTGCTGCAAAGCCTGTTTCAAATATCTTAGGAAGCATGCAAGAAGTCTGGGGCTTGTACAGTTCAAACAATAAGAGATAGATTGTCAGGGCCAGCTCCTGGATCACAATGGGAAACTTCTCTCTGTTTTGATGAGTCAGAGGATGGGAGGGCCTCCCACCGCTTTGAGGGAGCCCCAGCATTTCCACTGGGAAAGACAAAAGTCTTCCACTGAGAAACATTCTCTTGACCCCTCAGAGCTCTGTTATGTTTTTACTCTTTTGCTGGAAAAGAGAAAACTTGAGCAGAAAAACAAGCAACCAAATACGCAAAGCCAGAAGGCTAAGCATGTGAACACATCCTCAAATATTTGCTGATTGATAAAGAGAGGAAGATTACTAGTGGGTCTCAGAGCAAGGGTCCAGGGTTTCCAGGTGTAAAAGGGTTCAGTGGTGGTGGTGGTGAGCAGTGAGCTACCTCCACATCCTGCAGAAGAGGAAACAGGAGACTAGAAAGAGAAGGGATTGTTTTATATAATGCTGGTGGGAATGTAAACTAGTCCAGTCAGTATGGAAATCAGATTCGCAGTATTGCGGTTCCTCAAAACACCAAAAATAGATCTACCATGTGATCCAGCTATACCACTCCTGACTATTTACCAAAAAAATTCCATGTCAGTCTGTCACATAGGTACCAGCACACCAGTGTTTACTGCAGCTCTATTCACAGTAGCTAATTACAGAACCAATCTACCTTTAACTTTTTTTTTACATTTGTACTTATTTTTTTTTTTTTTGTGTGTGTGTGTGTGTGTGTGTGTGGTGTCTGTGGGTTCAGGTGTCAAGGAAGGTCAAAGGCACTTGGGTGCTAAGAACCAAATATGGATGCTGTGTAAGAGCAGTGTGTGCTCTTAACCACTAAGCCACCTCTCTAGCACCCAGTGAAAAAGAAAAACACAGCTGTGTTGAAATTTCATGTCTAGCTGCTGCTAAAAGCCAGCTGAGGTCCTGGATTTCTAGGTTTCCTGTGTATCTTGCTTTTCTTTGGCTTGGCTAATTAAGTGACCTTCTGGAAAGACACGAAGGTAAGAGCCCTGTTGTGTGGTCAGTACATTGGGGTTTAGGTGACAAGGATAGCCAATGTTCCCCAGTCTCTGCCACAGACAGGATATTCACCCTTACTCTCAGATGTGCAAGCAGCTAGAGAGTCTTTGATTTTGCTTCAGAGTCCTCAGTCTTTGATGGCAGAGTCATGACATGACTTTGTGGGTGGGACACAGTGGGGGTGGAAGATGTTAAAGAAGGGCCCGAGGAGGCAATTGGGAAGACACAGATGCTTCGTCTCCATAATTCTTTCTAAGTGAAAGGAAGAAAGCATTGAGGATGGGAGCACCAAAGATCTCGGTTACAAAGTACTTTCTGTGCTCAAAGCACGAGACGTGCAGCATTTGAGAACTGGAAGCCAGGCGTGGTAGCACAAACCTGTTATCCTGGCACTTGAGAGGTGGAGGCAGGAGAATTAGATCAGAATCATTTGAGCTACAGTGAGTTCTGGACCAGCCTAGTCTACAGGGGAACCTGACTTTTAAAAAGGAAGGAGTGGGAGATCTGGAGAAATGTGAGCAAAGGAGCTGAGAGTTGGGGAAGTACTGCAGAAAAGCTCAGACAAGGGTGATCCAGCACATTACTAAGCTACACATGGACAGAGCTTTCTAATATCTTAATCTCTATCCATCCCCCAAAACAAATTTAAACATGCAAGCAGAGCCTTTCCTAACTAGTTCGTTACCTTTGCTGGCTTTAAGTTCCCCTACACCCTGTCATGCTCTCTTAAGTATCAGCCATACCTGACTGGAAATCACTCAACCAACAGAGTTATAAACTATTTACTGCTTCCAGCTAATAGGCAAGCAAGAATACATCATGTTAACTAACATTCTCATTAATTCTGATGTGCTTTCATGAACAGACATACAAAATTTTATTTTCCCAGGGTGTGGTGAAACATGCCTAGAATCCCAGTTCTTAGGAGGCTGAGGAAGGAGGATCACTATTTTGAGGCTAGACTGGTCTTTATCTTTAGAGCAGTCTTGGTCCTTTGTGATAGAGAACTGGGTATGGGAGGGCACTGGGTGACAGAAGAAAGGCCATTAGAGGAAGGTAGGAGTAGAGACTAGAATAGTCTCTTGTTTGGGGATAGGTCTCACTATGATATAGAGGCTGGTACAACTCCTGATTTCAAGTGATCTTCATTTTTATTTATTGTTATTATTTTTGAGGCAGGATTTCATTCTGTATCCCTGGCTGTCCTAAAACTCAGTATGTAGACCAGGCTGACCTTGAACTCACAGAGATCCACTAGCCTCTGCTTCCTGTGTGCTGGGATTAAAGTCATGTGCCACCTTGCCTGAAATTTTTAAAAGATTTTTTTTATTATGTGTATGTGTGTGTATGCCACATATATGCAGGTACTCATTAAGGCCAGAAGAAGGCATCAGATCCCTTAGGGCTGAAGTCACATGCTGCTGTGAGCAGCTCCACTTGGGTGTTGGGAAATGAATTCCAGACCTCTGAAAGAGCAGCAAGTGCTTTAACCAATGACCCACCTCTCCGTCCCCCTAATGATCCTGTTTTGATAGTGTACCCTGAGTCCTGGGATTACTAGAACTTGACATTACAATTCACCCCAGAAGTTTTTATGTAATATAGAAGAAGGCATCAGGTTTCTTCCATCTATTGTTTTGAGGCAGGGTCTCTCTCTAAACCCAGAGCTCATGGTTTCTCAGCTAGGATGAATTCCAGTAATCCTCCTGTCCTGTCTCTACCCAATTAGGATCTAGTGTTACAGTTGCACACTAGAGCCTAGATTTGTTATATATTCCTGAGATCCAAATTCTGGTCCTGATGATTTCAAAGCAAGTGTTCTTAATCACTGAGCCATCTCTCTCTAGTAGTTTTTGTTTTTATTCTTTTAAAGAGCTTCAATGTGTGAGAGAAACATGATAGGTGGATGGGAAAGACAGAATTCAGAAAAATACTTGGTTTTCTCCTAGACGTACAGAATTCCACAGATATAGAGAGATGGTTCATTGGTATACTGCTCTTGCAGAGGATCTGAGGATCATACCAAGCACTCATACCAAGAGGATCACCAAGTACCTGTAACTCTAGCTCCAGGGGATCTGATGTTCTCTTCTGGCATTCTTATCTGGGGTACATTACCAACCCCCCACCCCCCCCCAAACCTACACACACTCCTTCCAACACACACACACACACACACACACACACACACACACACACATACACACACACACTCCTTCCTACACACACACAAATAAAAATAAATAAAATAAATATTTTAAAAAAGAATCACACACAAAGGGCTTGAACAGTTTTGAAGTTTCTTTTGGTTGCACAGAAGGTCCTTCCAACCTACAAAGTTCTCTGGGATCATGACTACTTACCTGCTGCTTGCATTCATTCAGAGCAAATATTCATGGAGCAGTCGGTATATGCAGTAACAAGCAGGACCCAACAAAATGGACCAGGCTCCTGTTCTGAAGCTTGGAAACATTAAATAAATAATTACTGAATTAAAAAAGCAATGTGTACTTTGAAGTATAGTGCCACAACAGAGTTAAACTGGGGGACAGCCTTACATCTTTGGAACACAATTCATTCTTCACACTTCAAGGGTTCTTTGTTCACACTTACTTTTATTTTATTTTTTTGTTTTGTTTTCTAAGACAGGGTTTCTCTTTATAGCTCTGGCTGGCCTGGAATTCACTCTGTAGACCAAGCTGGCATAAACTCAGAGATCTGCCTGCCTCTGCTTCCCAAGTGCTGGGATTAAAGGTGTGCCCCATACTACCAGGCACTTTGTTTACATTCTTAATGAAGTACTTTTCTTTTTGATAGTGTGCCCTATCAAAATCTTAATATACTGAAACACTCAAATGTTACCTTCAAGGTACCATTTCAGGTCCCCAATTTAGGTTATTCCATCCTGACAAATTGCTTGCAAGTCTATTATAATATGCAATTCATTCTGCCAAGTATTCATCTACTGTGTAGGGACCAATTGTTCCAGTTTTTTGGTGCTGAAGGGTTTTCTGGGATGCAAGAGTTTTTGTTGATTATAGTGCTAAAACCTGGACTGTTCCAGGCAGACAACAATGAGATGATGGTCACCCTAACCTACAGAAAAGTTTGTCTTCTCTTTGAAACCAGCATTCTAGGGGTAAAGGAGCCCACGCCTTCTCTCCATTCATACAATTGACTTGCACACAGAAATACTGGTAATAAGGCCTAGAGAGATGGCTCAGGAGTTAAGAGCACTGGCTGTTCTTCCAGAGGACCCAGGATCAATTCCCAGCAACCATACAACAGCTTGCAATTGTCTGTAACTCCAAGACCTGATACCCTCATACAGAAAGACATGCAGGCAAAACACCAATGCACATAAAATAAAAATAAAAAAGAAGTACTGGTAACAGTAAGAATAATAGTTTATACTTGAGCCTTTGCAACATGCCAGGCTCTGTGCTTGGAATTTTACAACAGCTAAATAAGACAAGGCATTTCCACTAAAGTTGAGAAAGCAATGCTAAGACAGTTAACGTTGGATTTCAAAAGTGGGATTGAAGAAGTCAACTATTACCTCTTATGCTAAACCTCTTGACTATTTTTTATTTCACCCTCAAAAATTATTTAAGATTCCAACAAACATATGTGTGGATTAATGTTTTGATAGTGAGTAACTATTAGAAATTAAAGTTGTGAATAAAAAAATTACAGTTAAATAGCAACTCTCATTAACACTAATTACATATCTTTTCTCTGTGCAACCCTGACTGCCCTGGAACTCTGCTCTGTAGAACCAGGCTGGCCTCAAACTCAGAGATTCGCCTGCCTCTGCTTCCCCTGCCTCTGCTTCCCCGAGTGCTGAGACTAAAGGAGTGCACCACCACCGGCCGGCTTAATTACACATCTTAAATGAAGAAAACCACAAAACAAACAAACAAACAAAAGTCCTAGAGCTACACTTTCCCAAACTAAAACGATGTTGTCTAAAAGAGTGGCAAGTCATTTAACATTCGGCTTAAGTCACCTCTCTGGGTACATCCCTCTATTGGTTATGTACTACACAGTAAAAAGAACTCTACCGCACACTGGTGAGAAGAAGTGAAAGTAACGTGTTAGTAGGGTTATGGAATTGTTTTTACCTTTGGGGACTTGCCTCCCCACCCCCAAAGTGTCGCGGGGATACCCTCAGGAGCTTCTAAACACTTAAGAGGCGCGGTGGAACAGCACGAAACAATAAAATGTGCCCTTAGATTTCTCAAACCCTTGATGACAGGCATCGGAAGAGGTGTGGTACGGATGTCGGTTTTGTTTATAGGCTGTGTGTAGGAGAATACAGGAACATCAACCAACCAGCAAGAAGACAGAACAACTGGCATCTGCCCTCTAACCTCCGGCTCTTCCCGGGTCACCGACGCTGTGCGAACCCTGAACTACAATTCCCGACCGAGCTCACGGCAAAGGGGCGTGTCAACAGCCGCGTGTGCCCCGGTGACTCGTACTGATGACGGATGAAGGGGGCGTTCCTGTTTTTGGGGGGCATACGAAGTCCGCCGTTGGGGGAGACAGCACATGGGGCGGGATCTATCATTAGATTAACCAATGAATTGCGGTCAAGCGGAGGGCGGGGAAATGGGCGTGGCTAAATTTATTGCCAGGCGTTGTGGGGCTTACTAGCCTGGGAAGTCTCAGGGTTTGGAGTCGGGGGTCGCCGACAGGCACCCCCACGATCGGGGGGTAAGGAGATGGCAGCACGCTGGAGCAGCGAGAACGTGGTGGTGGAATTTCGGGACTCTCAGGTGAGCTGTGCGTGAATGGAGCTGCCTGGGCATGCGCCTTCCGTGGCTTCCTTCCCCCTACCCCCCTCATCTCACGCCGGCCCCATCCATCACTTTGCCCAGGATGGGGAGATGGACGTGGTGTTGACCTGGAGCTCTCAGAGTCAGGAGAGCCTAGAGGAGCTTTGATAACTGGCCAGGACACGTAGGCGTGTACGGGGTTTTAGGGTTCCACACGGGTTTATGGGTCTTGGGACTCTGAGGCAGTAAATGCTGAAGGGATTCTTCCCTTGTTCAAGGTATCGAGCCGGGAGGTGTCCGCCCCCTGAGGCAGTCGGTTGCACTTGGTGACTTCGGGGAAAGTTGCAGAACTTCTCTGAGCCCCAGTGATTTGGACCAACCTCGCTTTGTAACATATTTGGGGTGAATTTGTGAAATCCTGCTTTATAGAGCCTCTGTTTCAGACCCCGACCTAAGTAGTTGCTACTGTGGAAAATATTGTTGACAAAGTAAGTGTATTGCATAGATCGGACATCTGTGTAAGCCCATGCCTGACATCACTCTTTACACATCAGTTTTCTTACCTGTAGAAGGGATGTCATTATACTACGGCACTGGCTTGAGAATTTTGAGGCCACATGCTTGTTTTTTTGTTTTGTTTTTCCCCCCACAGAGACAGGGTTTTTCTGTATAGCCCTGGCTGTCCTGGACCTCACTCTGTAGACCGGCTGGCTTTAAATTCACAGATCCCACCTGCCTCTGTCTCCTGAGTGCTGGGATTAAAGACATGTGCCACCACCACCTGGCATTAGGCTACATGTTTAAGACATGTGACACAGTGACAGGCATATGGCAAGCCTCAGATTGTTAACCTTGGGGGCCTGCAAGGTGGCTCAGCTGGTAAAGGTACTTCCTGCTAAGGCTGCCAATCTGAGTTCAATTCCCAGGACCCACATATCAGAAAGAGAGATACAACTCCTCTTACCTTCATACACAACCCATGGCATACCCATATACAGTAAATAAATAAACATAATAAAATGTATATCTTTAAAAATACTATGGAAATGTCTCATGAAGTGACTGTGCCAACAGGCCTGAACACCTGAGTTCCATTTCCAGGACCCATGTGGTGGAAGGACAGAACCACCTCCCAGAAGTTGTTCCTTGACCTCCACATGTATGGAAAGGCATTTGTGCTCACACTACATACACACAAAATTAATGGAAAAAAAAAAAAACTAATACAGGCCAAGTGGTGGTGACGCACGCCTTTAATCCCAGAACTCGGGAGACAGAGGCAGGCGGATCTCTGTGAGTTCAAGGCTAGCCTGGACTACAGAGCGAGTTCCAGGACAGGCTACAGAGCAATGCAGAGAAACCATGTCTTGAAAAACCAAAAAAACAAAAACAAAAACAAAACAAACAACAAAAAACTAATTTAACAAAAGGCCGGCCAGTGGTGTCTATTATTTTTAATCCAGTGCTGGGGAGGCAGAGGTAGGAGGATCTCTGAGTTCAAGGCCAGCCTGATCTATAGAGGGAGTTTCAGGACAGCCAGGGCTGTCCAGCCAGAGAAATCCTGTCTAAAACAAAATAAAACAAAACAAAAAAGTTTGCATTGGCTGAATATTTTTTAATGGTTTTTCTTTTCTGTCTTTCTTTAAATTAAAAAAAAAAATCTTATTACAGTGAGTGTGGGTGTATAGAGATTAGAGGATAACCCTTGGGAGCTGATTCTCTTCTACTGTGGAGTTTGAGCATCCAGCTCAGGTCAGCAGCCATGGTAGAAAGAATCTTTGTTCTATGGGCCATCTTGAAGGCACCCATTTAAAATGTTAGGTGTATGGTTGTTTTACCTGTATGTTTGTGTGTGTACCATGTGCATATCTGGTGACTGCAGAAGCCAGAAGAGACCACGGAGTTACAAACAGTTTTGAACCTTCATGTGGGTTCTGGGAATCTAATCTATATCTGGAAGAAGAGGAACTAGTGCTTTTAACCACTGGGCCATCTCTTAGGCCACTCCTACCCCCAGCACCCCACCTTTTTAAAGGTAGGGCCTCATATGTAACCTTGGTTGTCCTGGAACTCATGTAGACCAGGCAGGCCTCAGACTCACAGAGACCTTCCTGCCTGTCTCTCTCTCTTTCTCTCTCTCTCTCTTTTTTTAAAGATTTTATTTATTTATTATGTATACAACATTCTGCTTCCATGTATATCTGCACACCAGAAGAGGGAACCAGATCTCATAACGGATGGTTGTGAGCCAACATGTGGTTGCTGGGAATTGAACTCAGGACCTCTGGAAGAGCAGTCAGTGCTCTTAACCGCTGAGCCTTTTCTCCAGCCCCCTGCCTCTGTCTCTTAAGGCCTGGGATTAAAGGTGTGCACTACCACACCTGGCCTCTTTATTTAGACAGAGTTTCATGTACCACAGGTTGATTTTGAGCTTGATGTGTAGCTGAGGATGACCTTGAACTTCTGATCCTCCTGCCTTTACTTCCCGAGTATTGAGATCATTGGTGTGCACTACCACACATAGTTTTATGCAGCACTCAGGGTTTTGTGCATGCTAGGCAAGCACAATACTAACTGAGCTATATCCCTATATTCTTATAATTTTTCTATACTGAGTCTTCCAAATGCCAAGCTTTGTGCTAGGCAGTTTCTCTTCATATTCTTTTTCTATTTAATGAAAGAGCCGTGCAGGCTAAGTAGGTATTATCCTTTTATACCAAAAGGGGAAGCTGATCCCTATTTGGTTGATAGTGAGAGACTTGGCTAAGGCCTTCTTTATGTGACTGATGGCATTGGGATTTGGACAGTCTCTGACCCCAGAGCCAATTGTATTATTTTATCTCTCTCTCTCTTTTCTTTTGGGTTTGCAAGACTGGGTTTCTCTGTGGCTTCGGAGGCTGTCTTGGAACTCGCTCAGTCGACCAGGCTGACCTTGAACTCATAGATATCCGCCTGTCTCTGCCTCTCGAGTGCTAGCATCAAAGGTGTGCACCATCATCATCCGGCTTATTTTATCTCTTAATGGCTCATAATGTGTTATACATAGGTCCATAATAAATATTACATCTCCCTTTCCTGATACTTAGGACATTTCTTGGCAATTTCTATTTATTCAACAAATATTTATTGAATACTTTCTTATATTTTTGGTTGTAATCCTAACCTAAGGCTGAGTCATCTCTCTAGCCCTGAATACTTTCTGTGTTCCAGACTTATTCACTTGTTTATTTAATAAGGATTGGTTGACTTATTTCAGTTTTTATGTTTGTAGTGTGCATGTATATGTGTAGGCTTGTTTTTGCATGTGTATACACATGTGTAGGTAGGTGTACATGCAGGTTGGGGGCCCAAGGTTGATGTCAGGAATCATCTTGATAGCTTTTCCACCTTATTCATTGAGGCAGGGTCTCTCAGTGAAGCCTAGAACTTGCCAATGTGACTAGTCTTCCTCTGGGGGTCCCCTCTTTTAGCCTTCCAAGGCTAGAATTACAGGCAGGCTACCATGCCCATCCAATGTTTATGTGGGTTTCTGGGGATCTGAACTTTGGTCCTCAAGGTTGCAAGCAAGTATTCTGACTGTTGAGCCATTCCCCCAGTTCCATCCCCTTTTAAAAATAAGGATTTATTGAGCTCCTACTGGGTGCACACTTGCTAGGCTCTGTGTTAATATCCAGTTGGTCTACACTGAGGGACATCTAGATTACAGTAAATGGGTGATGTGAGTCTTCTTAAAACCCCATTATGTCTTTTGCCATGAGGATTAATATGTGAGGGAGCCACCCACCACTCTGCTCTGTGGTGCCCTCTGATAAGTAGTCGCCGTGGAGAATTTGACCAGCAGCTATTTGGATTAAGGGATCTTGAAACACTTGGTTCTGTCAGCATTGCCAGTGTGAGGCCTGCTTTCCCAAGGGAGGTGCCAGACTCTTAGGGGGAAAAACATATTGCCGTTACCCTTCTTGTTAATTACTTTCACTGGGGATCAGGACAGAGCTGAACATGTATCACGTGTCTAAGCCTGCTAATTTGGAAGATGCTAATCTATAAATCTTTTAATTCTCACAGAAACCCAGGAAGTCTCACCCCTATTTCTTTATAGAGATGTAACTGAAGAGACCTGCAGAGAGGGTGCTGACACCTATATTGGAGTGCTATGAAGTAGGAGCAAATAATTAAGCCTAAACAGCAGTTGACATGGCAGGGGAATAAAGTAAATTGGGTAATTTAACTGCCTTGTGGGAGTTTCTGTTTTTCCTTTGGATTTTTCTATTTAGCTGAAATGGTATATTTAAAGTGTGAATTTGCCTATTTTTTTTTTCTGATGCTGATTGGCAAGAGGCAGAAACCGATTTTATTAACTTTCTACTACCTAGAAAGAAAAAGCCAATGCTTCGTATTGCCTCTCTAGAAAAGATGGTCAGAATAATAAACTCAAAAAAAAAAGGATCCATATTCTTGTTGTTTGTTTATATCTTCTTTTTGAGGCAAGGTTTCTCTGTATAACGACCCTGGCTGCCCTGGAATTTGCTCTATAGACCAGGCTCAAACTCACAGAGATCTGCCTGCCTCTGCCTCCCAAGTGCTGGCGTCATAGGTGTGCGCCACCACCACTTGGTACCATTTTCTTATTTTATATTCTAAAAAATAATTTTAGCAAGCTGTGGTGGTTTGAATGAGAATGGCTCCCAGACTCATAGATTTGAATGCTTGGTCTGCAGTTGGTGGAACTGTTTGGAAAGGATTAGGAGGTGTGGTCTTGGAGGAGGTGTATCACTAGGGGCCAGCATTGAGGTTTCAAGTTAGCTTTCTCTGCCTCCTGCTTGTGCTTTAAGATGAAATTTTCATCAGTAGGTGTTGGCGCACGCCTTTAATCCCAGCACTCAGAGGCAGAGGCAGGTGGATCTCTGTGAGTTTGAGGCCAACCTGGTCTACAGAGGTAGTTCCAAGACATCCAGAGCTACATAGAGAAAACCTACCTCTAAATGTCCCCTCCTTCTCCCCCCCAAAAAGATGTAAGCTCTCAGCTACTGTTACAGCCCTATGCCTGTTTGCCTGTTGCCATACTTCCTGCCACGATGGTCATGGAATCTAGCCCTCTGAAACCATAAGCCCCCAATTAAATGTTTACTTTTATAAATTGCCCGGGTCATGATGTTTTGTTACAGCAATTGACAAGTAACTAAAACACAGGCTAAAGTGTTTGCTGTCAAGCTGATGACCCGAGTTTGGTCCCCAGGGCTCACATGGTAGAAGTAAAGAACTGACTCCTGAAAATTGTCCTCTGACTTCCACATGGGCACTGGGACATGTGTGACATGTGCACTTGCTATACCCAACACACACAAATAAATAAATGTAATTTTGGATATTTTTAAATTAGGGCTAGGGATGTAGCTAATAAGACAGTGCTTGCCTGTCATGCTTGAGGCCCTAGTTTTTTATTTGTTTCTATTTTAATTTATTATTATGATGATGATTGATGATGATGATGTGTGTAACCCACCTGTCTTTGCCTCCTTAGTACTGGGATTACAAGCACGTGTTACAATACCTGGCTGTTAAGAAAAACAAACAAATCCCCAGAGGACCCAGGTTTGATTTCCAGCACCCATGTGATAGCTCACAACTGTCTATAACTCCACTTCCAGAGCATTTAACAACTTCTGGCCTCTTCCAGCACTGGACACGCACAGAGCCCAGACATACATACTGGCAAAATACACATAAAGTAAAATAAAACAAGTGTGTGTGTGTGTGTGTGATGTGTTTGTACACACATTCATGTGGGTACCTGCAGAGGCCAGAAGAGGATATCAAATTCCCTGTACCTAGAGAGTAACAGGAGGTTGTGAACATCTGGGAACTGAACTCAGGTCCTCTGGAAGAACAGCAAACTCTCTTAAACACTGAGCTGTCTCTCCAGCCCCAATACACCTGGCTCTCTTTTTTTTTTTGTTTGTTTGTATTTTAAAACAGGTTTTCTCTGTAGCTTTGATTTGGAACCTGTCCTGGAACTCTCTCTGTAGACCAGGGTTGGTCTCAAACTCATAGAGATCTGCCTGTCTCTGCCTCCCATGTGCTGGGACTAAAGGTGTACACCACCACTGCCTGGCATACCTGGCTATTTTTATATGGATGCTGGGAATTAAACTCCGGTCCAGGCATCCTTGTAGGGCTGCTCACAATTGCCTATAACTCCAGCTCTGGGAGATCCAGTCTTTGGTTTCCATGGATACCAGTGCTCACATATACATATTCCCCACCAAGAGTCACATAATTAAAAGTAAAATAAATCTTTAGGAAAAAAGTTTATTTTGAAAACTGTAGACATTGTAGGGGTATTGTTAGTGGAAGTGACTTTAAGATATCAATACTAAACTGGGCATGATTATACACATGTTTAGTTCCAGCACTCAGGAGGCAGAGAGGCAGAGGCAGGTAGTCTCTGAGTTCAAGGCTAGCCTGGTCTATACAGTAAATTCCAGGACAGCAAAGGCTACATAGATAAACCCTGTCTCAAGGGAAAGAGAGAGGAAAAAGATATGAATACTGTCTTAGTTTGGTTTTTCATGGCTGTTAAGACACACCATGACCATGTCAACTCATTTATTTATTTGTTTGTTTGTTTATTGAGACAGGGTTTCTCTGTAGTTTTGGAGGCTGTCCTGGAACTCACTCTGTAGACCAGGCTGGCTTTGAACTCACAGAGATCCGTCTATCTCTGCCTCCACAGTCTTGGGATTAAAAGTGTGTGCCACCACCACCCAGCTTGACCATGGCAACTCTTATAAAGAAAGCATTTAATTGGGGTGTCTCACTTACAGTTTCAGAGGTTCAGTCCATTATCATCATGGTGGGGAACATGGCAGCGTGCAGGCAGACCAGGTACTGGTAGTTGAGAGTCCTACTTCTTTTTTGTTTTGTTTTGATTTGTTTTGTTTTAAACCGATAGTTTTATTGAACCAGCTGCCAAATTTAGATTACACTATGATTTGAGTAAGTAAGTTTTATACATTTGTTAAGGGTGTAATATCATTCTGCTACATAGGAATATTCAAATTTCCATAAAATTTTATTGACTAGGATGTCATTTCTTATTGTAGGTTTTTGGGACAGCTTTTTATTATTATTATTATTAATTCAAGTTAGGGAACAGGCTTGTTTCACATGTAAGTCCCTTCTCCCTCTCCCTCCCCTCACCCCCATCTCTCCTCCCCCACCCCCAATCTGTCCCCCACCCCATCCACCCACCACTCCCCAGGCAGGGTACTCTCTGCAAAGTCCACCAAATCTTCCTGTGCTGGGCCTGGGCCCTTCCCCATGTGTCCAGCTCAGTGTGGACCTGCGCGGGTGGTGGGTCCGGTGGGCGCCACGTGATGAGTGAGCAGCCCGCAGCCAATAGTGCTAAGGTTTTCTTTATTGAGATACACCAGTCAAGCGAGAGGGAGGGAGCTGGAACCAGCGCCAGTGGGGGGGGGGGGCAGAAGAGAGAAGGACTTTCCACGTGAGCCCCGCTCTTTTTAAACCTCCTTCTACGTCATCTCAGACTTCACCTCCCTGCCCTCACAGGCATTTCCCGGTACACCTGTCGAGTTACCTGGGGCGGGGCTAGGGTGTCCCTTCACGTGGGATGGGCTCTCAAAGTCCCTTCTTACACCAGGGAAAAGTGCTAATCCACTTCCAGAGGCTCCCTGGAGTGCAGAGGCCTCCTTTTTGGCGTCCATGTTCAGGGAGCTGGATCAGTCTTGTACTGGCCTCCCCGACAGCATCTGGGGTCGATGTGCTCTCCCTTGTTCAGGCCAACTGTTCCTGTGGGTTTCTCCAACCTGGTCAGACCCCTTCGATCTTCATTCCTCCCTCTCTTCAACTAAATTCCAGATTTCAGCTCAGTGTATATCTGTGGATGTCTGTCTCTGCTTCTATCAGCCACTGGATGAGGGCTCTAGGATGGCATAAAGAGAAGTCATCAATCTCATTTTAGGGGAAGGGCTTCTAGGCTATCCTCTCCTCCATTGCCTGGATTGTCAGATCTTGTCATCCTTGTAGGTCTCTGGAGATCTCCCTAGTTCCAGATCTCTTCTCGGACCTATAGTGGCACCCTCTAATATGGTATCTTTCATTCTGCTCTCTCTCCTCTATTCTTCCCCCTACTCAATATCTCTGCTCCTCCATTTCCTCTCCTCTACTCCTCTTCTTGTGCTCTTATTCTGGCAGCACCCTCTCCCCTACCCTCATGCTCCCAATTACTTCAGGAGTTTATGCCACTTCCCATTCCTGGGGTCTATTTATCCCTTAGAGTTCTTCATGTTTCCTAGTTTCTTTGGTGAAGAGGATTATAGGCTGGTAAACCTTTGCTCTATGTCTAAAATTCATATATGAGTGAGTACATACCATGTTTGTCTTTTTGTGACTGGGTTACCTCACTCAGGATGGTTTCTTCTAGTTCCATCCGAGAGTCCTACTTCTTGTAGACAACAGGAAGTAGACTGATTGTCATACTGAGGGAAGTTTGAGTAAAAGAAACCTCAAAGTCTGCCCCCACAGTGACACTTCCTGCAACAAAGCCACACCTCCTAATAGTGCCATTCCCTTTGGGGGCTATTTTTCTTTTATTTTGGGAGGCTGGTGTTTTAAGGCAAGGTTTCCCTGTGGCTTTGGAGGCTGTCCTGGAACTAGCTCTTGTAGACCAGGCTGGTCTCAAACCCACAGAGATCCGTGTGCCTCTGCCTCCCGAGTGCTGGGTTTAAAGGTGTGTGCCACCATCGCCCAGCTTTGGGGGCTATTTTCTTTCAAACCACCAAAAATACAAAGTTTCTAATACCAGCATCTAGGAGGTAGAGACAGGAGGATCAGGAATTCAAGATCATCTTCCACTACATAGCAAGTTTGAGACTAGCTTGCGTTATAGGAGACCCTATTTAAAAAACCAAACAAAACCCCTGACAACAAAAACAAAACTTGAGTCCAGCACAAGAACAAAACAGTAAATTAGATTTGAATTAACTTGTTTGTAAAAAAAAAAGTGGTGAGAAGTATGATGTAGCACAGAAGTCAGGGTTTGGAGCCAGAGTGCTGTGCTGGATCCAGGTGACCCCACCAGTGTGCCCGGTGATCCTGGCTTACTACCTTTCTAAGCTTCAGTTTCTTCATAAAGCAAACACCAGGCACTTGTGCTCCCCAGAGCACTCCCAGGATAATGAGTAAGTACAGCAAAAGACTACAAAGCAAAATCAAAGAGCAAAGATACAGGGAGTAGAGAGATTGGACAAAAGGAGCCCCAGCCTCCCTGGGGTCCTTTCGTGGTGGAGTCACATAGGACATTAATTCCTCCAGTGTCAGTGCCCCAAGTGTTGTTTGGATCCCGATGGATTAGGAACTACTCATGTACCACAAGTGCAAACTCTCCTCAGGAGCAAAGCATGCTCCAGAGTAGCCACAGGGAGCCTCAGCATTGGTGTGAACACTCCCAAAATCCCAGTTCTCAGTCTGCAGCTAAGAGCTTACAGGGAAACTTATAAGGCTAGCCTAGGCCTGTTGCCCTTCCTCTTCCCTGCTTCATCTGTAGAGTAGCTGGGAGGGTTAAATGAGGGTATCTGTGCAGAGCACTTAGCACAGTGGCCAACATATTTTAAGTGCTTTATACGTGTTGTTAGTACAATGGAAATATGACCTAAGGCAGAAACCAATGTGCCTTCATGGAATACACTTGGAGCTGAGAAGATCTTTAGATGATGTTCATCTACCCTCATATTTTATACATCAGGAACCTGAGTCCTGTAAAGATGAGGTGACTTCCCCAGTGCTATCCTCTGTGTGGCATTTGAGTTTGCAGAGAGGTGAGATGTTCCTGTATTAAAGGGGTAGACTTCCCAAGAAACACCTCTTTTGCTGAGTGTATGAACAAGAGCCTTAGATAATTTGTAGTTATGTTAGACAAAGATAGCTCAAAGACAGCTTTGGCAGCAGTGTCTGTCTCTATAATTTATATAGAGATAGGATCTTTCCTTTGAAATGGTCTGATTCTTGTTGTATCAGTGGGTTTCAGCTTGTGGCTTCAGTCTTTGAAATCTGATAATGCATTTATTACAGTCTTTTCTCAGGCCGGTGACAAACTGGTATTAGGAGAATTGACCCAGGTCTGGTTTGCATTGATTGGAAGGATGAGCAGACAAAATGCTTTTCCTTTCTCCCTTCCTCCCTTCCTCCCTCCCTCCCTCCCTTTCTTCTCTTTGGACAGGGTTTTGTGTGGCATAGTCTGGCCTTGAATGCACTGTTTAGCTAAAGATGACTTTGATAGTTCCAGGACAGCCTCCAAAGCCACAGAGAAACCCTGTCTCGAAAAACAAAATAAAACAAAAAAACAAACCAAAACAAAACAAGATGACTTTGACTTCCTGGTTTTCCTTGCCTCTACCTTCCAAGTGCTGAGGTTACAGGTATATGTTGTTATGCCCAGCCCAAGATCAGTTTAATTGCAAGTCCAAAAAGGATTTGTAAAATAATTTATTCCTGTCATTTGGCTATTATTAAGTACATAATTACCCATTGTTGTCTTTTAAAAAATGAAAATATTAAAACATAAGCTTTTTTCTTTTTCTTTCTTTTTTTATTTTTATTTTTTAAAGTTCTTACTGTGTAGCCTTGGCTGGAATTCATTATGTAGATCACGCTAGTCTTGAACTCACTGAGTTCCTCTTGCCTCTGCCTCCCAAGGCTGAGACTACAAACGTGTACTACCACACTCAGCTGCATGAGCTTTCTTTGGTAACAGATCTTTGAGCTGTAGTTAGTTAACCATACAGTTCACCTGTTTAAAGTGAACATCCGAATGAGTTTTCATGTCTGTCCATCATCATCATCATTTTTAGAACATACTCATTCCCCCAGTCTGAATCTGTCACTTTGTAGGTCCCTGGTCCCCTAGCCCTAGGAGATAATCATGTCTCTACAGATAATGCCTATGCTGAACATTTCACAGAAATGGAATTATATATGGTCTCAGTGACTGAGTTCTTTCACACTTCTTAATGCCCATCCATGCTTGTAGTATGTGTCAGAGTTTCATTTCTTTTTATAGTTAAGTATAGTCCATTGTATAACTATATACCATCTTATCATCAATTGTTGGACATTTGAATTGTTTCCATTTCTGGGGTACAATGAATAATGTTGCTATGAACATTAATGTACAAATTTTTGTGTATCGTGTTTAAAACTTAAATTGGCTAGGCGGTAGTGGTTCATGCCTTTAATCCCAGCACTAGGGAGGTAGAGGCAGTCGGATCTCTGAGTTCCAGGACAGCCAGGGCTACACAGAGAAACCCTGTCTCGAAAAACAAAACAAAACAAAGACTTAAATTGTCTTTAACACCAGATACTCATTGAAATAATATATTATTCAATATATTATTGAATATATTATTATAATATATTATTGAATGCCATGTGCTAGGCATTGTGCTAACAAATTGATTTTCACCCTCAAGGAAATTGCAGTCTAATGGAGGAAATGCACTAGTAGATAAATATGATTACAGTATCTCAAGTGCTAGGAAAAGAGAAACCCTAGGTCCCGGGGAAACACTGAAACAGCTAATTCACACTAGGTGTGTGTGAGGGGATGATCCAGCAAAACCTCAGAAGAGTTTATTCTGAATCCCAAAGGGGAGAGTTGGGGATCTGTGTAATTGCAATGCAAGCATGCCGAACTGAATCTGGATCCCTGGTACCCACATACAAAGCTAGGCATGGTGGTGTACCCCTGGGAGCCTAGTGCTGAGGAGGTAGAGATAGGATCTTTAGAGCTTGTTGGCTAGCCAACCTAGCTGAACCAGTGAGTCCTAGGTTTCAGTGAGAAACTCTGCATGTAAGTAAGTAAGTAAATAAATAAATAAATGTAGAAAGCAATTGAGGAAGACATTCCATGTAGACCTCTGACTTCCGTACTCAGGAACATGCATGTACATTGCACCTACCACACTACCACTCATCACACACACACACACACACACACACACACACACACACACACACACAGACAGAGAGAGAGAGTGGACAGAAGTGTCTTCCAGGCAGAAGAAGTGACTGGTGTAAAGGTGGTCCTGAGGTGAGAGAGGAAGAGACAGACTTGAGTTTTGAGGGCTGGAAGGAATTCATTTTGAAGAATTTATAATGGCAGGGATATTGGGACAGGGTTTTGGAAGGGAGAGGTACAAGAAGCTCCCGGGTGGTCTTTAACTCTACACTAAGGATGCTCAAACCTGCTGACTCAGCAAAACCAAAACCAGATTTAGCTTCAGCAGCAGCTTTGAGATTACAGGGAGCACAGCTGGTGGCAGGCTTCCGACTTTATCGGGTAAGAAGTGACAACCTCCACAGTGCAGAGGATGGGAGCAAGTCGTTGAGTGGGGAGAACCTAGGAAGGCATGTCCAAACTTAAACGAAATCCCAGTAAAACTGTATGCTGGAAGCAAGGAGTTTTAGGTCAGGAATATCATTGATTCAGATCCTGTCTTAATTTCTTTGCTAGGTGGTTTTGGCTTTGTTTGTTTTTGTGTGTTTCACTATATATAGCTCATGCTGGCTTTGAATTTGTGGTCCTCCTATTGCAGCCAGAGAAGTGTTAGGATTACAGGTATGCATCACCATGGCCAGCTTGCTGTGTGTATGTACATATTTATATGCAAGCACACACATACACACACACACACACACACACACACACACACACACACACACACACACACACACCATGGCATGCATGTACCATGTACTCTCTGTTAGGAATAATGCAGCATGGGTTGGGACCACAGGTGGTAGTCCCAGCACCTCGGTCCTGGTTCCGGGATGTAGTGGGTGATGGACGGCAGGCAGATGGGAAACAGAGACCCATAGACGTGACTCATATTGGAAGTTTTATTGAGGGGGAGATACAAAAATAAGGAAAGAAAAAGAGAAAAGAGGTAAAGAGACACAGACAGAGGACAGAAGAGAAGAGGGAGAGGAAAGAGACAGGAAAAGTCCTGCCCCTTCAGAGGAACAGCAGGAAAGAGAGAATGGAAGTGGGTGTAGTTTTTTGTTTAAAGAATTAGGGTATTGATGGGGCTGAAGAGATGGCTCAGAGGTTAAGAACACTGGTTGCTCTTCCAGAGGTCCTGAGTTCAATTCCCAGCAACCACATGGTGGCTCACAACCATCTGTAATGAGATCTGGTTCTCCTGGCCTGCAGGCACACATGCAAACAGAACACTGTATACATATAATTAAATCTTAAAAAAAAAAAAAAGCCAGGGTATATACACCTGCCATGCACAGGTGGGTGAGAGGCAGGGCCAGATTTGCCTGGATTACAACACCCTGTACCCCCAGTAAATAAGTAAATATGTAAAAGTAATATGATGATTTATAATATATTTGTAGTTTTATTTATTTATTTTTCCCGAGACTGGGTTTCTCTGTATTGCTTTGAAGCTTGTCCTGGAACTCGCTCTGTAGACCAGGCTGACCTGGAACTTACAGAGATCCACTTGCCTCTGCCTCCCGAGTGCTGGGACTAAAGGCGTGCACCACCAATGCCTGACTATATATTTGTAAATTTGATGCATTTTCAAGTTATTTAAAATGCTACTAGAATATTCCATTGTCAAGATGTGTAAGTAAACAGCTCTGTTCAGAAAACATTTGCTGTATTTTGGGGTAGAACTCCTGAGACAAAAGGCATGGTATTTTTGAACTGTTGCCAGATCATGCTTTATTAGTATTCTATTATTGTATACTGCATGGCTGTTTTCTTTGTTCAATGTCTCACTGCCAAAGTCAGGGCATCTTTGAGCTGTGTTTTCACTTGGAGGCTTCACTTAGGAGGAATCCACTTTCAAGCTCGTTCAGGTGTTTTCAGTATCCACTAGGGGTATTCAGTATCTAGGGGTCTAGGGCAGAAGTTCCTAATCTTTACTTCATGTTACTGAGGGTTTACTCTCAACCCCCAGAGATCAGGTCCTGTTATTCATCATCCCAAACAGAAAGTCTATGCCCATTAAACATAATTCCCCCCAACCTTGTTGGCCTCTACATTCTGTTTCTAAGAGCTTTCTTGCTGTATTACTTATTTTTTGGGTGTTATTGTTTCTGTTGTAATATAATACCATGGCCAAAGGCAACTTAAGTAAGAAAGGGTTTATTTTGGCTTATGGTTCTAGAGGGAGAGTCCATAATAGCAGGGGAGGCATGAGGGCCAAAACAGGAACTGAGCAATCACATCTCCACCACACACGGAAGCAGAGGGAGGATAAGAAGTGGGGTGAGGCTATAAAGCCTGCTCCTAGTGACTTGCTTCCTCCAGCAAGGCTCTACTTCCTAAAGGTTCCATAACTTTCCCAAACAGCTCACAGCTGGGGACCATTGTGTTTAAATACATGAGCCTATGGGGACCTTTTTCTTAATACTGGTCTCTTGTTTGGTGTGTTTCACTTGGCTCTTGGTATAATCTTTTTATTTTTATTTCATGAGCATGTTTTTGCCTGCATGCACGAGGGTGTCAGATCCCCTGGAACTGGAGTTACAGACAGTTGAGAGCTGCCATGTGGGTGCTGGGGATTGAACCTGGGTCTTCTGGGAGAACAGCCAGTGCTCTTAACCGCTGAGCCATCTCCCAGACCCAAACTTGGTATAATCTTTTAGGAGTCATTTGTGAGGCCAGGCAGTGGTGGTGCTTGCCTTCAATCCCAGCACTCAGGAGGCAGAGGCAGGCAGATCTCTGTGAGTTTGAGGCCAGCCTGATCTACAGAGCAAGTTCCAGGACAGTCTCCAAAGCTACAGAGAAACCCTATTTCAAAAAAAGCTACAGAAAAACCTTGTTTCATTTGTGTTGTAGCATATATCGGAATTTCCGTGCTTTTAAAGGCTGAATAATAATCCATTGTATTGCTGACCATATTTTCTTTATCTTCCTTTCATCCCCTGATAGATACTTGAGTTCTTCAAATTTCCTTAAGGCCAGCTGATTTGGCCCCATGCTATATCAGTAACCCATTGGCAGCTATAGCTGAAGAAGTGTTTTATTAGCCTTGCACAACAGGGAGGGGATGTGTGCATCAGGAGCCCAGAATCTTGGGGCTATGGTGGGATTCTGCTGCCAGGTGTCCTCTAAGAAGACTCTGCCCCCTGTTGGAAAAACCATCTTGTCCTCTTTATAGCACTAATCCATAAATCACACAGCAGAGTTCTAGAGATGGCATGGCAATCAAGCTTACCTTTGTAGCCAGGCTTCTTTCTGCTCAGGGGAGATTAAAGACATGTGCCACCACTGCCAAGCTGGATGACATGTTTTTTAAGTGGTAAGGTAAGTGTGAGAAAGCCATTAGTAAAGCTAGTGAGGGGGAGAGATTAGTGTTTACCATTTATAGTTTATGATTATGATAGCATGCATGAAGTGAATTCTTCCAACATGCTGTCTTAGAAAGAACTTAGAGCATTTAGTGACCAATAGTGACAGTGTAAGGCTGTAACTGCCAGGATTCAAGTCAGCCACATGCCTCACTGTCACTAGACATGGTGCAGTCTTTTGGAGATGGGAATTGAATCATGACGATTGTGCTCACCAGGAACTGGGGGATGGAAATTCAGACTGAATGTGAATGGGATCTATTAGTAACAAGAATATTACCCTGGAGGAAGTGGGCACAGGGTTATGTGTGGGAATATGCTCAAAGTACATTATGAACTCGCATGGAAATGGCCTTATATAATCCTGTATAATAAAAAATAGCTAAAATATTAAGAATGAAACCTTGGATTCAGCAGGGATGGTGTTTGAATAATATGCCATATGGCTTCAAGAAGGTTCCACATGATATGGAATGAGTGTACTTTGTGAGTATATAGGTGGCAGTGTCCCGGGTTAGGTTTTTCTTGGGAGAGACTGTTTAGTAGCTGCTTCTTGCTCTGTGCTAGTTACATTCTCTGAGAGTTCTAGAACTGCCTTGGTTGTGTATAGTCCTGCTGTGTGTGTGTGTGCGTGCGTGCGTGTGTGCGTGCGTGCGTGCATGCGTGCGTCTGTGTGAATTAAAAGGGCTTAAAGCAGTGGTTCTCAGCCTGTGGGATGCAACTCCTTTGACGAACCTCTATCTCCAAAAATATTTATATTACAATTCATAACAGCAGCAAAATTACAGTTATGAAACAGCAATGGAAACAATTTTATGGTTGGGGTCACCACAACAAGAGGAACTGTATTTTTTTTTCTTTTTCAGTTTTTCGAGACAGGGTTTCTCTGTATGGTTTTGGAGCTTGTCCTGGAACTTGTAGTCCAGGCTGGCTTCGAACTAACAGAGAACTGCCTGCCTCTGCTTTCCGAGTACTGGGACTAAAGGTGTGTGCCACCAACGCCCAGCAAGGAACTGTATTAAAGGAACACAGCATTGGCAAGGTTGGGAATCACTGGAAAATATCCAATGCAGAGAACTAATACCTGATAGCGATTGTTGTTAGTTGGGGACTGCCTGAGAGGAAGCAGAGCCAAACATAGGTCTGTCTTCTCCCCCTGGCTATTTTTCTGGCAGAACTGAAACTGTGTTCTTTCTCATAGGCAACTGCCATGTCTGTGGACTGTCTTGGGCAGCATGCAGTGCTTTCTGGGTAAGTGAGCCTTCAGAGTTTGTCTGCCACATGTTCTGGGGAACACACTGTAAGTTTCTGAGAAATTGGAAACTATCCTTAAGTTGGAAGACAATGAGAGGGTTTAGTATTCACGTCCTAGGGACCATCAGGGCACTTGCAGGGATTCTTTGCAGCTTTTTGATTTTTTTTCTCTCACGGGTAAGCAGTGAACTCACATTTTAGTGATTTGTAGTTTGGGCTTGCGATTGCAGTTTTCTGTCTCTTCAAGGAATCACTGTAGTATGGTCAAAGAGGCACTTAGGAGGATTGAGGGGCCTGGTTCTAGTTTGATGGTGCAGTGAGCTTTGGACATGTAGTCAGTTTACATAGCTGGACTTTGGTTTCCTCCTGAAAGAATTTTTTAAAACTATTTATTATTTATATGTGTATATGTATGTGCATGTGCATACATGTGTGCCATGGTGCATTTGTGGAGGTGAGAACACCACAACTTTGGGGAACCAACTCTTGTTTTCCACCCTAAGATCTGGGTATCAAATTCAGGCTATCAGGTTTATGTGGCAAATGCTTTTACCCACTGAATCATCTCACCAGCCCTCAAGAAGCAATTCACTTCCACCAAGAGGGAATTGAACTACATGGTTTTCTCACTCAAAAACTGTAAGATTCTGCCTTTGCTAATAACCCTAGTGTTGAACCAGAATACAGTTAATGTGCAGAGACCCCATCCCTTTCATGTTACTTAAGCTCCCTGCCCTTCCCTCTCAAATTTAGCTTTATTTTCTATAATTTCATTGGTTATTTGCTTACTTTTTGAGACTGAGTCTAACTGCAAAGCCCTGGCTGGCCTGGAATTCATTTTGTAGACCAAGCTAGCCTTGAACTCACAGAGCTCCACCTGCCTCTCTCCCAAGTGCTGGGATTAACAGTGTATGCTACCACTGCCTGGATGGAAATGCTGATATTTCTATCATCTAATTTCTTTTCTTTTTTTTTTTAAGATTTTATTTATTTATTATGTATACAACATTGTACTTCCATATATATTATGTATATCTGCACACCAGCAGAGGGCACCGGATCTCATAATGGATGGTTGTGAGCCAACATGTGGTTGCTGGGAATTGAACTCAGGACCTCTGGAAGAGCAGTCAGTGCTCTTAACCTCTGAGCCATCTCTCCAGCCCATCATCTAATTTCTTAATCAGTTAGAAAAACAAAACAAAAAATGAACCAAACAAAATAAACCAGAATTAGGACTGGGGAGCTGTCTTAGCCAGTAAAAATGTTTGCCATGCAAGTATGAGGACTGTTTTTGAGCCCCAGGACCCATAGAAAACGTGGAGCATGGCCCATGCTGATAGTCCTAGCACTGGGGAAGTGGAGACGGAGGGCTGCCTGAATCTCATTGGCCAGGCAGCCTCGATGAACCCACAAGCCCCATGGTCATCGAGAGACCCTACCTAAAACAAAAATAAAAATAGATAGGGCTCTGAATCCACTAAACATGGCTCATATGAACTCATAGAGACTGAAGCAGCAAGCAGAGGCCTACACAGGTCTGCCCCAGGTCCTCTGCATGAATGTCACAGCTTTCGGTTGAGGGTGTTTGTGTAGCTCCTGCCTGTGAGGGTGGTGGGTCTCGACTCTTGTGGCTGCTCTTGGACGCTCCTCCTCCTGTTGGGTTGCTGTGTCCAACTTCAATAGGATGACTTTTGCTTCATCTTATATTTTATTTTGTCATGTTTGTTACCTCTTAGAAGCCTGTCCTTTTCTAATAAGAGACAAAAAGGGAGTGGATCTGGAGGGGAGGAGAGGGCGAGAGGAACTTGGTAGTAGTGCAGGGAGGGGAAACTATAATCAGCATATATTGTATAAGAAAAGAATCTACTTTCAATAAAAGAAAAAAAAGAATTTTAAAATATATGTAGTGTGATTTATGGGTTATGCTAATATGAAGTGAGTAGTTAAAATAAATTTACAAATATATGTGCTTATGAAGTCACCATTCTGATTATAGTATTTTTTTTTTTTTTTTTTTGCATGTTAGAAGGCCCCTTCCAATCTGAAGTGTGTGTTTTTAGTTTGGGAAGTTTTTCCTGCCTTATATATATCCTTGATAACTTTCTCCCCCCTATTTTCTCTTTCCTCATTCTTTATTCTATAGTTGTGTTAATTCTCCTATGTGGGTTCTTTTCTGGCCTTTTTCTTTTGTTCTTCATTCTAAGAGTTTTTTATGATCACTTCCAGTCCCCCTATTAGATTTTCCTTTGGGATTTATTTCTTTGTTATTTGTTTGTATGTGTGTGTGTGCCTGCACAAATTCATGTTGGGGGTGTAGGTGCTCATAGCAGCCAGAGGTCATTTGATCCCCTAGAACTAGAGTTATAGGTGGTTGTTGAGTCACCTAATGTAGGTGCTGGGAACTAAACCTGGATCCTCAGCAAGAGCAGTAAGTGGGGTTTTAAGATGAAAAATATTATGTATATGAGTTTTCCTGCATTTAAATATGTGCACCAAGTATGTGCCTGGTGCCCTTGAAGTCCCTAACTAGGTATCAGATTTCCCAAAGCGGTAGTTACGGTCTGTTGTGAGCCCTTGTGTGGGTGCTGGGAACTGAACCCGTGTCTTCTGCAAGAGCACCTTTTAACTACTGGCCCATCTCTCTAGCCTTCTGTTAGATTTTCTTAATTTTCAACAATTGTTTTAATTTTCAAGAACTTTTTAAAGATTTGAATTTCTATTTAAAATGTGAACTCTCAAAAGAATAGACAGAGAGTGATAGAAAAGGGTACTCTTTTTCTGGCCTCCAGCTGTGGGCACATTTGCACATGCCCCTCCCCCAATAAAAAAGATCTTGACAACAACAACAAAAGAGTAAAGAATGATTGGAATAGTCATTTATATGCTTCCAGACATTCTTGGGTTGTTGTTGTTGTTCTGTTCTGCTTTTGCTTTCTAGCCCTCCCCCTCCTCTTTGCCTAGAGAAGGTGCCATCAGGTCCTGTACTTCAAATCAGCCTGATTCTGAGACACTTCCTGTCTTGAGCACTTGGGCTTGTTATCTGTCGTTACTCATTATCATTGCCATTTGTCCATATGCCTTCATTTCCTCTCCAGTCTTCTTTGCCTTGCAGCTTCCTGTCTTTTTTTTTTTTTTTTTAACTATAACTATATTTTGGTAGGGCTTTGGGGATTGAGGAATGTAATAAACACACATGTTTAGTCACTGGTGTCTAGCCTAAAGAGCCCCCTTTCTGCTGTTCTCCATTGTTCTGCACTGTGTCCGAGCACCCCAGTAATGCATAGCTCATGGATGTTGTAGTCTGTACTGTTTTTCCTTCTAATGGGAAGGTGCTGTCCTTTCTACTGCAGGAATAGGCAATTCCTCTGCTTCTAGGTCTTTGTTCTTCATTTACTTTCTTAGGAGATGTGTGAAAATCTGTCTTCTCTGTGTTACCCTTATTCTCCCTAACCATCATCCCTCTTTAGTGTTTCCACTATACTCTCTATCTAATTTTCTGGTTTTTTTCCAAACAGGGACTTTTAATCTTTTTCTTGAGCTTATCAGTCCTCATTGATACCCAGAGGTTTAGCAAGTTCTCCAATTAAAAATCAATTCCAGTTACTGCATGTATGTTAATTCGAAGACCAGTCATTGTTTTCTTTCTTAAAAAAACAAAAACAAAGCATTCTTGTTTTTCAGATTCTTTATATTGATTGATACTTTAAACTTATGTTACTTTAATTGTTAGTCCTTTTTCTTGGGTCATTGATTCTCCTCCTGATAGATCTGGTTTTGTTTCTTAATAGTAGATTTGCAGAGGAATTTGAGATTTTTCTGCAGGGTTTTGGCCCAGTAGTAAGTGTGTTCAATACATTTATTGAATGTAAAGCTCTGTGCCTGGTGATATTGGGCTTAAAAAGATCTTCTAGATATGGTGTAGCTTTCAGATCTGCAGGTGAATTGAGACAAGAGCCTTAACATTTGGTAGCCCTTTTGTAGAGAAAACACAGTTGAGATGTAGACCCTGCCAGTGGGATTAACTGGAACTCGATCCTAGCCGGGGCACTGGAAAGGCTGGGAGAGGAGTAGGTTGGAGCTGAATACAGAGAGCGCAGACACACTCTCATGAGTGGATATGGGTAGTGAAGGCCGAATGTGGAAGTAGCTCTCACAGGGATACAGTTCCCCTCTGCTTAGCCGTCAGCTTGGGTTACACTTGTCGTTTGTATACTCTTCCGAGTAGGTAATTGTCATGTTGTGTATCTGAGAGTTTTTGGAGCACTGTTTGCAAACTGCATGCAACTCAGGGTGTGCTTTTCCATCTTAATGTGCATGCTGCTATCTTGCTGTTTACTATAATGTTGATGTCCTTGTAGCCGAAGGTTCCTGTACATCGTCAATCTAGATGCCCCTTTTGAAGGTCACCGCAAAATCTCCCGCCAGAGCAAATGGGACATTGGAGCTGTGCAGTGGAACCCTCATGACAGCTTTGCACACTATTTTGCAGCTTCGGTGAGTTCATTTAAGGAGTGTCATCTTTTAAATGTGTCATTGAGGACTGGAAAATTTTTATCCTGTATAGAGAAGAGAATATAGTCTTCATTACTAAGTTTTAAAAAAATAAAAATAAAAGAGGTTTGTGGGGCTGGCAAATGGCTCAGGGTTAAGATCACTGGATGGATGATCTTCCAGAGGACCTGGGTTTGATTCCCAGTACCTACATGGTGGCTCACAACCATAACTGTCTGTGACTTGAGTTCTAGAAGATCTGATACCCTCATCTAGCCTCCATGGGCACCAGGCATGCACGTGCTACACAGATATACATGAAGGCAAACATTCATACACATTTAATAAAAATAAATAAATCTTTAAAAAGAGAGGTGTGCCTGTTTCTGAAAGAAGAGACAAGTTGTCTTGCAGGTTTTATATGTATGTATGTATGTATGTATGTATGTATATATGTATATGTATATGTATAATTAATTTGCTGGCCTCTAGTCTGTGTCAGGCTTTGTGTTCATTTCTAGGGACTGAATGCCGGTTTTTAAAGGGAAGCAAGTAGATGCCTTCATTTCTGTGTGTAGTGAGTTACCTTCCCTAGTGACAATATGACTATCCAGGGGCTTGCATGGCAGATGACCAGAAAGGTACTCTAAGGAAAGCAATGCAAGCTGATCTGGAGCTGGCCTCCTTTGCTTTTAGAGGGATCAAACACCTCCTCCATCGGCTGGAAAGATAGTTCAGCAGTTAAGAGCAAGTACTGTCCTTTCAGAGGGCCTGAGTTCAGTTCCTGGCACCTACCTTGGGTGGCTCACAGCTGTCTGTAACTCTAGCTCCAGGGGACCTTTCCTGGTCTGTGTGGGCACCTGCACTTAGGTGCATATACCCCCTCTCACTCATACAGATAATTAAAAATAAAATAAATTAAAACAAAAATACCTTATCCTGGGCTGGAGAGATGGCTCAGAGGTTAAGAGCACTGACTGCTCTTCCAGAGTTCCTGAGTTCAATTCCCAGCAACCACATGGTGGCTCACAACCATCTGTTATGAGATCTGGTGCCCTCTTCTGGTGTGCAGATATACATGGAAGCAGAATGTTGTATACATAATAAATAAATACAATCTTTAAAAAAAAAAATACCTTATCCATTCCAAGGGTGGGATTCTTCCTAATTGGAGTTCATTAGATTGGTTAACCTCTGCAGATTTCAAGTGTCTTATTTATATGTGAATTCCTTAAGGTTTATACCTAGCTTCTTTTTCTTTTCTGAGAAACTTATCACACCTCAAAAGATTTGGGGCTGTCATTTCTGACATCTTTCTCCAGATTCTTTGTCATCATTTTCTCTACAGAAATGCTTCTTAACCTTCCTAATGCTGCAACCCTTTAATACAGTTCCTAATGTTGTGGGCAACCGCCCCCACCAACTACAAAAATATTTTTGTTGCTACTTCATAACTATAATTTTGCTACTGTTATGAATTGTTATGATTGCACGTGTATATACATGTCTGTGGAGGTCAAAGGTCAGTGTGGGATGTCTTCCTTGACCATTTTCCGCCTTATTTTTAGAGACAGGGTCTCTCACTGAATGTGAAGCTCACTAATTTGGCTAGACTGAGTGGCCAGGCACCCCCAGGGATTCTCTTCTCTCCACTTTTCCAGCACAATGATTCTGCACCCAGCTTTTTATGTGGGTGTTGGCATGGAATGCAGGTCCTTATGTTTGTGTGGCAACCACTTTACTGACTGAGCTACCTCTACAGCACTTACTGGACTTGTTTGTTTGTTTGTTTGTTTTGTTTACCCTGTAGAATCTCTGCCACAAAAGTTGGCTTCTCTATGGCTCCATCTTCTTTACCTTAAGCAGTTGAGGTGAGAACTTCTATTCTGTTGTGTACCCTGTGCTGCTCCCTATCTTCTCATCCTTGCTTCTTTTCAGAGTAATCAACGGGTTGATCTTTACAAGTGGAAAGATGGCAGTGGGGAAGTTGGGACAACATTGCAAGGCCACACTCGAGTAATCAGGTAGGTATTGACCCTGGGCAGCTTCTTGGCCTGTCTCACTTTGTCACAATCCTTTGATGAGTGAAATGAAGATAACGTCATTGTCACATGCCTGACCTGCTGTGTCCTATTCATCCTGAGTAGCCAACAGGGCCTCAGTCCTCAAGGCAAATAACCTAGAGAACAGCCTGTTAAAATTTAGGAAGCATAACCTGAATCCCAGAAGACCTGGCTACAGCCCAGTCCCAAGTACAGGATCTGAGCTGATTTTTGCTACAGGAAGGGAAAAGTTGTTAAACAACAGAATTTTCCCATTCAGGGTCCTTAGTGGCCGGGAGTACAAGGATACACCCACCAGGCAGCAGCCACAGCTTGTCTTACAGAATTCCTGCATCACATAGTTGCCTCCCACATGGGGCTTTCCTTTCCTCTGGGTCACTATTTCCTTTTTCCAGAGAGTAGTAGCAGGGAGCATAGGTCTAGGGAAGATGACCTGGAAGTGACAGGAAAGGCTAGATACTCGTGTGTGTAGAATGTCTCCGGTACTGCCTTTCCTAAGACTGAGGGTAACAGGCAGGAAGTAAGAAGTTTGCCCCTGCTTAAGAGGGTTTACCCAAGGCTCCTGTGGCTGATAATCCAGAGATAATTTTGTATGTTTCCTCTTTGTTTTGTCTGTTTTTTCAGAGAGTGGGAAGAGGAAGAGAGTCAGGAGAGGAAGAGTTGGCCTCCAGTACATTTTGTTTGTTAGGACAGGGAAGGAATTTATTTTTGTTGTTGTTGTTTTTAAAGCTTAAAGACAATTTAATTTATTAGAGTTAAAAGAAGAATTCCAGGGTGGTAAGCTGTAGGTCTCAGCGCAGCCTGGAAGAAGATGGAGAAGAGAAAGAGAAAAAGCCATGCTGTCTGAATTAAACCTACATGAGGGTCAGCCACCTGCAGAGAGGAGGGGAGCTTTAGAGAAAAAGTGTTAGGGAAAGCATGCCCAGAGACAGAAGGAGCTGGTGTGGTGGCGCACGCCTTTAATCCCAGCACTCAGGAGGCAGAGGCAGGCAGATCCCAGAGTCCCAAGCCAGCCTGGTCTACAAATCGAGTTCCAGAACAGCCAACTGTTATGCAGAGAGAAAAAAACAGAGAGAGAAGAAGGAGGGAGGAAAGAAGGAAGGGAGGGAGAGAGGGAGGAAGGGAGGGAGGAAAAAGTTATGCTTTTCTGAGAAAAAGGGCAGGCTCAACAGAAACTCACTGCAGCTCTGTGTTGTCTGCAATTGGTTGTGCACATTTTAGGTTGAAATGTTTCTTTTTGGGAGCAGGCAGGATTATGGCTGGCAATTCTGGGTGGTAGGATCTGAGTTTCCTTCCAAGATCAGTTAACTCTTGTTCACCTGCAAAGAACTTTAGTGCCTTGGCCTGAGTTATCTTAGGAAGCTGCTGCCTGGTGTATCCTTGTACTCCCGGCCACTAAGGACCCTGAATGGGAAAATTCTGTTGTTTAACAACTTTTCCCTTCCTGTAGCAAAAATCAGCTCAGATCCTGTACTTGGGACTGGGCTGTAGCCAGGTCTTCTGGGATTCATGAAGACAGTATGAAACCACTAGAGACTGGATTTGTTAGAGCTTTGGAGCCAGACAATGAAGCTCTGTCTTTCTGTTGTTCTGTTTATTTTGTCTTTGCCAGCGACTTGGACTGGGCAGTATTTGAGCCAGATCTCCTGGTCACCAGCTCTGTGGACACCTACATCTACATTTGGGATATCAAGTAAGAACAGTAAAGAGGCATCGTCACTTAGTTGGTGGACATTTGAAAACTGTTAGAGGTTAAGTGTCTTAGTTTGATTCCTGTGGATGCAGATCCTGACACCAGGATCTGAGAGCAGGTCTAGTAAGAGGTAAGAGAAGAGCTGCCAGGAATGAAGACAGGCAGATCTGGAAGGCTCCAAAGAGCAGGGCATCTTCCCAGAGCCCCACTATAGAGCTTAGTCTTCCTGGGAAGCATCAGTCTCTGGTGGGAAACTCCTTCCTCAGCTGTGTCCAATTGAGGGCCTGGGAAGCAGGGAACTACAGTCACAGCTGATGGCTGCCCCCCAAATCTGAATTCCCCGGCTCTTCAGAATGGTCAGGGTTCTGCAAAGCAGTCCTCAGAGGCCAGGCAAATCCCTGTGGCAAAGCAGCACAGATGTTGGCATTTGCAAGTCGAGCCGGTCTGCTGAAGTGGCAAACAATGAGTTGCTAAGACATCTGATTAGCTTTTACTGGATCTCTGTCAGACTTCTGTTCCCCTGCTGTCAAAGAGGGGCTAATGGCCTCCTCACAGGGTTGCACCTCATAAAGTTAGGTTAAAGGAGCTCCCAGCCTGAGGTCTGGCTTTTCTAGGAACACTGCTTCTTTTGCTGATAGTTAGAGCTGGCTGTTCTGTGGGGACCATCTGTAGACACTGCTGTATTGGAGGCCCCCTTACAGGTCATTGCCTCCCTCATGGCAGTAACGTTGAGTTACTATTTTACCCTGCCAGTTGGGAGTGTAGACAGATAACAAGCCAAAGATGGCTAGTCAGACCCAGCAAAAGTGTTCTGAGGCAGTAAGGTGTGTGTGTGTGTGTGTGTCCTGATCAAATATGGCCACCTTATCTGCAGACCAGCCCTTAGAGCCTATGTGTCTAAAGACAACACCTGAGGAGAGGCATGGAATCCAGAAGTGGAGAGCTCTTCAGCAAATAAAAAGTCCTCAGGGAACTAAGAGGCAGGATTGGGGAGCACCCCTCATTTATATACAAAAAGTATTTTCGTCATTTAAAGACACTGAATTAGTTGGGCACAGTGGTGCACGCCTTTAATCCCAGCACTTGAGAGGCAGAGGCAGTTGGATCTCTGTGAGCCTGGTCTACAGAGCAAATTCCGGGACAGCTTGGGCTACACAAAGAAACCCTGACTCAAAAAATTGGGAGAGACAGAGAGAGAGAGAGAGAGAGAGAGAGAGAGAGAGAGAGAGAGAGAGAGAGAGAGAGAGACTGAATTGGCATTTCTCCTTTGGATATTTAAGTCACACCTGAATGGGGGAGGGGAGCCCTAAAACACACTTGTCAACAAGAAAAGATTTCTGAATATTCAGTGATCTAAATGAATAAAAAAATCAATCACAGGGGGCTGGAGAGATGACTCAGAGGTTAAGAGCACTGACTGCTCTTCCAGAGGTCCTGAGTTCAATACCCAGCAACCACATGGTGGCTCACAACCATCCATTATGAGATCTGGTGCCCTCTTCTGGTGTGCAGATATACATGGAAGCAGAATGTTGTATACATAATAAATAAATAAAATCTTTTAAAAAAAATACTCTACACATAAATATTTTTTAAAAAATCAATCACAGAATGAATTGAGGTGCTTTGCTTTCACACCTATTTTATAAACCAGTGAACCCGGGGTTGCATGAAAATTTCTCAGGTGAAAAGGGAATGTCAATTCAGGAGGTTTAAGAAACTCCTCAGCTCCAGGGAGCCACCTGGTTATCTCTAATGTCTTTGTGGAAAAAGTTACCACTGACTTTGTAGTCACCTGTTGTACCTCTTTGTATCCATGGTAATTATTCCTCACTAAAATAGTGATGACTTATAACATAGAATTTGTCATCATTTTTGAGTCTGCTGCTAAACCATGCTAAGTACATCTACATTATTCTGCAACTGTCTCCATATCCTAAACTTCATACATTAAACAACTCTCCATCCCCCCTACTCCCCCCCCCCCCCAGTACTTGGAACTGCACTCAGCTCTCACCAACTGCAGTTGCATGTAACAGGCTTTCTTTGGGCCACCAACCAGCTCCCAAATCATGACTCAAAGATTTATTATTAGTTATTAGTGCTTGGCCTTAGCTTAGGCTTGATTCTTGCTAGCTCTTCTAACTTAAATTAACCTGTTTCTTTTCATCTACATTTTTATCTTTCTTTTCTTCTGTTTGTCCTACCTGTGTCTAGCTGATTGGCAGCTGTCTGGCTAGCTGGCCCCAGGTGTCTCCCTCTTTTTCTCCCTCATTCACTCCTCTAGTTCTCATCTTTCAAGCCTGATTTCTCCTTCTACTTATTCTGTCTGCCAGTACCACCTATTCCTCTATTGCCTAGGTATTGGACCAATCAGGTGCCTTAGGCAGGCAAGCTAAATCAGCAACACATCTTTACAAAATTAAACAAATACAGCATAAACAAGTGTAACACATTTTCGCCTAAACAACTACAACACACCTTTACATAGTTAAATATTCCACAACAGTTCCATTTAGTAGTGTTCAATGAATCTGACCACCTCAGCTATCTCCTAGAAGAAAAGATAGTGTTTACATAGTTAAATATTCCACAACAGTTCCATTTAGTGTTCAATGAATCTGACCAACTCAGCTATCTCCTAGAAGAAAAGATAGTATTTACATAGTTAAATATTCCACAACAGTTCCATTTAGTATTCAATGAATCTGACCACCTCAGCTATCTCCTAGAAGAAAAGATGTTTGCGGTTTTTACCTTTTTGTAGCTGGCTGTTTCACTGAGCTTAAGTTCTCAAGGTTTATCCCTGAATATATACCGTATGTCATAGCTTCCTTCTTGTTTAAGATGAACAATATTCCATTGATGAAAATATCAACTTTTCATTATCAGTTGCTTCTGCCTCATAGCTATAGGGAATATTCTGGGTAGTTTGCATCCCTGTCCCCACCCAACACAGGATTTCATGCAGTTGAAGCTGGTCTCAAAGTCACTATGTATGCTGAGATTACAGACCTGAACCACTTTTGTTTTGCTTTTGAGACAGGGTCTCAATCTTTAGCCCTGATTGGCCTCCAGCTTGTGCCAATCCTCCTTCTTCAGCCTGTAGAATGCTGGGATGACAAGTGAGAGCCAGGTGTGAACCATCATGCCTGGCCTTTTATTTATTATTTTTTTGAGATAATATCTCAGTATGTAGCCCAGGTTAGCCTTGGGTTTACAATTCTCTTGCCTCAGCCTGGCATTTTCTTTTATTTTTTTCCTTTCTACTGGAGAGTGAACTCAAGACCTTTTCCATGTTAGGTAAATACTTTACCACTAAGGTATACTTCCAGTTCCCATAGTAGTTTTTAAACCCTGGGAAAGTCCTTGCAGTATTATGCTGTGACTGTTGCCTTGTTGTGGCTAGTAATAGGGACAATAATGAGGAATTCTTTTTTTGAGACAGGGTTTCTCTGTGTAGCCCTGGCTGTCCTGGAGCTCACTTCTATAGACCAGACTCAGAGATCTGCCAGCCTCTGACTCCCACCCAGCTATCTTTACACTTTTTAAGAAGTTCCTTAAAGCAATGTTAATTCCAGATTCCCCTAGAGGAGAGTAAAGAAATGTAAGCAAAGGGTGAATGGCATACAATGAAACAGGCATCTGACTTTTGATTTGTCTATTTCAGAGACACAAGAAAGCCTACTGTTGCACTGTCAGCTGTAGGTAAGTATGTACACCCCAGCTTTTCTTCCTCGGTTCTACTCATCCTGCTCACAACTCTGACTACTCACAGCCCATGCTCTATCAGGGCTGGGTGGAATTCTAAGTCTGGCATTCCAAGATGCTTGCTGAGTCCTAACCCTGTCCCAGATCCTAGTTATCTGCAGTCTTGCTCTCACCATTAGCTTCAATAATTGTCACCATATACCCAATCTTGTTTTACCCTCATTCCCTTTGTTCTTATTTTGAAGCAAAATCTGGATATTATATTACTTCTTTAAATATTTTATTATGTTCTCTCTCTCTCTCTCTCTCTCTCTCTCTCTCTCTCTCTCTCTCTCTCTTACACACACACACACACACACACACACACACACACACACACACACACACACACAAGTCTCTGAGGGCTGGAGAGATGGCTCAGTTGTCAATGTGCTTGCCATATGGCACCCCAATTTGATTCCCAGAACTCACATTAAACAAGCCTGGTGTGGTGGTGTGGGATTATAATCCCAGATCTAGGTAGGCAGAGACAGGAGGATCCCTGGGGCTCATTGGTGAGCTCCAGGCCAATTCATGTCATCCTGGTCTCATGAGCGCAGTGGCAGTGGCTTAAACTAACTGTGCTGATAGGGGGGTGAGAGTCAAAAGGGATGTGTAGTAGGGCTGGGTGTGGTGATGCACAGAGGCAGGCATAGCTCTGTGAGTTCAAGGCCAGCCTGTTTTACATAACAAGTTCTGGGCCAGCCAGGGCTACATAGTGAGGTCTTGTCTCAAAAAAGAAAAAAAAAATGTGTGGGGGTTGTGTACTACCCAAACTGCTGCTAATTCTAAATCTTGAGTCAATGTTTCCCTAAGACTGTTATGCAAAAACAACAATGAAAAAAATAGAGTGGGAAGGGGTCAGAGTGAGAGCTGAGGATTTTCTGTTGTCATCTGGGAGTCAGATTTTTGTGGCAAGTATGTCACCAACCACACTACTCCATTCCGGCTACTGCAGCAACTAAGTGTTCCCACTGATTGTGTTCAGAGTCACCTGTGGATTTTCCCTTAGAGGTTATCTCCTCCCTAGGTAACTGTGGTCTCGTTCCCATGTGTTAACTCATTTATTTGCAACTCTTTTTATGTGTACTGGTGGAGCCGGTGCAGTCATAGATACTAGAAGGATCCTCTACTTCCTATATCCAGGCTGGTAATCCAGCTTCCTGGACATGCTTCACTCTGCCCCAGAAAATGTGGAGGGCAGTGGTATTCTTTCTATGCTTTTGTTTTCTTCTTTGCAGCCGGTGCCTCCCAGGTCAAATGGAATAAAAAAAATGCTAACTACCTTGCCACCAGCCATGATGGTGACGTACGGATATGGGATAAGCGGGTGAGTGACCTCTCCCCTGTGACCTTTCTCCTGTAGTTGGTATTTAGTTTCCTCTAGAGGGTGTGGAGAGGGTGTTATTGAGTCACAGGGTTTGTCTCAATAGATTGAAGAATCCCATGGGGCATGGCAAATTGTCATTGTAACCAGATGACATTTGCTTCTCATCCAAATTGCTGTTGAAAGATGGTAAAAGAGTAAGGCACTATGATCAGTGGTTAATATAATAAATTTGGCCTGACCTAAGATAGAACCCCATTTTGCTGCTCCCTGTTAGCACATTAGGTAAGCCACTGTAACCTCTCCAAGTTTTCCTGTCCTTGTACATCTTTGTGTTATGGTTTTGTTTTGTTTGAGACAGGGCCTCACTGTGTATCCCTGCCAGACTTGTAACTTACTATGTAGACCAGGACTATATCGACCAAGTGGGCCTGGAACTCACAGCCATCTGCCTCTGCCTGCACACTTGTTCTGCCACCCCCAATGTTCTGTCTCCCCCCACCCCCCATGTTCTAACCCAGGTGCTGACAGTAAAGGTCTGGCTGTACATCGAATACTATACACATTTGAAAGAAAAGAGGTTATTGAAGCAGAGGTTTGAGGTGGCTCATCCTATCTGCTGGCATAGGCTGCAGGATCTGCTGGGGGTACATTGTGCAGTGTGCTGGCTGAAGTTGGTGTTCTTAGGAGAAGGTGATTTCAGAGAACTGGAATGGCATAGCAATGTTTGCTTTTGTTTTCTGTGTCTGTGGTCTAGTCTGCCAATAGGCCAATAGCCACCTTCCCTTGTGATTGATTTTATTCAATTTGTCACACACATCAATATAAGTAAATGTTCTTTTCTTTTTTTTCTTTTTTCTTTTTGGTTTTTTGAAACAGGGTTTCTCTGTGTAGCTTTGGATCCTGTCCTGGAATTCGCTCTGTAGACCAGGCTGGCTTCGAACTCACAGAGATCCTCCTGCCTCTGCCTCCCAAGTGCTGGGATTAAAGGCATGCACCACCAATACCCAATTTAAGTAAATGTTCTTAATAAGGCCAGGTTTGTCCATGTGCCTGTAATCCCAGTGCTCACAAGTTGAGGGGAAGAAGACTGAGCTCAGTATAATTTGTTCAATTTAATTAATCCTTATTAGAAATTGCTCCTGGCATTCTAGAGTTTGATGTGAATGTCTTTTGTATTTAAATCTTTTATTGAATTTGGATTACTCCTTTAAAGAAAGGATTTTTTTTTTTTTTTTTTTTTTGAGACAGGGTTTCTCTGTGTAGCTTTGGAGCCTGTCCTGGAACTCTGTAGAACAGGGAGGCCTCGAACTCACAGAGATCAACCTGCCTCTGCCTCCTGAGTGCTGGGATTAAAGGTGTGTGCCACCAACGCCCGGCCAAGAAAGGAAAATTTTAATAAGTTCCTTTTTTAACATTTTAAATTATGTGTGTGTAGGGGGTGGGAGGATGTGTGTGTACACATGTAGGGTATTTTGGGGAATCTTAGTGTTCAGTCACTAGAAGACATATGCTCTGACCCTCATAGTTGAGGTTGGGTTCCTTTGACTATCACAGTCCCTCATTTTATGTCAGGAAGGGGAACAGAAATGGTCCCCTCTTAAAGATGAGAAACTGCCACTACCTGTGTCTCCTGTTAAAACCATGTGTCAGGCTGTAGTGAGTAGAAATGAGACTGACAGGCTTACTCACAGGGCATGTAGAACAACTCTGGGTAAGTCTTCTGTTGTTGGGTTTATGTAGCTTAAACAAAGAGAGCCTGTGAAGGGTAGAGGCCGTAACTGTCCTGGCAGTGTTCAGTGTGCCCTCAGCACCCAGCAGCCTGTTCTATGGTTGTGGCAGTCAATGGGTTCTTTTAAAAGCAACAAACCCAGTGTCTTTGTGTTGCAGAAACCCAGTACAGCAGTGGAGTATCTAGCAGCCCACCTCTCCAAAATCCATGGCCTGGACTGGCACCCAGACAGTGAGCACATCCTGGCCACCTCCAGTCAAGACAACTCCGTCAAGGTGAGGAGTCCCCACCGGGGCTATGGGAGGAGCTGATAGTGGGAGGCATCAGGGATATGGGTCGTGATAGCACCTGGGAAGGAAGCATACAGTTTGCTGGTGCTGCATGTGCTGCCGAGGGCCGGGGTGAGTCAGCCAGGCTGAGATGGCCAGGCTCTCCTGAGTGGCAGGAGTGTGGAAGCTGACTGATGAGTTGCTTCTCATTTTCTTTCCCTCTCTGTGCGCCAGACAGAAAGCACTTAGGAAAGGAAAGTTTACCTGAGAAGTTGTGAAGAAGCCAGATGTATACACAGAGATTAAAGTCAAGGAGAAGAAGCCCTCACGATTATTAAAGCCACCAAGACTATAGTTTGTTTGTTCATGGTGGCAGGCCATCAGTTCATCATATGATTATCGTATCTACAAAGGTTATGACCTCATCATTGCCAGGGTAGAGTTTTGTTAATATTCTCTACCTTAAGACCTGCTCAAGATTCGTGTTCAGGAGCCCTGTCATTTTTGATTGATCTCAGAGACAGTGTTTGCCCTTTGTTTGTTTTCTCTAGCTGTGGCATCAGCCATGCACCCTTGATGAAAGCAGTGGCAGGGCAGGGTCGTCTCTGCTCCATCCTTCCGTCTGTGTTCAAGTCTATCTCTGTAGGGCAGGACTTGGCCACAGAAGTTAGTTCAGCATACAGTGAATATTATTATATTGGATTTACATAACTGTAATCTTCCTGATTTAGTTAGCTAAGCTTGAGTCCGAGCCTTTCTTTGTAAGGACTGAAAATACCTCTGTCTGAAGGTTTGTAAATCCCCTGGCACTGTGCTGGAGTGAGTTGTTTGTTTGTTTCACTTTAGGTTTTGTAGGTTTCTGTTTCTGATTTCCCAAATTCAGGAAACAGAAACTTATCCCATTTTGCATTTGAAAAAAAAAAAAAAAGATTAGGGACGTCCTGCCGTGTTTGTTGTAAAGATTGGGTGAGATTAAAAACTTTAGATGTCTGTCTGAAAGCAGTAAATTGTCAGGGCATGTTACCTGTTGTTAAATTACTTTTAGATGTAAAAGTAATGCAGGATCGAAACCTGTTATTTTCACCTTTGAACTACAATGGTTATTTAATAGGCGGTTGATCTGCCCCATGTGGTCCTGATGAAGTCTAGAAATCCTGCTGTAATGTTGATAGATGTAAAAGGAAGGTTCTTTGTGTGTGTGTCTGACAGTACATGGTTATGAGGGTGGAACTAAAAATACACTATTGAAATATTTCTTTGGAGGACGAAAAGCAGTGAGTTTGAAGGCCATGCTTACTTCAGTAGTTGAGGGGTTTCTGGTTGGTTTGTTTGTTTTTTTTTAATGGCATTTATTTTACAAACTTTCTTTCTTGTAGTTCTGGGATTATCGCCAGCCTCGGAAATACCTCAATATTCTCCCTTGCCAGGTGCCTGTCTGGAAAGCCAGATACACAGTGAGTGAGCTACCCCAACTCTTGTCTGGAACGTTCATTTTCTTGTTTTCATTGTGATGCAGTTTTCTCCTTTTGTCTTGGTTTGAAGTATGGTGAATGTAGTAATGGTCTTAGGTACTTACCTTTGGATGGGTAAATACATGTTCCCAGAGAAGTAAGCTTGTGAAGATACTTAATCACCAAGGGTAGCTCAACAGGGTAGAGCAGAGAAGAGGGGCCAGGGCAGGAAGCCGGTCAACTACAGTAGGACTCTGGCTTTAGGTTCAGAGGACCTGGTTTGGGGCCCCCCTCCACCATTTAATGTTTTTGTGGCCCTGGAAAAGATACTTGGTTTTAAGTAATAATTTCTTTATTTGCAGAGGTGAAAGGATACTTTTCACTATGCTCTGAAAGTTTTTTAAGACTTCGTGTTTTTTGTATGTATGCCTGTGGAAGTATGTACCGTGTGCATGTAGGTGCCCAGAGGAGGCAGAAGAGAGCTGGGGTTATAGGCAATTACACAGCCAACGTGGATGCTGGGAATGGAACTTGGGGTCTCTGCAAGAGCAGCAAATGATCTTTAACGCTGAACCATCACTTCGGCTCTAAGATTTTATTTATTTTTATTTGTGTGTGTGTGTGTGTGTGTGTGTGTGTGTGTGTGTGCCACAGGTGTGCAGGTATCCACAGGTCAGAAGAGGGCATCGGATCCCTTGGAGCTGGCGTTATAGGGTTGTGAGTAGCCTGGTGTGGATGGTAGGAATGCTCTGAAGAGCAACAGGAACTCCTAACCGCTGCTGTCTGCTCCATGTCTGCTCCAGCCTTGCCCCTCACTTTCATTACTGTGATAATATTCGCCATTCTAAAGTGGACAATTCTGTGGCATTTGGAATATCACAATCTGTCTTCCACTTGAAATAATGTATACGAATGTGCTTTATAAATCACAAAATGCTACAAATAGGTTATTATCCACCTCCAACCACTTTTCCATGGCCACATTGATAGCTGTGAGTCAGAGATAAGTGTATTTCCTTTAATGTCACTTTGAAAGCAAGCACAGGGATGAACAAAGCTACATTTATGCATTAGTCTGTCACCATGGGACATTGTAGAGCAAAGAAGATAATTGGACATGATGTTTTTGCGTCTGTGATCACTTGCCGAGAAATGAGACTCTGTTCTCAGGAGCTGACATCTCTGGGTTCATGTTTGCTTTCAAAAATAAACATGGAAGTTGGGGGTTGGTGCTGGGAGGAGAGGGTAAGATAAATAAGTGTGCTCTTGTCTAATGATGCCTTTTTCCTTAAATAACAGAGTCTAGATATAAACCAAATGGGCTCCTCTGCTTCCCTACAGACTAAGTCTTTCTAAGTCAAACAGCAGTCCTGGGGTTACTAAGTTTTCCTTTTTTTTTTTTTAATTTATCATTTTTTTAATTTGAATTAGAAACAAGATTATTTTACATGACAATCCCATTTCCCTTCTCCCTCCCGTCCTCCCCTAACACCCTCCCCGACTAAGTTTTCCTTTGATTTAGTGTCACACCGAGGCAGTGAGAAGGTGATGCAGATTTTCCCAGTGAGCCTTGCACACTCATTCCCGAGGAGAAACTCAGAGAGAGTAGGTAGGACATGGAAAAGAAAGAACTATTTTCAGAGTTATTGTTAATCCCACCAGGCGAGAATAAGAACACTACCTTGATGGAGTCCCAGCACTCGGGAGGTAGAGGCAGGAGGATCTCTGTGAGTTCGAGACCAGCCTGGTCTACAAGAGCTAGTTCCAGGACAGCCTCCAAAGCCACAGAGAAACCCTGTCTTGAAAAACAAAACAAAAAAACCAAGAATACTGCCTCAATTTTGAACCAAATTTGACTTTTTTTGTTGCTGTCTTTTTGTTTTTTGTTTTTGGTTTTTTGAGACAGGGTTTCTCTGTGAGCTTTGGAGCCTATCCTGGCACTCGCTCTGGAGACCAGGCTGGCCTCGAACTCACAGAGATCCGCCTGCCTCTGCCTCCCAAGTACTGGGATTAAAGGCGTGCACCACCAACGCCCGGCTATAGAAACATGTGGCTTGTCATGGGATAGGGACAACAGCCTCCAGCATCTCAGGAAGTATCTGACACCGTTGGGCAAGGGTCTTACAGGGTAGAGGCCTTTTGTTTTATGGCTCTCTTAGACACAGTAATTAAAGCTTAAAACATAATTTTGGCTCTCACATTATCCAAACATTTGGCTTAGCCTTATTTTCCATTTGATGCGTTTCATTCCATTGTGAGAGAGAAGGCTGTATGTGGTAGACAGCTTATGGTATTTGAGAAAAATTTCTCCAGATGAGCTTGAGCCTTCCATATATATATATATATTTTAAATTAGAGATAGGTTCTTAGCCTGGTGGTCATGACACACGCTTTAATCCCAGCACTTGGGAGGCAGAGGTAGGTGGATCTCTGAGTTTGAGGCTACTCTAGTCTATAGCATTCCAGGACAGCCAGAGCTACATAGAGAAACCCTGTCTTGAAAAACAAGCAAAAAGAAAAAAAGATAGGTTCTTCCTATGTAGCTATGGCTAGCCTGGCCTGGAATTTGATAATGTAGACCAGGCTAGCAGCAAACTTGTAGCAGTCCTTCTGCTTCTGCTTCCTCAGTACTAGCATTTCAGGCCTGAGCCATCATGCCTGGTGTTCATCATGTAGTTTATTTCAGTTAGGAAGAACTCCAGCTTTGGTTTTGGCTGATTCTCCATGGGATAATCACAGCTTTCCCATCTCATCTGTAGCCTTTCAGCAACGGATTAGTGACTGTGATGGTTCCCCAGCTGCGGAGGGAAAACAGCCTGCTCCTATGGAATGTGTTTGACTTGAACACTCCAGTGCACACCTTTGTGGGACATGATGATGTGGTCCTGGAATTCCAGTGGAGGAGACAAAAGGAAGGTGGGTGAGGAAGGTGGCTCTTTTCTTCTGAGCTCTGGAGAACGACTGTAGCAGTCATTTGGTATAGTGAAGAGGTGGCAGAACAGGGCTCGTTCTAGGAGCCAGAGGGCAGGGAGGGCTGTGTTTAATTATAGGTGTATAAAGGGAGTATGTAGCAATCTCTCTCTCTCTCCTTAGTTCTCTCTTCTCCAGCTTCCATTGTAATTTCTCCTGCTTGGAAGAGATCTGCTCCAGTAAGAGGTTGAGAGGGGTTTGTGGACTGAAGAACAGAGATTCTCAACCTGCACTGTAGGTCATGACCCCTTTGGAGTTTGCATACCAGATATCCTACATATTAGATATTTGCATCACAGTTCATAACAGTAGCAAAATTACATGAAGTAGCAACAAAATAATTTTGTAGTTGCGGGGGCGAGGGGGGCGACAATCACCCCAAAATGGGGTTGAAGCATTAGGAAGAGTAGGTTGGCTCACACCTTTAGTCCTAGGGCTCGGGAAGCAGAGGCATGTGGATCTGTGAGTTCAAGGCCAGTCTACAAAACAAATTCAGTGAAATGCCAACAATACACAGATAGACCCTATCTCAAAAACAAACAAAACCATCCACCACTTAAGAAAACCTAAACCAACAAACCAATAGCAGTTTTCCTCCTACCCTGCCTGTCTTCCTCACTTCCTTCTTTGTCTGTTTGTTTATTTATTGGTGCTGAAGATCAATCCTAGGACCTTACACTTGCTACTAGTGAGGTATGTCCCTGTCTTTCACTATCAATTTGTGGAATTCCTAAAGCTAAATTAGATTTGTCTGTGTTTTGAACCCTCCATAATTTAATTATCCTGAGTGTTTTTAAAATTTGACCTTCCCGACCTAATGTTACTCTGATATAGTTTTACCACTGTGTCACCTCAAGTTTTATTGGACCACCTTATGCTTTGGCTTTGGTTTTCACTGTGAGGAAGGACCAGGATGTAGTAGTTAAGGGTAAAGGATGCCTAGGAAAGAAGCAATAGTCATAGGAGTTGGTTGTTGCTCAAGGACCAAAATGCAGAGTGAGATTAAAAACATTTAATTGAACACAAAGGAAGCTGTTTGATGAGTAAGAGAAATTCCAAAGCAGACTGACGATAGAAGCCAGATCCCTAGGTAGCCTAAGTGAGACTTCAGGGCCAAGACAAGGAGTTGGGTGGGCAATTAGGGAAAACAGGAAGATGCAAGAAGGTAAGTCAGTGGGACAGCAAGGCCCCCTGGGAATGAGCAGAAGTGGCATGGAAGGCTCGGTTAGAGGAGCTGAATTTATAGGGCACTTAGGTATACCTTTCCCTCAAAGCCAGGTGCTTGTGGAAAGGATGGATGTAGGGTCAGAGCATTGATGACTGTGAACATGAGACTAGGTGGCAGAACTTAACAATGATGCAGAAGCTTGCTTTCTTGTTAGGTGTGCCTCAGGACACATTAAAACACTGGGTGACAACTGTTGGTTGAAGGTGGTGACACAGAGAAGGGACTATGAAGAAGAGAACTTGCCCTTGGCCAAAGCCCACTTATATCCTCTTATCTTGTACAGATCACATTGTCTTAGTGTCCCTATTCAGGAAATGAGGGACTCAAGTGAAATTTATTATAAATTCTGTGTTGTCTGAAGATGGCCATGGAGGACATTGTAGACGCTCAGTAGTTACCCCAATTATGCTCATCTTTTTTTTTTTTTTTTTTTTTTTTTTTTTCCAGACAGGGTTTCTCTGTGTAGCTTTGGAGCCTATCCTAGCACTCTCTCTGTAGACCAGGCTGGCCTTGAACTCACAGAGATCCGCCTGCCTCTGCCTCCCGAGTGCTGAGATAAAGGCATGCGCCACCAACGCCCAGCTCTATGTTCATCTTTTATAAGCTATTTCATGAAGCACCCTAAACTTCTTTTGAGTCATCCCCTTTGACTGGACCCAATATCTAAAAATATGAATCAGCTAATTAAGAGGGTTAAAAGGTTGATTATTTACTTTATAAAGAGATGTATTATTTTACAAAAATGCTTTGAGCAGTGAGATGCAATGATGCATAAAAAACAATTCATTTTTACAGACAATTACCTTCATCCCAGCTCCTCGGGAGCATGTTTGCTGGGGTGGAAGTTTAGGTGACATTAGGTCTCAGCATCCCTCTCTGTCTGCTAATTTGTCAATTATTGTATCACTTCATTTCTGTTTCTGCTCTCATGGACTTTCCCAGGGAGTCCCAGCTCTCATTAGTCCCTGTCCTCTTCTCCGGTGTTACTTTTCTTGATGTTCTTCACCACCAGTATCTTATTACTTACTGACTTGCTAGTCTTTTCCACCATTGGAACTGTCATTTCCATAAAGACATGGTTTTATTCATGCTACTTTCTGGGGCCTAGGCGGGTGTCTGCCATAGACTAAAATGTTCAGTAACTATTTGTGGGATGTATGTACTTATGAATGAGTGAGTGAGTGAGTGAATGAAGGGAAGGAAGAATCAATCAATCTCACTCCATTGCTGTCTGTAACAAAATGGATATCAAATCTAGAGGATTTGTTTTTAGGATTTTTATTTCATGATTTCCAGGGTCCAAGGACTACCAACTCGTCACGTGGTCCCGGGATCAGACATTGAGGATGTGGCGGGTAGATTACCAAATGCAGAGGGTATGTATGCAGTGCTGTTATAGAGAAATATAAGCGGATACACCAGAAATTTAACCAAAAGATACAAGAAATTAGAGAATACATTATCATATGCTGTGGTGGGCTGGTGGCTTGTGTATGTCACACTGGCTTGGAGGTCTTTTTTTTTTTTTTTTTCCAAGACAGGGTTTTTCTGTGTAGCCCTGATTGTCCTGGAACTCACTCTGTATATCAGGCTGGCCTTGAACTCACAGAGATCCGCCTGCCTCTACCTCCCAAATGCTGGGATTAAAGGCATGTACCACCAACCCAGTGCCCATCTTGGAGGTCTTTAAGAGCCAAAGTAGTCTGCACTTTAGGGCTAAAGGCTCTGTTTTTCCCTCTTGTCCTAGTATGGACCATATTGGGCAAATGGCTTAGCTTTTCATTCCTGTCTCTTTTCAATGGATTGAGAGGCCTGCCCTTATGCTCTGCAGATGTTTATAGCCCTTTCATCCATCAGTGTCACCTTCTCTATGACGTTCCTTCCACTGTTTCCATATATGAGCATTTGTTTTTTACATAAATGGAAGCGGTACCTGGTATGTTGCTCTTCTTCTCATCCAGTGGCTGAATCCCTTGATGGTGAGAAACACAGCTCTTTGGTGTTTCATTCCCGCCAGCATTTCCTACACCAGCTCCTCCAGGACCAATGGGAAATGCTGGGAGAAATTTATAGCACTGCTTGGTCTAAACTCACCTGAGCACTTTGGTTAAGTCCTATTATCTTATGACTTTTTATTTAAATCTGTATTTTCTAGAACATACCATTTGGTCCAAATGCTTAAGGTTATGGTATTTTTGTTTGTGAGTTAGCTGAATAATTCCATTAAGACTTGGAATTTGAGTTGATTTTTTTTTCCTTAGCATTTTAACTCTACTCATGATGTAAAATGTCTAGAGTAGAGTAATAGAGGAGTATATTATCCTTTGTATTTAACCAGAGAATGTTGGTGGTGGGTAAAATATATTTTGATTATATCAGTTCTTAGCTGATACATCCCTATTCTTTATGATTCCCATTTTTTAATACTGAACTCTTTAGCTAGACATAGTGACCATTTCCATTACTTCTCTAGCTCTGCACCTTTACCCTTATGTTTTGTTGTTTTGGTTTTTGGTGCTGCTGTCAATCAAACCTAGGCAAGCACTTTAACACGGAGACACATTCTCCATCCCACCCTCTGCCCTTGCTTTCAGCTCTGTGCCAATGACATACTGGATGGTGTTGATGAGTTCATTGAGAGCATTTCTCTTCTCCCGGAACCAGAGAAGACCCTACACACTCAAGACACAGATCACCAGCCCAACTCAAGCCACGGAGAAGAAGATGGTAATGCAACCGATATCCTAGGTGAGTGGTCCCACTATGTATCCCAGAGTTACATGGCAGATTCCCCAGAACTCTCATTTTCTAAACATTCCCAATATTGACTGTCTCTCCTGGTAGCCTTAAAGGAAGATCCTCCCAGCAGTTTGCTGGAAGAGAGGAAATCAGACCAACTAGGCCTGCCTCAGACTCTGCAGCAGGAATTCTCCTTGATCAATGTGCAAATCCGGAATGTCAATGTGGAGGTAAGTCCCAGTAATGAACTGGACTTCATGCTTGTGGACGGGTTGTGTGGGAGTATGGGTCTGTTGGAGCTGGAGTTAGAGGCAGTTGTGAGCTGCCCAACACAGCTGCTGGGAACTGAACTTTGACCCCGTGGGAAAACAGGAAGTGTGCGTAACTGCTGAGACATCGCTCTAGTCCCAGGCTTCTTTCTTAATTCCTACGTTTTCTAAAGAAATAGCTGTTTCCCAAATGCAGACACCTTTGAAGGTCATGTGCCATGGCATTCCCTCAGCATCTCTCTAGCCCCTTGCTTTACTGTGTGTGATGAGGTTTGCTCTGGGAAGGCTTACTGATTGACAGGATTATGGGGGAGGCTAATGGCAGAGCTGAATTTGGATCTGGATTTCCCAAATCTCATGCTATTGTACTGTGCTTTTCCACCTTCCCTTTATGAGCTAGTTTCCTTTGATGTAAATTCAGAGTAAGAAGGTGACCTAAGTCTCTTGGTTCACTTAGCACTTGAAACCGACTTGGGCCAGAAGGTTATTCTTCGGTGACAGGGTCCTGAGGATTACATGGCCAAGAGGTGAGACGATGAAGAAGACAGAAATCTGGGATCAGGAGGTCTTGCACAAGCTATGTCTTATGCCAAGCAAACTTACTAAGAAGTACAAAATCTTATATACTGTTTCCAGGGGGATAAATGGGACGACGCCAGCAGAAGTTATCATACAATGGGACAAAGTCAGCAAGATGCTAATCAAGCAGTGTTGCACAAAGAGAACACAGGGTATTGCAAGTACATCACAGACTGACCACACAGCAGCCCAAAATCCTAACTCATTCAGGGTCCAGGGCTCAGCCCCAGACTAGTCTGCCCCTTGGCAAGGACACAAAACTAGGCTCCTTTTGTGGTTTCATCAGAGCCTCTGAGAAGCCTTGGGTTGGCCTGGCTCTCAATATGGAACTCACTCTCTCTCTCTCTCTCTCTCTCTCTCTCTCTCTCTCTCTCTCTCTCTCTCTCTGTGTGTGTGTGTGTGTGTGTGTGTGTGTGTATTTGTGTATTTCAAAATTGCTTGCTTCAGAGAACCGAGTGTCACTCCAGGAAGAGATTTTAAAGCTTTGCTAATTTTGCTTTTGCTCAGAGTTATTTCACTATAGACAGATAAGCACTGCAGTGCTGTGATTTGCTTGGTCTTTGATGCCATTTTGTGATGTGAAGTGTCACTCTGCTTTACAGATGAGGGAATGGAGACAAGGTGCAAAACTACTGTTTAGTGGGAAGAGATAATACTTGTTTTTGATTTTGATTTTTAAAATCTTAATTTTTAAAAATTTTGTGTGTATAGGTATTTTGTCTGCATGTATGTCTGTATACTACTTGTTAGCAGTGCCTGCAGAGGTCAGAATAGGACACTAGATCCCTGGAAACTGGAGTTACAGACAACTGTGAGCTGCCATGTGGGTGCTGAGAATTGAACCTGGGTCCTTTGGAAAAGCAGCTAGTGCTCTTAACCACTGAGTCATCTCTCCAGACCCCTAATGATAATATTTAGATTGAATTGAATTTAGTTGCATAATTCAAGTTTCTCAATTTCCCATGGGTTTGGCTCTTTTCATTGTACTTCAGCTACATTCTCTAGTTGGCCATATTGGAAATCATCAGAGCTAAAGGCTAGTGTAATTGCCTATCTGTATCAACTTAGCCTATGCTTCGGTTGTCCCAGTTGAGAACAGTACCACTACTGGTTTTAGAAAGAGGCCTTGATTCCAGAGTTGTGCAGCTTTCACCTGCACAATGTTCTAATTCTAGAACATTCCCATCACCCTAAAAAACAAAACAAAACAAAATTCTGTAACCAGTAAAGTGTGATGCCACATTTCAGTAATCCCAACACTCAGGAAAGATCATGAGTTCAAGGTTAGCCTTGGATGCATAACAAATTCCAGGCCAGCCTGGGGCACATAGTAAGAACCTGTCTCAACAAATGAATGAATGAGTGAATGAAATAGATAAATAAACAAATGAAGCAACTCCTTTGTGCATCTGTCAGGTAGATCAGAGCTTAAGAGTACTGGCTACTCTTTCATAGGACCCAAGTTTGATTCCCAGCACCACATGGTAGCTCACAACTGTCTGTAACTCTTTTCAGGGAATCTGACACCCTCCCTGGCCTTTGTGGGTACTGCAAGCATGTAGCATGCCCTCATACAGATAAATAGAAAGTCTTTAAAAAGAACATCTTCCACTACATTCTGTTAATAATCATTAGGTGTGAAAGAATTCCTTTTGTGGTTATTAAAAAAAATCTCAAATTTCTAAATCTGTAAGAATAAAACTTTTTAAAATGCAAAATGAATGTCTTTACCTGTTACATATGTATAAAATTAAAAAGTCATATATATACATTTATATATATGAATTTATTTAAATCAGTATTAAAACTTAAAAATCTGTTCTGAAAATAAATTATATTTCGAACTATTTGTTTTTGTAGGCACTTTCCTTTTATTCAGTTACTAGAAACATGAGCATTTATGCTGATTGTTAAAATCCATGTGTATTCTGCTGAGGGTGTGGCTTGGGGTAGAGTAGTACTTGTGTTGCCTGTTCAAGGCCCTGGGTCCAAGGCTCAGCACTGCAAATAAAATACAGCACAGTATGATAGGGTGAATGTGTTTCATCTCTGAAGACCCTTTGCAGTTTGTCTCCAAAGCACCTTGCACTTGTGTTTTACAGATGGACGCTGCAGACAGGAGCTGCACAGTATCTGTGCATTGTAGCAACCACCGTGTCAAGATGCTGGTGACGTTCCCAGCACAGTACCCCAACAATGCTGCTCCTTCTTTCCAGTTCATTAACCCTACCACCATCACATCTGCCGTGAAAGCCAAGCTGCTGAAGGTGAGTGAGGCTGAGCTCCCAGCTTCAAAGTCTCTATGCGCTGTAGCAGGCATTGGTGAGGTTGAGCACAAACCTGCATCAGTAAGATTTAGAAGTTGCCTGTTCCCCAGATGCTGCAGTATCTGCTGAATAGCTACTGTCTTGGCAATCAGCAGTAGGACAGGGTTCTTAACCTGCTTTTTTGAGGGGGTGGGTATGGATGTCCTGTGGAATTCTAATAAAAAACTGTTGATTTTTCTTCAGAAAAACATTTACAAATGTTGGATCTGAAGGATTTCATAAATATCGAATGCAAATATATTGACTATAAGTAACGAGTTTGCAAATTTAGAGCTTTGCATTAGTCTGAGGTTGTGAACTCTGCAAGGCAGTTTTTTTCACTTATCTAGGAAGAATAGGCAAGATATATTTTGAAGCTAAAAATATTTGAAAATGTACAGTCATTTAAAAATCTCAGGAAAAGGGGCTGGAGAGATGGCTCATAGGTTAAGAGTACTAGCTGTTCTTCCAGAGGTCCTGAGTTCAATTCCCAGCAATCACATGGTGGCTCACGACCATCTATAATGAGATCTGGTTCCCTCTTCTGGTGTGAAGGCACACATGCTGGAGGAACACTGAATACATAATAAATAAATCTTAAAAAAAGAAATCTCAGAAAAGAAGCCCTGTGGGTTCAGAAACTGATGTGTGTAAGATAATTAATTTTAATTGTACTTTTATTTAACTCAGCACATCTAAAATAATATTATCATGTCAACATGCAATTAGTGAAAATGAGCCAGACACAGTGATAACAGTCCTGTAAGCCATGCACCTAGCATGAGAAGCAGGAGGATCAGGAGTTCAAGGTTATCTTCAGCTACATAGCAAGTTTGAGGCCAGCCTGGGCTACATGAGTCCTTGGGTCAACCCCCAAAACGAGATACTTTACCCTTCTGTGAGTTTGGAGGATGCACATTTCCTGTGTTCCCTGCAGAGAGCAACAGCAGTGATCCAGTTCATGTGCCTGTCTTAATGTGGGTGTCAGTTCATATCTCTAGCATGTACCTTAAAATGTCAGGGGTCACCGTTTTAGTGGATGAAAACACAGCAAATGTATTATAACTTTTGCTGAATAGAAATCTTTGCCCTGGCTTCTGTCACTCAGAGCAGTTTCTCTCCAGCCCAGTGATGATGTTTCCAAAACAATTAGATTTCTCATGTGTGGAGGCAAAGCTGTGTAGACTCACTAGAAAGAAAGAATAGCCATTCTGTTCTGTCTAAGGCTCGGGAAAGTTCTTTTCTTGAGCCCTTATGGGAACCAGTAGAAGCCTCAGGCCTGACCATGTGCTAGCCTCCCAGGGCCAACATGCTTCCAGCCACTTTGCAGAATAAAGCCAAGCAGAAACATATGGACATATGATTCTCTCCCTGATGGTGTTTTGGGTCTTTTCCAGATCCTAAAGGACACTTCCCTGCAGAAAGTGAAACGCAACCAGAGCTGTTTGGAGCCCTGCCTGCGCCAGCTCGTCTCCTGCCTTGAGTCTTTCGTGGTGGGGAATGTGAACTTGTTGAGCCAAGCCATGCTTTAGTGTCTTGTCGTAGTTCTTGTCCCCGGGACCCTGGCTCCCGTTGTAGTGCTGCACCACTGTTTTGTGATGCGACTTAAAGATAGCTCGTGGGTTCTAGTGTGTTTATCTTTGATTTCAGAACCAAGAGGACAGTGCTTCTAGCAACCCATTTGCACTCCCAAACTCTGTCACGCCGCCCTTACCGACATTTGCACGGGTGACCACTGCTTATGGATCATACCAGGATGCCAATGTTCCCTTTCCTAGGACCTCTGGGGCCAGGTTCTGTGGAGCAGGTAGATCTCTCTGTTCTTTGACTCTTAACTCCGAAGAAGTGTAGCTAAGAAAGGCTTATATGCTTCATAATTATCAGTAAATGTTTGTTTTTAACTTTGTAAGAGCTCAAAACAACATATGGTATAATACTAAATTCATGTCTGTAGATGTAGCCTAGGAATGTTTACCAGGGGCCTGGAGAGATGGCCTAGCAGTACAGAGCACTCACTGCTCTTCCAGGGGACTCAAGTTCAGTTCCCAGCACCCATGTCCAGCAGCTCACAACCATCTGAACCTCCAGCTCCAGGGGATCCGACATCCTCTTTGGGTCTCAGCATGCATCTAGATGCACAGCATACACACACAGAAACACATACGTGTGCACATAAGTAAAATAAATAAGTCTTTGTAAAAAAAAGAATGTTCTCTATAATTGAAGGCTTAACTGCTTTAGTCCTGATGGACCTGAATTTGCATCTACTTAGATCCCTGATACTTTTACCTCTCCTAGATCTTGTAGACTCTCACCTTGTTCCTTTTAAGGATCAGTGTAGTCACAAGCCTTGGCAGTTTGTGGAGCTATGCCTTGCGTATACGGAAATAGAAGAAAAACCCTGCCTGGCTGGTGGTAATAATGCTTAGCATGTGTAAGACCCCATGTACAATCCCTAGTACCACCAAAAAACCTTTTTTTTTTTTTTTTTTTAAAGTACAGTCATTAACCCAGGCATAGGAGCTCATGCCTTAATCCCAATACTTACTATGCCAAGGCTGGAGGCTTGCTATGAATTCTAGTACAGCTTGGGTTACCTAGTGAGACCCTGTCTCAAAAAACAAAAGATTACCCTATCCTGCCTTGGGATTCCCATGTCCAGCTCATTGACACCACGTGCTCCTGTGTCTCCTTCATCAGGTTACCTGGTGTACTTCACAAGGCCCATGACGATGCATCGCGCAGTGTCTCCAACAGAACCTACTCCTAGGTGAGTCTGGGAGATGCTGCAGGAATCCATGTCTCTGTCTAAGTTCATGTCTGTTAATCAGTTAAATTCCTCTTACAAGATTCCTTCTTCAAAGATGGGGGTTCATTAACTTATTTCGACTGTAAGGTTAGTATCAAAGCACTGGGAAGACAGCTTGATGAAAGTGGTTGTTAAAGCAACTTTGGGCTGGGATGTCAGCCTAGAGGCAGAACATGTACAGGGGTCTGGGTCCCATCCCTACAACTAGGAGGGGAAAGAGGGAATTCTTTGTAAATGTTTTACTCCCATTGCTAAACTTTTATGTAATTTTATTATTTAATATTAAACTAAAAGAAGAAATACTATCTAATTAGTCACACAACACTAATAGGCCACTTCTGAAATCAGGATGTGCCATTTTCACAATTACGTGTTAGAAAAACTCAAATCACATTAAAGTTTTAAATAAAAAATGCAAAAGCCCTTTCTCCCTTTCTCCCCGTGCTGGGAGAGGCACTGTCACAACCAAGCATGTTCCTGCCCTTGGCACTGTTTTTCTGTGCTACTTCTCTGATGGACAAGCTAGTGGGACCGATGAGGTGTGAACTTTATAGCCAAATCACCCAAATTAGCTGGTTGATTCTTTGACTGTGGACAGTGTATCTAAACTGCTTTAGTTTTTTTTCAGCAGTCACTCAGGTAGATCTTTTAGTTGCCAGGAAAGTTAAGTAAATGGTCCTGTAAGACAGTGAGTATGCAGACTGCTGCTAAGGCTTCTCTCTGGCTTTAACACTGTACAGTAGACTTCTGGTTCTTTGGTATGGTGACCAAGATAACTTGGAAATCTTTCTGCTAGAACAGTATCATATGCAGTATGCTGAATGGATGGAATACCTGGCTGGCAAGATGGTAAAAGCACTTGCCACTAAGTCTGATGACCTGAGTTTGATCCTGGAGACACACATGGTGGAAGGAGAATAAAGGCTTACTCATTCCCTCAGATTGTCTTCTGACCTCCACATACACATGGTGGCTTGCATCCCTCCTCCCAGAAAACACAATAAAAATGTTTAAAAGAAAGGATTGAATGCCACCTGTGAGTAGATGCTATTGTTTGAGTGGGTGTTTCCAGTTTCTGCACTGGTCCCAGCAGATGAACCCTTGATGCTTAAGAACTAGGCTTAAATAACCAGGTTCCAACACCTACTCTCCAATGGATCACATGTCCTCGTGGGGACATTTTTCAGCTAGCAGTCTTTCACTGAGGTATAACTGGCAGTAGAAAAGTCTGAAGTTTACTGCACAGTGACCAGTACCCCGCTCGAAATACAAGACATTGTCCTGACCTGTAAAAGCTCCTGGTTCCTTTGCCAAGCTCCACAGGAAACCACTGTCTCAACATCTGTCATCCTCTTTTAGTTTTGCCTGTTTTTAAACTTCATTGAATTAGAATCATGCAGCATGAACTGTTCTTATGTCTGGCTTACTTTGTTCAACTTAATGTTATTGAACTTGATTTGAATGGCTGCATGGATCAGTAATTGCACCGTATGAACATGACGTAGGGTGATTTGTTCTGTTGATGGATGTTTGGATCATTTCCTCTTTGGGGCTATTAAAAGCAAACTAGAGATGCATACCTTTTTTTTCATTTTTCTTTCATGGATATACTAATTTCTTGACTTAAGGAGTGGAACTGCTGAGTCATAGGATAGATGTCTCTTTAACTTGGAGAAAGTGTGCTCAGTGGTGAGGGCATTTTGTCCTCTTCTCACTGAAGGCTCAGAGGATTGATTGCTCCACGTCTCTCTCTCTGTATTGCCAATCTGTTCAACTTCTGTCATTGTGGTGGGTGGGAAATATTATCTTGTTGTTTTCATTTGCATTCCCGTGATGATGACTAATGATATGAGCAGCTTTTGTGTGCTTATTGACCATTTAGGCGTCTCCTTTTGTGATGTGCCTGTTCAAGTATCATGCACTGTTACTTATATGTGCTAGCTATCTAGTGTGATTGCAGATCTTTTGCTGGATGTATGCATTGATTCTCTTCTAATCTATGGCTGCTTTTTCTCCCTCTTTAATAATATTCATTGAACATGGTTTTCAGTTTTGATGCTGTCTAATTCATCACTTTTTAATTTTATGCTTAGTAATTTTTGTATTAGAGAGAGAGAGACAGAGAGACAGAGAGAGACAGAAGCCCTCAGTCTGCATCAAGGTCATAGAAATACCCTTCTGCATCTTTTTCTGTGAGTCTGTGGCTTTAAATTCCTTATCTAAGGTCCATGGCCTCAGTCTCTTTGGTGTTTATGATGTCGGGTAAGGGAGAACATTTGTTTTATTTAATAGAAATAAATGGTTGTTCTAGCACCATTTATGCAGCCTGCCTTCTTTCACAGATGACAATTGGTTGTCTGTTTCTACACCCCAGTTATTCTTTTGATCTCTTTGTCTCTCTCCATGTCTTATTACTCAGAATGTAGCCTTCTATGGTGTCATAAATTTGGTAGAGTAAGTTCTCAAAGGTATTGTTTAGTTTTTTGTTGGCTAATCTAGGCCTTTGCACTTCCACAAAATTATATCAGCTTGTTAGTTTCTACAATGCCTGTTCATGTTTTGATTACACAGATTCTTCGTATCAGTTAAGAGAAATCTGATGTTTTAACAGTGTGGAGTTTTTTTATTCCCTGGTATGGTAGTCTCTCCATTGTTATCATCTTCTTTAATGACTCTTAGGAATGGTTTGTATTTTCGGTGTATATATTTTCATATTCAACTTTTTTTTTTTTTTGGTTTTTCGAGATAGGGTTTCTCTGTGTAGCTTTGGAGCCTATCCTGGCACTCGCTCTGGAGACCAGGCTGGCCTCGAATTCACAGAGATCCACCTGCCTCTGCCTCCCGAGTGCTGGGCTTAAAGGTGTGCACCACCAACACCCGGCTCAAATGATTATTTCTAGTATCTGAAAACAGTAGATTTTTACAGGTTGGCATTATATCTAGATGCCACTAATTAGGTCTGATAGTAGAGTTCTCTGAATTTTCTGTGTGTAGTCATGGAGGAATCTGCTTCTGTAGTCTGCAGTTTTCATCTCTAAATGCTTATTGTTTTTGTTTCTTTGTTTGGGGTTCACCCTTTTCTTCCCATTCCATGTCCTTGGTTACTCAGGGTATGGAATCCAATATGTATAATTCTCATTTCAACCACAGATCTCTCTCAGCCCTATCTGCTTATCACACTGGCTTGATTGCACCCATGAAAATCCGCACCGAGGCCCCCGGCAATCTGCGTTTGTACAGTGGGAGTCCAACTCGAAGCGAGAAAGAGCAGGTCTCCATCAGCTCCTTCTACTACAAGGAACGGGTAAGTGTCCGTGCCATTGTCTTAGCCTCTAACCCCTTCTGGATTCTTGTTTCCTGTCCCCCGTGTGCCATGCACAGTAGCTAAATTAGTAATTCCTTTGTAGTCTTTCACTTTCATAATTAGTTTATATGTGAAAGGTCTGTTGCCTTCAGTTGGTTTGAACTACTGTAAACCATGGGGTAGAAGTAGAAGTGGTAACTATAAAGTAAAGTGTGTACTTTACTCCTCATAAAAAAGTCTGTCCTGGAAATCCCCATTAGTTGAATTGATTACCACATTTCGGGCAGAATAATTTAACTTCAGTTCTTCCTTGATATTCTGATATCCTAGTGTCTGTCAACACACTAAGAGTTGCTTCTGGGAGCTGGGGGTCTTGGTGGATTTGGAACTACTTGATTGCTAGGTTTTTTCAGAGTGTATCAGCTGGTACAAAAATTACCTGAACTTGCCCTTAATTTTTTTTTTTTTTTAAAGACTTTGTAACCTTGGCTGGCTTGGAACTCATAGAGATCCACCTGCCTCTGCCTCCTGAGTGCTGAAATTAAAGGTGTGTAACACCACTCCCGGCTTTTCTGGGGTCCTTAAAGAATGCAGTGTCCCTAAAGTACTTATCTTTAGCTGGCAGGAACCTGGTGAGCCTGGCGAATGCCTAGAAGCCTTTGTGTGTTGTCAGACGGTGAGCCTGGCATCAACACTGATAGGTCCAAACTGTCTATGCTCCTTCCGACCTACTTACTGCACAAACTGTCCTTCAGAATTCTTCATTGTTTCCCCATAAAATAGGAAATAACAACTGTCAGTAATTAAAATCTGGCTTGAAATGGAATCATTAAAATAAAAACAAGGTTTTTCTATCAAGTATTATAAGTATCTTCACATGTGTTGCAGTGCAGTCTGCTGCCTCATGCTCCCACTGATGGCTGACCAGCCCTGACTAGTCTAGTCTCAGGGATCATGTGGCTGAAATCGGGCAGCTGCTGGTATTTGAACTAGTCCAATCTTGGGCAAAGCCATCTATTCAGACAGGAATATGGTTCTACCTGCCTCCCTGCCTGCCTTCCCCTCTCCACACTCCCTCTCCCCATCTCCCTGGTGGGATTCTGTCCCTCTGGCTGTCCCAGACCTTTCGCAAGCACCCACCAAATGCTATCTCCCCCAAGTCATTTACATTTAAAAAAATTAGCTTCATACCCCCCTTTTCTGCAAAGCAGCTGGTAACTGGGTAGAAAATTTGATAGTTGTAGCATTCAGTTGGCATAAAAGCCACTTACAGCCAGGTAAAATGAGGCTTTTATTTAGTATCAGGGACAGTTTGAAGAGATTCCCTGACTCAGAGGCAATTCATGTCATGTGCTACCACCCTTGCTTGCAATTTGATTGGCTAGAATAGACTGGCTTACATATTTGACTGGTGCTCACATAAAGCCCACCTATAGTCAGAGTACTCATGGCTCTAAGACAGTAGCATCAGTCTTGCCTACATTTATGGTTGCAGTGGTCTGGCCCCTTTTACCACCAACACTGTGTTCTTGAAGAAGCACCAGGAAAGCATGTGGCTGATGTCCTCTTAGCTAGGGAGGATTGTGAGATCTCAGTATGGGCGATTCCTAGACTGCTCGTCACAGCAAATGGGCTCTTCTAGTAGTCTGACCTGACAGAGGAAGGAAGGAGCCTTGAAGGTTTATTTTTACATAACAACCAAATAAAATGGGGAGCACTTTAAACAAAACAAAACAAAACAAAACAAAACCCAAAAAACATAGTGTCATATGAAACCCTTGCACTGGTCTATACCATATGCACAGTAAAGCTAGTCGGTCATAAATGTGTAGTTTAGAGAATTAGCAAGCATCCCAGTCAAGAAGCAGAAGACTATAAGATCTTCAGGATCCTGGGGGAGGGAGAATGGCATATAATAATTTTGAAGGTAAATTGTGGGCCCTTGATTCTATTTGACCACCTCTGACCTAAAGTTTCGTGTGTTTCAGTTTATTTAAGATGCCCAAGACAAATGTTAGTTGTCTCATGATAAATTTGAAATAACCTTCTCTCTTCCTGCCACTTGTTCATGCCTTTTCCTGTTTAAATAGAGCAGGGCATCTAAAGCAATGGAAGCCCCCATGCTGGCTTCCGTAGGTGGCCTCGTCTTCCTCACAGAGGTCAGTAATTCTTGAGGACTGGTTTCTCCTTGGGAGAAATGATTTTATTTTATTACCATTGGAAGTTCCATATCCACGTTTTCTCCTGTGTACTTCTGTATCCTTTGAGAGCTGTAAATGAGGAAGGTGGAAGGACTGAGGTGTACCTGCATTAAGGACTAGCAGGAAGGAATTGCACTGAGATCGTAAAGTCTCGTGCAGCCACCTAAAGATGGTGGTTCATTTCTCTTGTGTTGTAGCATTCATCCAGTGTCCTCTAGATGAAATTACAAGGTTAGTTACTAAAAATTTCAAAGTGTGAGTGACCTAAAGACCTGTCAAGTCTCATATGAGTCAGAAAGCACAGATGCTCACAAGGAGAGACTTGGCAAATAGGCCAGTGATTACCAGCCAAAGAAATAGTGTTTATTCTAGAACTTCTAATAAATATTGAGCATTGACCTACAGATATTTTTTCAGATTTTGCAGCCTCTCATCTTTGCTTCAGTTTATATTATTAAAGTGCCTCTGATATAAATACTGGAGAGGCCTTTCAGTTATGAGTCTGATCTCCATGGTCAGTGTGGTATACTGCTCACCCCATACCAGGTCCCCTTGGCTAGCTGGAGTGCCTACAGAGCGTGCCTCCTCAGCTTAGCCTCCCCTCCCCCCTTCTCCTGGCATTGTTCTGAAGATAGTTTCTCAGCCACAGTGCTGAGACACTCAGTTGCTTATTGCTGCACAGCCACACTGGGAACTAAGCCTATTGAAGAAGCGATTTAGGAACAAGAGTGTGCTCTGGTGTGTTCTTCACACGTGTGAGGCAAAAGGGAAACTCTCTTTCCTGTTTCTCCACTTGCAGCAGGACCTTAGTGCTGTCAGAGTCCCTCATACCTTCACCTGGGTTCCTTTGTCAGAACTGTGTTATGCCTCCTCATATCCTAGACAGTGACTAAAGAGCAATGTAACTGAAGCTGGGCTTGAGGCAGGTGGGCTTGGGGAGGAGAGGGGTACAGACACTGCCATGCTTAGGCTCAGCCTTTTCAGTCACCCCAGTTCCCATTTATATACCTATAAATCCATCAGATGTGGGGGAAACTTTCATTTTATTCTATATTTTTCCCTTTTAATTTTCTTGGTGTTTTTCTTCCCTCTTCCTGGGTGTAACGTTTTCACGCACAGATGTCTCCTCGCTCTGCCCGGCGACGTTGGTCCATACAAGCAATTAACGACTTCCCGGTACTGTGCGCTGTGCAAATGCTCTCCTTGACTAATCCTGTCTCTACCAAAGGCCCAAGAATAAAATGCCACCTGCCTGGCTTTGAGGAACCTGAATGACAGACAGGCTGGCTGGTGTTCAGGACCAGCTAAAATAAAATTTTCACCCTGGGGAGGCAGGCACCAAGGACTGCCCTCCTTGCCAGTCATGGTATTTCAAATGGGTAAACACTTAAGGATCATAAATGGGCTTCTTTGCAAATGAAACTCACTACCGGGTCCTTGGACCCTGATCAAATGACTTCAGCTCACCTGATATCACTTGGGGCACTTCTGCAAATTGCATGGAGCTTTCAAAAGCCTACCTTTGGCATGGGGGGAGCAGAGGAAGATAGAAGAGACTTCTGCCATGTAGCCTCTGTTTTATAGTCTCGGTCCAATTCAGAGAGGGAAGTACCTACTTGCTTCATTGGCTGAGCTGGTTTTATTCTTTGGGAATTTCCTGAAACAAATTTTTCTTCTTACCATCAGTATTTTGCATTCGTAATAAAATTTGCTGTGAACATCCTCTGTTCCTCCTTCCTTTCCTTGCTCATTCCTATTGGCCATCTTTCCTCTTCTGTCTTCCTCTCCCACCCCTTCATGTTTCAGTAGTGCCAAGGTGTCCTCAAGGCAGCCTTGAGGCCTGTATCAATTTTGTTTGCCACAAAGAATGTTTAGACCAAAACCCCTTTCCTATGAAAACCGATTGAAAGCAGGAGCCTGGAGTAGAAAGAACCACTGCTCAGCAGCTTGCAGGTAGAGCCGCCAGCATGGCCTCTTTGCTCGGAAAGCTGATTCCATCCGCTCCCTTGCTGAGTTTCACTGGTTTCCACCGCTCTTTAAATAGGAGCTCATTTGACTCCCTGCCCACTCTGCTGATTATGCATTGTTGATGGGGTTGCTGCGAAGCAGTTGGTGGCTTATTCTTGGGCTGTTTTTACATTTAACCCATTTACTGGCATCGATGTTGCCTCCGATTGTAGCAGTGACACTAGTGGTGCGGTCACGAGCTGGCTGGTGGTGGTCATGTAGCACCTCCCTCCCTCCCTCCAGCCCCTTCTGCCCTGTCCTTTGCTGTCCTCCACGACCACTTCCCGGGATGTTTACAGGGGCATCCCAGAGCTCATCACGCGATAACCTGTCTGCCTTGCTTTGTCTCTCTTCCCTCAGTCTCTTCTCATAACATCTGTGAGAAAGGGCATATTCTGTTGATGGAGCACTGAAAAGACCTGAGAGAAAGGCAGAGTCCTTGCCCCCAGAGGTACCCATTTTGCTGTACAGAAAGGAATCCACCTTGAGACCTGTCAGAATGGGACTGGAGCAGTGCAAGAGGGCTAGGGGCAAAGTTTTAGACTATGGTGCCCTTCCCTGACATTGACAGATTAACCGCATCTCAACCTTGTGTGTCTGTGTTCTCTACAAGCAGAGAATCCCAAGAGAAACTCAGTGATGTTGCTTGACAGCAGTACAGACAGCAGAGAGCCCTAAAGTACCTGAAGGTATTAGGGAGAATGCTAGGTCTAGGGAAAGTGGATGGGGAAGGAACGTTTCTTCTTACCCAAAGTTGTAGGAAATTTCCTGAACAACTTGTTCACCTTTTCATTAGGGAGGAGCCAGGACCTAAGGCCCTAGCTAACATCTGTTTCAAGATTTATCATATCTTCATGTAGGCAGCTTTGCTGTGTTTGAATTTCTAGAATAACTGGCCATCCGGTAGCTCACTGAATGATCCCTGTAACCTGAAGGGGAAACATTTAGAATTGCCACTCTACAAGATTTCAAAAAACAAAACAAAACAAAGAACAGCCACTGTTTTACTGCAGCAGGATTTTTGGCAGTGTTTTGCAGTTATTCCGTGCTAGATTAAAACAAAACAAAACAAAACAACAAAGCCAACAAAGAAGAACCCCACAGAAACAAAAACATTAGTGCTATTTCATAACTACACTTATAGTTTTATTCTAGTGGCAGCTAAAATTAGGGTGACCTTCTATTGGGGAACCTCCTTTTAGAGCAGGCTGAGGCAGCTGTGTGAGAGAGATTCCACTGTCATCTTGTAGACACCCAATACATATCAGATGAAAGCTCCTCAAGGCTTGTCGTTTTGAAGTCCCAGGAAACACGGACCAGTCTCCGCAGTTCAGTGAGGGGTAATTGCAGAGGGTTTTGATGAAAACCACTGCCTTTCTGTTTTCACTAAGGGTTTGGCAGCTCACATTTGTTTGTTTCTACTGGTCTGCAAAAAGTAGAGTCTTAAGACATCTCTGTGAACTCTCTTAATTTTCTATTATATGCCGACTCTTAACAAACCCAGAAAAGATCACACGCATGCACGCACACACACATGCACATATGTGCAAGAGGCACATTCTCAAGGCCAGTCTGAAATCCTTAAGGCAAAGCATCCTTGTCCAAATCTAGCTAGTCCCAGGGAAAACTCTGTCACTAATCTCTTAAACCAGAGAATCTTGAGAAATCCTGGTGCTCTTACTTAACAGCTGTACAAACAACAGTGACTCTGGAATACCTGCAAGATGTTAAGGAGAAAACAAGGCCTTCAGAAAACGACCCTGATTTAGCAGAATGAAGTTATGATGTTGAGAGAAAAGTAGTGGAAAAAGTAATTACAGAAGGATGTTTTAGGGTCAGCATCACTAGAACCAAATGTCAATCTATTTTCAGAAACTGGTCTGCTTAAAGACAGACCAAACTGTTTACATTTCTACCAGCAGCTTAATTGGGGCTTAGTTTTTTCCTTTGTTGATTCCTAAAATCACATTCAGTACTGAAAGGCAAGAGAGCACTGGTGGGCTTAGCTGGGGCTGCATGTGTGGCTTAGTCGGTAAAGCACCTGCCATACAAGCATGAGGACCTGTGTTCAGATCCCTGGCACCAATATAAAAGCCAGGCACAGTGACCAGGCCTGTGTCTGTAGCTCTAGCACTGGGAATAGGCAGAGACAGGATATTGGCCAGCCAGTCTAGCCCACTCTGTGAGCCCCAGGTTCAGTGAGAGAGTCTACCTCAAAGATACTAGCTAGCTAATCTAGCTAGCTAGCTAGCTAGCGTATAATGGAGGAAGGTACCAGATATCGACCTCTGGCTTCCACACACATGAATACCCCACCACCACCACCACACACACACACACACACAAACATAACAGCTTGACAGGCCTATTGAGATTTCGGCTCCATATCCATGACCTTGTAAAAGGTTCACATTTCCATTTACAAAATGGAGCTGCAGCAAGGCACCTGCTGGCTCAGCATGAATAGTCCAGAAGCAAGAACGAACACACTTAACAACAATAGAAAAGTCTTTTAATCCTTAGTCAAATATCAGGACACTTGTACTTGTTTCATTATCTGTTGCCAAATGAGCTCGTCTTGCAAATGAGCTACTCCTGGCACATGAACTGTCATATAATTAGTAATGTGCTTTTGTTAGGTTTTCTTTCAAAGTCAGGCAAGAGTGGTTATTTTCAGTGTACTTTAAAAGCTCATAGGCTCCATCCACCCTTCACAAGGCCTCCATTTGTTTCAGTTGTATAATTTAAATAAGCTTTGGTGAGTTGCTAAGTTGTTCAAGCACTTACCATTTTTTCTTTGTACTAAGGAACCACAGTGGCTTCGTGTTCACAGTGTTTTAGAAGCCTTCTGCCCAACCCAGAAGATACACTAAATGGATCATATTCCCTTCCAGATGGAATCTTTTTGGCATAGAAATTAAAAGTGAAACTTTTTACATTTATGTGTGCTTGTGCACTCGTGCACATTTGTAAACATGTCACACATTCAAAGTCAGAGGACAGCCCATAGGAGTCAGTTCTCTTCTTCCACTGCATGGGTTCTGGGGATCAAATTCAGGTTGTCAGGCTTGGCAGTATTTTCCACCACTGAACTACCTCACATACTGACATCTTTTTATTTAACTCCAGCACCATAGATCTCATTTGAAATGGTCAGTCGTCAGGGATCTGTGTTCATATGGTGTCTGGGTAACCCAGCATTTTGTGCTGGTCTTCAGGGTAGCCATACACTAAGTTACCCTCTCTGTAACTGGTCATGCATTGAGTGCTCATGTGATGACTTCTGCCTCATCTCAGCTAGCACTGCCTGGCTCCAAGCCCACTCTGACATGTCCTTCCCTTATGTGAACCCAGCTGGCTAAAAGGATAGTAGCACTGGAGTATGGACATAGTTATTCTTCAGGCAATCAGGGCATGTAGAAGCCTGGAGGCTTACCCCATAGTAATAGATCAAAGTTCCCTCTACACTGAAGGGCCAAGAGGTGTGGATAAGTAACAAATAGTAACAGAACTGCTTCTAAAGGTCAAATGGGTCGTGGCTCCAAACTGATAGAGATGAATTCTGATAAACAATTCATAGATGATCCATCTAACTGGCTTCACTTACCTGCCTGGAATCCAGGTGGATTGATTTAGTAGGTCCCAAGACATATTGATTGGATGAGAAGTTAATGTAGTGGACACCTGGGGCATTGGTTGGGACATCAGTGATCAGAAATGTCAGGATTTAGACCTAGACTGGTTCATGAGGAATGATTGCACAAAAATCACTAGGGGAAAAGTAAATATATGGGTAATATGAATAGTGATGATTCCTGACCATTTATTTAAGTTTATAATATATCACTGCAATTTTTAGGTTGCAACTTTAAATTTATGCAGTTTGCATCTGTCTTGTCATTGTACCCTTACTGACCTCATGAGATTGGATAACAGAACTCAGCATTAGCCACAGATTACCAATAAGCAAGGGGACTTTAAGTCCACAGCAAATGATTAACTAGTATTAAACTGCCTAGGGCCATACTGAGCCAGAACACTCAGTACCTCAGTTTTCTGATGTCAGATTGCAAAGCCCCTTCAGTCACTCCTTGTGCCTCCTTTGTTAATAAATGTGTTGCTCCCTTGCTTAGTTGAAAGACTTTGGTGACCTCTTTTTTTAACACTTGGAAATAAATAGGATATTTGCTCCTGTGACTGGTTGTCATTTTGAGGATACCAGTCGGGGCTACACTCTGTTACTTTTTGTTTCCCAGGACATGTCTCATTCCACATGAACAGATTCCTCATAGCCACTTACTGGGACATCTCTGGGAGCTAAAACATGTGCTCATGGGACAACTCTGGGAGCTAAAACATGTGCTCATGGTCTTCCGTGTCTATTACTCAGTTTCCCCAACTAAGTATTTTTGACCTTTAGAAATGATCACTTTTAGAAATAATTCAGGCCTGCTACAAAACAAGGCAATTCTTGTGCTGCCAAGTTTCTCTGTCTTCATATGTTAAGGTTTGCAGAGCCCACACTGTCGTGTCTGATTTAAAATATCAACAAACCCTGTTGAAACTGTCTAAGAAGAAAAAACTTTGAATTGTCTCAGGCAAGAATTTAGGATCTAGTACTGAACACCCCAATCCCCCTCATTTTGTGGGGGGGGTATCTTTACTAACTTCTTTACTTGCTATTTTTTAAATTAATTAATTCTGGCTTCCTGGTGTCTATTTTTTTTTTTTTTTTTGAGCACCTACAGAATGTAAATAGCCCTACAGTAGGTGCTTGTTTTCCTGTTAGGATCTTGGATCAAGAGCTTTGTGCCATTTGTTACCCTTTTACTTCCTACAGATGCTGATTCATGTAATTGTGGGCATGATGTAATTTAAAGTCTCTGCAAATTACCAATGACCCAAATATGATGTGCTCTGCAACTGTAGGCTTCCACTCTCCAGGGTCCCTATTCGTCACATCTTGTCATCTCCCCTAGAAATCAAGGAGGTGGAAAAGTAAGCGGGAAGGATCGGACTCTGGCAATCGACCCATTAAGGCTGCTGGGAAGGTCATCATTCAGGATATTTCCTGCCTCCTTCCTGTTCATAAGTCACTGGGAGAGCTGTACATGTAAGTCTGAGATTACAGGTGCACTGAGCTTGTCCTTAGCATCTGCACATCTTTTTAAAGTTTTGGACACTTTGGGGACACAGCGTTAGCTTTTTGCTGGTGGCTAACAAATGGACACAAGCTGCAGCTTCAGACAGTACACACCTCACACCTCACTATTTCTGTAGGTCAGGAACCTAGCTAGCTTCAGTGAGCCTTCCTTGCCCAGGATCTCAACTAACTGAGAGCATGTGACCTTGGCCTGCCTTGGTCTCTCCCAGTACTTAGGGTCCAGCAAGCCGGATTAGGTAGCTGAATTCAGACCTTGACAGCTGTAGAGCACTTGGCATATTCATATTTGAGACCAGTGTAGTGGCCCATACAAACATCTCTTTTTGAAGGTCCTGTCTGACTTAAGCTACACAAAATATTCTGCCTTTTGGCAGACTCCAGGTTAAGTGCTTAATATCACAATTGTGAAAGTGAGTTCCCAGGAATTCTGCCTCCCACACCGTCTTAGTTAAGTTATTGCCACAAAGAGACATAATAACCATGGCAACTCTTTTTGTTGTTGTTTTTTTTGTTGTTGTTGTTGCTTTTTTTTTTTTTTTTTTTTTTTTTTTGAGACAGGATTTCTCTGTAGCTTTGGAGCCTGTCCTGGAACTTGGTCTGTAGGCCAGGCTGGCCTCGAATTCACAGAGATCCTCCTGTCTCTGCCTCCCAAGTGTTGGGATTAAAAGCATGTGCCACCACTGGACTATGGCAACTCTTATAAAGGAAAACATTTAATCCAGGCTGGTTTACAGTTTCAGAGATTTAGTCCATTATCATGGGAAGTATGGCACCACACAGGCAGACATGGTGCTGGAGAAGGAGCTGAGAGTTCTACATCTTGATCTGCAGGCTGCAGGAAGTGAACTGGCTTGAACTTCTGAGACCTCAAAGCCCACCCCCTAGTGACACACTTCCTCCAACAAGGCCACACCTCCTAATAGTGCCATTCCCTATGGACCAAGTATTGAAACACATGAGTCTATGAGGGCCATTCCTATTCAAACCACCACACACACCCAATATGTAAAGCAGCTCAAAACAGTTACTTTGAAGGGCCTTAGGAACCCAGTGATCAGCATGTGGAGGCTGTCCTACAGGTCCCCTAAGTCCTCCTGAATTTGAACACATAACAGTGTTTTCTTTTGTTGTATACTCACAGCTGATACTTTTTATGTGGACATCATAGTTAGTTTTCATATATTTAAATCCCAAACCTTGGGAACTCAACAGAAAAGCTGGTGGCAAATTAGTGTTTTTCTTGCTGCCTCCTCCTCATCTGAAAGTGATGAGCGTCCCCCCACCCCCTCTTAGGTAGGAACACAGTCCAATAGCACCAGCTCTAATTAATCCTTCTCTCCCAGTCAGATTTTCATGACAACCAAGGAGGCACTTTCTAGTCTAATAAATCAGGAAGAATTCTTGGGAAATTAAGGTAGAAACCTCCTTAATCTTTTTTGCTTTAATTTCAGACTGAATGTGAACGACACTCAGGAGACGTGTCAGAAGAACGCGGCCTCTGCCATGCTTGTTGGAAGGAAGGATCTCGTCCAGGTACTGTAAATCCCTGATGGTGATGTTCTGGCCTTGATACTTAGAAGTTAGTGACATTTATAGGGAGCACCTCTATTTTGAAGTTTCTGAGCAGTTTCTTAAAGCTTTACTCTGGATATTTTTCTTATTACTGCTAGCTAAGTGGTTTGATTTTTTTTTTCTTTAACTATGCATGTTTTTATTTCAGTACCATGGTGATTGTTGTATTCCTAAATTGAGTATCTGTGCCTTTGTCATTTTACCTCAATTATTTAAAAAAAAAGTCTCACAAGAAGGTTTTCCAGAGTGTTCTTCTAGGTAGAGATTTTCAATTTTTAAGATATGACTTTGTGGGGCTGGAGAGATAGCTTAGTGGTTAAGAGCGCTGGCTGCTTTTATAGAGGGCCCAGGTTCAATTCCCTGCACCCACTCGGGGCCTCACAACCTATTGTAACTCCAGTCCCAGGGAATCTGACTCCCTCTTTTGACCTCTTCTGGCACTAGGCATGCACATGTTATGCATCCATACATATATGCAGGCAAAACGATCACACACATAAAATATTAATAAAAATTTTAAAAATAAAATATGTCAATACTTATATAATGTAAGATTCCATCATCTTTGTAGCTCCCCTGTATTATTCTCTGAACCCATTTACTGAGATACAATCTGCATGTCTTCAGCCTGCTCATTTAAAATGAACTAGTTGGTAATTTCTAGTGGTGACAGAGTGTGCAGTTGTCATTGGAACCATTCAGTACATTTCCATCACATAGAAGAAACTCCTTGTCCTTCAGTCCTTTCTTCCCATCAGCCCTGGGCAACCACCAGTCAAGTTACATCTTTATTTCATTCTGTTCTTTGGTGTGATGGTTAAACCAAGCTTGGGAAATTGCTAGCAGTTGTCCCAACAGCTCGGTGTTTTTCCTGATGACTAAATGAATCAATACTAAGGCCTTCCCTTGATTTTCATGTGATTAAAAACATCTCTAAGATTTCCATTCATCTTGTAATAAACATTATAATGTCTCTCCCTGAAGCCCTTTAAAGGAAAACCCTCTCATGGATTAAATCTTTTTTCATCAGCCCCCACCCACCCAAACTCTATGAACACTAAGAAGGCAAAATGAGGTTATAAGAACAGTGTGGAATTAATTTATAGTGGGAGGCTGAGTCTGCTTGGAGCTCTAGAGAACTACCTGGGCAGGTTATCTCAGACCCTTAGCCTTTGAGAACTGGAAGCATTTCCTCATGGGGTTGGTGAGATCAGTGAATGTAAAGGCCTGCCTGAGCAAAGTTTCCTTCCTAAAGTGTTCTTTGTGTGTTCTTTCTCCCTCTTCTTTATCCTCTTTTCCTCATCTCCTCTCTCCCCTCCCTTGCTCCTTTTTCTTTTCTCCTTCCCCAGCTCCTCCCCCTCTCTCCCCCCAGTGCTTTTCTGGCAGACCTGTGTGGAAGCTAGGTCAGTCTAAGTGAAATGGGGGGGACTCTTGTCTTCAGACAGACTCTGCTTGACTCTGGGCCCTGACACTTTTTTGTGTGTGATCCCAGACAAGCCACCCTGTTGTCTTCCTAAACCTCAGGCTCCTTGCTATAAAATGGATCAATACTTGTAAATTCATTAGGAACTAAATAGAGTAAAACTTGTGAATTCTCCTAGCTGTCCAGTCGTTGGAAATGCCTACTCTGGTACATTTCCACTGCTCTTGTGTGATTGTCATTGTAATTTGATAATGTGTAAAGACATGAGTCACATGAGTGACAGCGAATGCTTAAAGAATGTTACTGTTTTTCCTCATGCCATTGATAACGGTATGCTTACTCTTCTGTGTCTCTCACATTTACGAGAGAAGAAAATGTCAGGGGCACCCTTCTGTTAAAGGCTTTAGGAGATGTATGCTTAGGGAGAAATTAACACAGTTGTCAGCAAGGGAGGAAGCCCATCCTGCCCCAGAAAGTCACTAACTTCTCTGAGCATCTGTTGACCTGGGTTGTTTATAATGGCAGTGTGTGTAAACTGCATGTCCCTCCTTGGAAACATACTTGTATGTTACTTTCAGTGTGTTGCCTTCATGCTACTGATTTTGCTTTTCATCATTTTTTAAAGACTTATTTATTTATTTATTTATTTATTATGTATACAATGTTCTGTCTGCATGTATCCTTGCAGGCCAGAAGAGGGCACCAGATCTCATTACAGATGGTTGTGAGCCACCATGTGGTTGCTGGGAATTGAACTCAGGACCTCTGGAAGAGCAGACAGTGCTCTTAACCTCTGAGCCATCTCTCCAGCCCCGCTTTTCATCATTTTTATCTACTTGCTCATCTCAAATTATAGGCTTGATCCAAAGTTTGTGTATTCTTCCTTTTGGGTTTAGAATAGTGTGTTCCAGTTAGTGGGTACAATGATTGTATCAGTTTTTCAAAACCAAATAAAACAGAAGAGAATTTTCCAAAAGTAACACTCAATTTTTGAAAGTCTCAAGGGTTGGGACTCTTTCTGATGGGCAGTGAAGGCTTTGGGCTTAGCAGACACTCTGTGGACATTTGTTTGGTGATTCTAAGCACCATGAGGGTTAAAGTTTGTGGTGTCATCAGACTTTGTGTCAATATAAAGAAAGCCAAAGTTGTTCTGTTCTTGGCCTGTTCTTTAGCTTTAAGAGTGTACTAAGACTTTTGTAATGGAGGCAACAAAGTTTTTGATTCCTTGAGCAAAGAACAAGTCTTCAGTGGGATGTAGACTGCTCTTGTTTGCTCTCTGCCAATCCAGTTCTCCAAAGATGCATCAAAAAGTCCAGGAGTAATGAAGAAAATGGCCCCTTGAAATTGTAATACTGTGTTATTTCTGTGAACTTTACTTAATGAAAGGTTTTTCTTACTTATTTTGGTAATAGGTTTTTGCAGTGTTGTCTAGGCTATTGCAGAACTCACTGTATAGCCTCTCCCCACCCTACCCCACCTCACCCTGCCTTGCCTGGCTTCTCCAGATCTCATTAGTCTCAGGCTCCCAGGTGCTGGGATTGCAAGCCTGAGTCACATGTTTGACTTCAGTGAGTTCTAAGGCTAATGTTTCTCAACTGTATAGTATACTCAATCACTGAAGAACCATTAAAATATCATTTGGACCCAGTCAGTCTGGGTGGGGCCTAGAATCGTGCACCCCACGCTTTTGCCACCCTTGTGGTAAGGTTTTAGGTTGTAGGAGCTAGGTGGGGCTCCTTTACAGTTTCTGTTCATCTCTTCAATGGTTTGAATTTGAGCCTCTTTCTTTGGTCTGTCCAGGTTTGGTCGCTGGCCACGGTAGCTACAGATCTTTGCCTTGGTCCGAAATCTGACCCAGATTTGGAAACACCTTGGGCTCGACATCCATTTGGGCGACAGCTGCTGGAGTCCCTGTAGGTTCTGAGAGCTAAAAGTGAGGAAAATGAGTGAAGTGATTTTAGGTCTCTAAACACATTGAATGTTGCTGCCTCATTGAGGAGCACAGAGGCCAGAGGGCTGATGGGAACGAGGTTCTTTACTTTTAGCATGGAAACAGGCTCTGTGCAGAATGAACTCTGACAACATGAGGCATTAAATGTTTGCCACTCATGAGACTTTGAAACCCTTAAGAGTCCATCTGTGTCAGAGTACTTTAGTCCTTCCCTCACACCTCTGGGCACAGGCCTTTGGGCTCTGGCTATGGTAAGTTTCTCCATAGTACTGTGCAGTTTGGCCTCTGGGAACAGGGATAGAACTGTGTGTTGGTGTCCACATTCTCCCAACACTAGGACCCTGTTAGACAGCTAGCTCATAAAAGTTCCAGATTTCTGTCCAACATACCACTCCGAAATTAGCAAGTCAGACTATATAAAATAATGTTCCATTAAGTAAGCCACTCAATATTCCTCACAGTGAGGCTCCAGGCATGGACAGAGAAAACCCACTGCTTCAAATTGAGGTTTGCTTTTCTGCTGGTTGAGGCCAGACATGGGGACCCTGATCATGCTCTCACTGCCTCATCCTTAAGGCATGGCTTATAAAGCTTGCGCTATTTAGTTTATATAAACCTCAAGACAGAGTCCTTCTTAATCCCTAAACTCATATTATAGCATGGTGATCCTGAAAGATAAGGGGAGAGAGAACCTAAGGAAAATGTATTCCTTGTCATCTTATTTAATCCAGGAAACAGAGTTAATGGCCTGCCATTCTGTGGTGATAAAATATTCTTTGACTACCTCCTTGCAGTATTAGGTCAAATGAAAGACATGTATAGAAACTGACCACAAAGCAGGGCATTCTTCCTGGAGCTGGGGAGACTGAGAGAGTGTGGACCACCTCTCTCAGATGCTAGCTCAGTCAGTCTGCTGGGTTCTAGAGAAGTTGTGTTGTGTTAGAGCCCATGCCTGAATGCCAACCAGAACCTTTCAGGTTGTTGTCTAGGTTGTCACTAACATTCTGAAAATTTTTATGCCAAAGCAAATGGGGCCAATCTCATAGAGGGTGGGACTTTGGATCTGTAGAAGTCTCTGTTCCTGACAAGGTCAGAGGAAGGATGGAAAATGCCCTAGCCTAGCCCACAGTAGTGGTGTTATGGCTGGTAACTGTTCTTCCTCCATTCCTCCTCTTGGCTTCTTTTTTCTCCTCTTGTATTTTACAGATTGGCTCACTATTGCCAACTCCGTGATGTTCAGACCTTGGCTATGCTCTGCAGTGTGTTTGAAGCCCAGTCCCGGCCTCAGGGGTTACCAAACCCTTTTGGGCCTTTCCCTAACCGTTCTTCTAATCTTATGGTATCCCACAGTCGATACGTAAGTTCATGGTTTTCTGTCTTCCTTTGAGGTCTGTTTTCCCCTCACATGTAACTTTGAAATGGGATGGTGTTTCGTGACAGTGTGTCCCTCTTCCCTTCTAGCCCAGCTTCACCTCCTCAGGGTCCTGCTCCAGCATGTCAGACCCAGGGTTCAACACCGGTGGCTGGAACATAGGTTGGTGAGGGAATGACACAGCACACACTGGACGCTGGCTATTCCTGAGGCATTGTGAAGGCTGTTCGAGTAGGAAGTTTAGTTGGTGCACATTTTCCATGTTTCTCTTTGGTTCTCATTTCTCTCCATTTAGCACCCAGGGGCAGTATTGATTGGCCTGGCCTTGCATGTTGAATGCACTAGTGTCTAGGAGGGTTTTAAGCTACTCTGAGCAGCTTGAAAAGCTGTGATAGTTCTTGCCATATTCTCAGTAAAACCCAACCCTTTTCCTTCCTTCTCTACATTCCCCCCTTCTCCATTATCATGGGCCATTTCCCATCATCCATTTCTTCCCATGATTCCTTTTAGTGGAGATAATTGAAACACCCTGATGACCAGGTGGCTATAGGGTTTGTTTCATGAGGTAAATATCTTTGTGATTCCTAGATTAAATTTTTTTTTATTTAAAGAATGATCTTAATTTTCTTGATTATAAAAATAGAACATGAGCCAGGTGTGGTAATATATACCTGTAATCCCAACTTCTCAGGATTCTGAGGCCAGCTTGGGCAATGCAGCAAGACCTTGCCTCTTAGAAAATAATCCCATCACTCAGGGAGTAAAGGCAAGAGGATTGGGAAGTTTAAGGCTAGCCTGAGCTACATAGAGAGATCTGTTTATACACACACACACACACACACACACATCCCTACCTGAGAACATGCATATATATTCATATATATGTATGTGTATATATGTATGTATGTGTGTATGTATATATGTATGTATCTTACATTTCCTGTAAAGAAGAACAAACAAAGAGTACCAGAAAAAAAAAAAAAACATAGTCATGATTGATATCTCCATGTCTCTCACTTAATAACATCTGTTAACATTTCAGAACATTTTCTTCCTCTCCCCCTCTCTTTGTGTGTGTGTATGGGTTGGTTGTTATTTGATTTATGCTGTGTTGTGTTTTTCTTTTAATTTTATCACGAGCATTCTCTCATGTCATTTAGCATTTAATAATGAATTGTTGCATCACATCCTACTATATCATTAAGCCATAATTTGCTTAGCTATGGTGTGTACTTAATTACCAGGTTCTCTTGGTGATAAATGCCTGGACAAAGAGGTATACCTCGGAAAGAGTAGTGTAGGATTCCGTTCCTTTTGCTTCAAGATAATCAGGTGGACACACACTGGTGGGTGGGAGGTGGGAGGGGCTTCCTATTTCCTGTGCCTTCTCTGACTGCCATCCTTCCTTCTCTTTTGCTTTTCTTTAGCAGGAAGAGAGACAGAACACATGTCTTCACCTTGGGGAGAGTCTTCTCCAGAAGAGCTCCGCTTTGGGAGTCTAACCTACAGTACTGACCCCCGTGAGCGGGAACGCGACCAGCATGATAAAAACAAAAGGTAACCAGCCGCCTTCCCCCGGCCACAGCTGCAGAATTCACGGCTTCAGAGTCAGACTCAGACTTTGAGAGGTGGTGTGTAATATTAAATGCCATTGGGTACTGAGCTTGCTTTTCTCTTAAAGGAACTGACAGGGAACCTTTTGGGTTTATCCAGGCTTCTGGACCCTGCCAATACGCAGCAGTTTGATGACTTTAAGAAGTGCTACGGAGAGATCCTCTACCGCTGGGGTCTGAGAGAGAAGCGGGCAGAGGTGCTGAAGTTTGTGTCCTGTCCTCCTGACCCTCACAAAGGGATCGGTGAATATGGATGCTCTTCTTTTTCTGCTTGTCACTGTCTGGAAAGGCCTGTGCTCTAGTTTGCCCATGACCTTAGGTTTGGAAGGTTTACAGGTTTGCTTCTTGTTTACAGCAGAAGACTGAAGCTTTGAGTTTTCTCTAAGCTTCTGAAAACCTTGCATCTCACAACAGGATTCTCTTTCTGTCACAACAGCGCTGTCTTAGACATGGCAGATGATGGATGATTCATTTATTCAGCCACAGTATATCAACTGTGGTAGACACAGTGGAACCCATGGCAGAGTAGAGGGAAAAACTAAGCAATTAAGAATTGTGGCTTAGGGCTTAAGAGCACTGTTCCAGAGGACCTGAGTCCAGTTCCCACCACTCACAAGGTGGTCTCCACTGGTCTGTAGCTCCACCCGGAGGATCTGAAGCCTTCTTCAGGCCTCTGTGCACACTGCATGCATATGGTGTGCAAACATACATGCAGGCAGGACACCCATACACATAAAATAAGATGTATTTGTTTAAAAAAAAAAAAAAAAAAGGGTAGACTCAGGAGCTGGAGAGATGACTCAGCTGTTAAGAGCACTGGCTGCTCTTCCAGAGGTCCTGAGTTCAATTCCCAGCAACCACATAGTGGGCTCTGGTGCCCTCTTCTGGCACATGCAGATAGAACACTTATATACATAAAATAAATCTTTAAAGAAAGAAAAAAAAAGACTAACCCTTAAAAAAAAAAACAAAAACAAAAGGGTAGACTCAGTATGATTTGCTAATAAACTGCATAGGACTGAGACTGAGGAAGAGAAAGAAAACTTTGATGATTCCTAGTTTTCCAGCTAATGTGCTGAGAGATAGCAGTGACCATAGATAGAAACAAACAGAACACTGGAGCTTGGGGTTGCGTTTGTGTGTGTGTGATGAGATGGCAGTCTGGTGTGTGTGTGTGTGTGTGTGTGAGAGAGAGAGAGAGGGGGGGGGAGAATCTGGTGTGTGTGTGTGTGTGTATGATGGCAGTTCTGGGGTGTGTGTGTGTGTGTGTGTGTGTGTGTGTGTGATGAGATGGCAGGTGTGTGTGTGTGTGTGTGTGTGTGTGTGTGAGAGAGAGAGAGAGAGAGAGAGAGAGAGAGAGAGAGAGAGAGAGAGATGAGATGACAGTCTGGTGTATATGTATGTATGTGTGTGATGGCAGTCTGTTGTGTATGTGAGAGAGAGAGAGATGAGATGGCAGTCTGTTTTGTGTGTGTGAGAGGGGGGGATGTGTGGTCTGGAGAAGTCACACAGTCAGTCAGACGGGAATCTGGTTCTCAGGAGAGGTTGTATTCAGTTGGTAATTTGGGGATACTCACTCTACAGTTGGTATGTAAGCCTATCAGAGTGTGTGTATTATCCAGGCATAGTGGCACACCTTTCTTTAAGTCCAGTACTCAGGAGGAAGTCAGGGGAATCAAATCTCTGTGAGTTTGGGGCCAGCTAGGGGATATGTAGTGAGACTTGTCTCAAAAAAGAAAAGAAAACCTGCATTTATCTGGGAGCTGAGGATGGAAAGGAAGACTAGGGAGTATCGTCTGCTCTGGTCCCGATGGACCTTGAGAGAAATGGGCACTTAGAGTGGCATCCAAGAGGAGGATGGAGAGTTAGGATGGGATATCAGTGAGAAGCCAGACTGTGCCATGGAGGAAATGAAGCAGAGACTTCCTTACAGGAAGAAAATGGAAGACTTGCAGAAGAAGTGGACTGACCACACATTTCCCTTTCTCGCTCAGACCTTAGCAAGCAAGATGTTAATTGCTTAAGGATTAGTAATATTGGCAATCGAACTTGGGAGCTGGGAAATGGCTAAGCTATTGGTAGATGACTTGCAAGGCCTGAGCCAACCAAACCTTGAACTTTTTAGTCAGAAAAACAGGCAGAAAACACTGCCATGGCTTAGGAATCGGGGGGCACCTCGTCCTTTGGGAGAAGCTCAAAGATGAAATTTAAAAGCTTGTCTTGTTTGATGGCCCTTGGAGGATGCTCGAGTTTCCTCTCCTAATTTGTAGAACAAGTCACAACCCCAACAGAAAGCTGTAAGCTTGTTCTGCAGAGAAGAGACACATTTGCAGATTGGGTGGGTCCACCTACCATAGTGAATGCAGAAAGAACAGCACCCAGGGAAGACCTAGAGGCTGAAGGATGAAGAAGGTGGATTGACCCTGGCAACTAGGTGACCAGGCAGCAGATTCTCCAGAATTCTCAGGAAAGGAATTTTTAACCTGGAATTCTGAACCCCTTATGGGCCATGTACAAAATAAACTTTGAGAGTACCTAAGAAGCAGGGTTAGATTTAGTTCAGGAACCGAAGGAATCAGAGTGTTGATGGAGAGCACTCACTGTGACAGTGCAGACGGGTGCTCCAGGAGCCGTTCCTCCCAGGAGAGAAAGCTGAAAAGACAATTGAATGTGTGTCACTGTTGAGTGTATTTATAGAAGATGCAGACATTTGAGGAAGAGTTTGGAGATGAATTATTGATAAGTACATAGCAAACTAAGCAAATGAAAGAACGAGACAGTTACTAATTCTGGGGAAAAACAAAATGTGCAAGAAAGAAAAGTGTCATAGAACATGGCTTGAATAATGTTTGCTTAGGTAAATAATGTATGAGCCAAATGTGGTCTAGCCAAAACAGAGCTGGGGAGATGGAGCCAGGTGGTACTGTATATGGTAGAGAGACTGGAGGAGAGGAGTTTCTGCTGTGGGAAGCCACTAGACAGTGCTTGAATATGGTACTTAAGAATTAGTTTTGTGTTGGGCATGGTGGTACAAATATCTAATCCCAGCTCTTGCAATGCAGAGGCAGGTGGGTCTCTGAGTTCTAGACCAGCCTGGACTCCATAGTGAGTTCCCAGCCAGCCAGGTCTACATAGAAAAACCCTGATTCAAAAAAAAAAAAACAAACAGAACAGATACGAAATAGCTTTGTGCTCACCTTGACAGCACAAACACTAAAACTGGAAGACCTATAGATAAGGTTAGCATGGCCCCTGCCCAAGGAAGACAGGCTCATGAACCATTTGCTGTTTTGTTTTTGTTTTTGCAGGGAGGCATTCACGGGGTGTTTGGGGGTTGGGGCTGTATCTCTCTACATAGCTCTGGAACTCACTATGGAGACAAGACTGGCCTTGAATTCACAGAGATCTACCTGCCTCTGCTTTCCAAGTGCTGAAATTACAGGTGTATGCCACCACACATGGCTGCATTTCTTGTTTTTAGTCAATATATCATGGAGCTATTTGAACACCACTGTTTGTTACAGCATGATTTATAATAGCTAAGTTATGGACCCAATCAAGTGTCCATCAACAGAGGAGTTCGTAAAGGAATTGTATTCAGCCATCACGAATGAAATTGTGTCATTTGCAGGAAAATGATGCAACTGGAGATTATCCTTTTAGGTCAACTAATTCCATTTCAAAAAACAAGTGTCACATACTGTCTCTGACTGGTGGATTGTAGATTTTATTTTATTTATTTATTTATTTATTTATTTATTTATTTATTTTGTTTTTTGAGACAGGGTTTCTCTGTGGCTGTCCTGGAACTAGCTCTTGTAGACCAGGTCTTGAACTCACAGAGATCCTCCTGCCTCTGCCTCCCGAGTGCTGGGACTAAAGGCATGCACCATCATTGCCCGGCTGTAGAGTTTAATGTACATAAATCATGTATGTATATGACATGTCAGTAGAAATGGAATTGCCTAAGAGACAAAGGAGCGGGGTGGGAGGAAAAGGGAAGGCAGGGTGTATGGGTGAGATAGGCTCTAAGTACATTCTTTCTTCACATGAATGTCCTTATGACACAGATTCCCTTGCAATGAGTATGGGGCTTGCTTTATAAAGCAGTCTTCAGGCATGAGACAGAGAAAGGGAAGGGTGGCATGAGTAAGTAAGATTTCCTCTAGGGAATGCTTGGGTTTTGATAAAATGCATAAAATTGTTTGACTCTGCATGTCGCATGTGTCTCTAGTTTCCACTTGAAAAAACAAATCAGACCAACATTTGTAAGTATAGACAATAAATAATAAAGTTATTTTAGTAAGGTATATCTAGGTATACATGCTTGAAGAAATGCAAAGATACAAAATTTCATTTTGACAATGTATTATTTTTTTCAGAGCATTTAGATACAGGAGAATAAATCAGGAAGAGATTAATGATAGCCTAGAACAATTTGTCTTTTAAAATTAGTTTCTTGGAAGACATCGGAATCATGGAGATATAGAACTGATGTTTCAGTCATCAGTCAGCCAAACTGTTGTTGACATCTCCTGCTCTAAAGCACCATGCAAGACTCTGCAGGCAACACAAAGAAATAGATATGGGTGGTGGTGCGCCTGTGTGCACCCAGTCCAGAGGGCCTGGAATGTAAGACAGATTAAATGATAGTCAAAAATTATTATTGCCAGGTGTGGGAACGCACACCTGTAATCCCAGAACTTGGGAGGTAGAGGCACAAAGGTCAGGAACTCAAGGCTAGCCTCAGCTGCATATTAACAGCAGATTGGTCTACAGGAGACCCTGCCTCAAAAGGTTAAAAAAAAAAAAAAAAAAGATAAGACAAAAACCCTAACAAACAAAAGCAGAATTAATGTATATCCTAGTAGCAGTAAAAAGATCATCACAGGATTGTAGAAAGGGAGCAGGAGGGTTATGAAAGAGACTCAGAAACAAAACACTAATGGAAGTGGTGACCGCAGATACACAAAGGAGTCAGTCCATCTGAATGTGGAGGAACTAGCTGCCTGGGCACAGGGCGCTGGAAGAAAAATGTCCTCTATGCTCCCAAGACAACAGTTTCCTCTCTGTTCTGTGTGTAACAGACACCAGATCTGCAGACACCAAATAAAATCCAACAGCTCAGCCAAATGTGATAGCATGTATCTGTGCCTATAGTGCCTTGAAGTCTGCAGAGCGTGAGGAGTCTGAGGCCAGCCTATGTTTTAAAGTCAGGGTCAGTTCAGAACAGAGACAGATGCAACAGGACATGGGGAGAGTCACTAAAGATGAGTTTGTTTCCTTAGGGATACTTCTTTCCCTAAAGATTCCTATCTGCCCACATAAGTTTCCTTAAATAAATTATTAATTTTTATTTAATTATATCTTAAAATTCTGCTTTTTTTTTAAGACTAAAAAAATTATGTGTATATGCCTGCCTGAGTTTATGTATACCACATGTAGGAGCCCATGGAGGCCAGAAGAGGGCATTAGACCCCTTGAAACTAGAGTTACAGGTGGTTGTGAGCCTCTACGTGGGTGCTGAGAATCAAATTCAGGTCCTCTGGAAGAGCAACAAGTGCTCTTAACCACTGAGCCATCTCTCCAGCTCTCTCCTAAGTAATACCTTTTCATTAAAAGAAAAGGCAGGAGCTGGCAAGATGGCTTAGTGTGTAAAGATGCTTGCCACCAAGCTTGACAGCCTGAGTTCTGGTCCCTCTCTGGGTCTACATGGTGGAAAGAAAGAACCAAACCACAATTTGTCCTCCGACCTCCACATCCACGCTGTGGCATGTGTGCACCCATGCACATATACCCAAAACAAATAAATGTAATAAGAAAGCCAAAGCTATTTTAAAACAGTAAAAGGCAGTTTGCATAACACATGACCACCATTTGGGGCAGTTTTATAGATGTGGTAACTCCGTATATGACTGTTTGCTATAGTCTTCTTGTCCTTATGCATTCCCATGCAGTACATCTTATAATCTATACTAAGAACTATTGTTGGATCCTTTCTCTTGAATTCTAGAGGGTTAACTGTAATAAGATAGCATTGAAGCAAGTTTTTTTGTTTTTGTTTTTGTTGTTTTTTTTTTTTGTTTTCCGAGACAGGGTTTCTGTGTGTAGCTTTGGAGCCTATCCTGGCAGTCACTCTGAAGTCCAGGCTGGCCTCGAACTCACAGAGATCTGCCTGCCTCTGCCTCCCGAGTGCTGGGATTAAAGGTGTGCACCACCAACGCCAGGCGAAGCAAGTTTTATTTCAATGTATCTAAGTATAACTTTAGAAGGATGGAGATAGAAAAAGGAAATAAGATTTTCTTTATAGCTTTAATTTTATAGATTTCTTTTATGTTCACAGTGTTTTCCTTGCATGTATATGTGTGGTTTTGGGTGCTGGGGACCAAACCCAGGTCCTTAGAAAGACAGCAAGTGCTCCACACTGCTGAGCCAGTTCCCCAGGTCCAGTTGTTCCTGCTGTCAGAAGGAAGGAGAGGTGCCACCAACCTCCAGAAATTTGAAGAAGTGGTAGTGCAGATGAAGGGGTCCCCCAGCCCCCATTTAAAGGCTTCTGTTTGCTCAGGGAAGTTAGAAGAGAGGACAACAGGCAACAGACAACAGCAAAGGCACCTGGGAGGAATTTGCAGAGTGTGGCAGAGATCCCAGGTAGCAGCATGAGGAAGCGAGGAGAAGCAGGGTTATACTGTGCCTGGGCTCTTTTCTACTCATGAATGAAGTCACACATGCTTTTCAGTGGGAGCCTTCAGGGTGGCTTTGCTTCCCAGGGCAGATGTGCAGTGGGCAGGTATATGGCTAAGTCAGGGTAGTATCAGGAAGAGAAAAGTGTTATTCTTTTGTTTAAATTAAAAATAAAGAAGAAGAAGGGGTGCAACATAAGACACAGGATGAGACATATTAGACATATTAACCAGTTTATTATAGGCCTGGCAGAGTAGGGAGACTAAGAGAGAAGAGAAACAGAGTACTGCCTATTCCACCAGGTAACAGGGGCAGGCCAGCATAATGCCTGAACCTTTCCAGGGGTTCTCTGTGTAGCTTTGGAGCCTATCCTGGCACTTGCTCTGGAGACCAGGCTGGCCTCGAACTCACAGAGATCCTCCTGCCTCTGCCTCCCGAGTGCTGGGATTAAAGGTGTGGGCCACCAACGCCCAGCATGCCTGAACCTTTCAATCCCACCTTATTATTTAAAAAGGTGGGGTGTTGGACATGGCAGAATGTTAAATTTTTGCTTAAATTAGAAATAAAGAAGAAAAGAGGCGGATGAGACATAGGACTAAGAGACATATGAGACATACTAAGCAGTTTATTATAGGCCCGGCAGAGTAGGGAGATGAAAGGAGAAGAGAAACAGGGCTAATGGCTGACCGCCATGGCCGGTTGCCAGGGGGGGGGGGGCAGACAGAGACGAGAAGAGAGTGTAGAGAGAGAAGTGTAGAGAGTAGAGAGAGCGTAAATGGGCAGGGATCCGTCTTTTAAAGGGGTCCTCTGCACCTGAGTGCAGACTTAGTTCCCATGGAACCCTGGGCTGACCTGTTCCACTAGGATCTGAGTATATTTTCAAACAGGAACGTGAAATTAGTCCAGGTACTCCAGGTTGGCTAAAGAAGAATGTGCAACCAGAAAAGGCAGATAGATCAAAGAGGCAGAGGTGTGGACTAGAGAAGGTAAAGGACTAGAGAAAGCTGAAAGGACAGTGTCAGAAACCTAGCAGATAGATTTTGGGAACTAAGAAATGGAGTAAGGATGGCAACCTGAGACTAGAAGTTTTCCATGTGCGTGTGCCTATGTGTCTGTGGAAAGTTGATAGATGACAGTAAAGGAGAAAGGTTGGTGAAGAGTAATCTGAGGCAATAATGGGACATGGTACCCACCTTTCCTGTTACCAAAGGACATAAGGAATGGTGTTTCACACAAGGCATGTAGACAGCCAGAATTTGGCTAGAGTTAGGTGGTGAGGGCATGGTTCTGAGAGGAATAGATGGGACATACAGAAAGGTGTGTTGTCTGCATGGCCCCATAGGAGCAGAGGTGAGCTAGGGACATACAGGCTGGCATACCAAATAGAAACAGAAGCATAGCAGTGCTCTCAGGAGGTAGAAACCCTGCCCTAGCATGGAGGTGGAACAGTGCCATGGGTATCCTGGCATGGGCTAACTTACTGTTCAGCCAGTAGGAAAACACTTTTAAGGAAGTAAAAGCTACTGGCTTTCACCTAAGTGTTTTTTGAGTCCTTCCGTTCTTTCTACAAGGAATAGTAAAGGCATCAAATGTAGTGACCCTCTTGCAGAGTACAGGGTTTCCCACAGGACCTCAGAGAAAGGATGCTGGCTATGCCCCTGCCCTCATTCTAGCAGTAAAGACAGATCCCAGTTAGTAGACATATCTAGATTGTGGGAGTTCTATCATTTAAAAAAGAAATTTGGCCTTCTGGCCCTGGTGGCGCATACGTTTAATCCCAGCACTCAGGAGGCAGAAGCAGGCAGATCTCTGGCTATCCTTGTCTACAAAGCAAATTCCAGGATAGCCAGGGTAGCACAGAGAAACCTTGTCTTGAAAATAGGGAGGGAGGAAGGGGGAGGGAGGGAGGGAGGGAGGGAGGGAGGGAGGGAGGGAAGGAGGAAAGGAGGAAAGGAGGGAGGAGGTTGAAGAGATGCCTCAGTCAGTAAAATGCCTGCCACATAAGCAACACCCAAGTTAAAATCCAGTGTCATGACACTCATCTGTAGCCCTATAACCAGGACTTGGAAAGATGAGGATCCCTGCTTGCTGGGCAGCCAGTCTAGCCAGTGTTTTGAAAAAATAGGGCAAAGAAAGATAGACACCTGACATTGTCATCTGCCCTCAACATATACACCTGCACCCACACATATATTCAAACTCACACATACACTACACAGACATGCATGGTAATGAAAAGAAGAACAGAGCTGGGTTGTAGCTCAGAGTGCTTGCTCATCATGTAGTGAGACCCAGGTTCGTTCCATCCCTAGCACCACATAAAACTGGGCATGGTGGTTTATGCTTGTAATCCTAGCACTCAGCAGGGTAAGGAGTTCAAGATCATCAACTACATCATGAGTTCAAGGTCAGCCTGGGCCACACAAGACCCTGCCTCAGAAGAAAAAAGAGAAATCACTGACCTACTAGAACCAGACAGAATCCTGGGGGATAGGTAGCTACCCGGCACTACCCAGTCTTCTTTTACTAGAACCAAACTAATGTTGCTTCTTTCCTTGCCCATCTCTACCCGTTTCCAGAGTTCGGTGTGTACTGCAGCCACTGCCGGAGTGAAGTCCGTGGCACACAGTGTGCAATCTGCAAGGGCTTCACATTCCAGTGTGCCATCTGCCATGTGGCTGTGAGGGGGTCATCCAACTTCTGCCTGACCTGTGGGCATGGCGGCCATACAAGCCACATGATGGAATGGTTTCGGACCCAGGAGGTATGTCCCACTGGATGTGGCTGCCACTGCCTGCTGGAGAGCACCTTCTGAACTTGAGAGGTGATGGTAATGTCCAAAATCCCAGAGGACGCCATAAAATGCTGGAGGAGGCTTTCTGCTGCTGGTGGTGGAAAGTTCCAGAACCCGGGCTATCCCCAGTGATTCAGACTGTCACAGCATCTGCTCCGCATGAGACTTTGCCTTCCCTTCAGTATGGTTGTCAGGGCATGGATGGTGCTGGTTGAAAGGAGGGGGAGCACGGAGTTTGCTTCCTGTACCGTCTATTGAGTCCACAGTGGATGCTTTCATGGGGAAAAGCACCTGTTTCCAGAGCCAGCATTAGCCTTTCAGGAGTTGTCCTTGAACCAGGAATGGTCTCTCCAAATGCCAGTACAAAATCACATCAGCTGCAAAAGACAGTCTCCCGAGCCAAAAGACACTGAGCCCATGACATCTGTGACTTTAGAAGCTGGTACCTTTGATGAGTTAATGAACAGAGGCCTTATAAAATATAATACTGAAGTGTAGTATATGATGTACTTAGATTTCTTTTTCCTAGTCCAGGCGCTTGAACTTGGGGCCTTGTACATAATAGTGAGCAGCTGTACCACAGAGTTACATTCCCAGCCCCTTAAGGAGTCCTAAGATGTATATATTTTCAAGCTTGTCCTCCATCTGCTTTTCCTGGACTAATAAAGCTTTATACTTGTTTGAGAGAGAGAGAGAGAGAGAGAGAGAGAGAGAGAGAGAGAGAGAGAGAGAGAGAGAGAGAGACAGGAAGCTGACCGTTTTAGTGGTTCCTTTTGCATTGTACTTCTGATTGAAGTTAATTGTTTTGGAAAGGACGAGAATTAGTCCCGTGACTTCTAAAGAAAATGCTGTTTGACTTTGATCATCTGACAGGAGGAAATAGAATCTGACATCAAGGTTCTTCCTAGCCTCAAGAGTCTCATAATTATTTCTCCTAGCAAAAGGGAAATGAGATTGCATTTCAGCATTGATACCAAAGCCTCTCTCTGCCTCTGGACATGCTCGCTGGGCTCCGGGGGGCCTTTTTACTTGAACTCCCTTGAAAACTCATCTCAGTTCCTCCTTCAGGATTTTTAGTGCTTTCACATGCACGTATACCAGGGATGAGAATAAAAACAAAACAAAAAGCCACTATACTGAAATTTCTGTCTTAGAAATATAAGTTCCTTGGACCTGTGGTCTCAGGTGGGGGAAAGGTACCTGCCACTAAGCTTAATAACCTAAGTTCCATCCCCAGGACTCACATGATGGGAGAACTGACTCACAAAAGTTGTTCTCTGACTTCCACATGTGTGCTGTGATGTGTGAATGTACACACAGACACACACCAAAAATGTAATTAAAAAGTTGTATGATTCCAAATTGATTAACTTGGGAGACATAAGTAATTTGTGTCATTGGAGTATGGTTGCACGTGCCTATAATCCCTTCGTTGAGGCTGAGGTAAGAGGATTGCAAGTTTGAGACCATCCTGGGCTGCCTAGTGAGTTCAAGGTCAGCCTAATTTATATAGTAAGACACTATCTTAAGAACAAACAAGTAATAAAAACAAGGTCTGAGGGACATAGCTTAGTGATTGAATGCTTGCCTAGCATGCATGATGTCATGAGTCAATCCTCAGCAATACACTCACACATCACCACCAACAACAACAACAATAAAACACCTACATATCCCATAATAGAATGTTGTGTATCACTCTGTCTGAAACTGTGCTTTAAGACCCATGAAAGGATTAGGCAACCAGTCTTGTAGATTAAAACCAACATTTATAATTTTAGGGATCTACTTTATTTGTGTGTATGAGTCTCTGTGTGTGAGTGTTTGTTGTGTAGGATAGAAGAGGGCATCTGGGTCCTTGGTGCTAGAATTACAGGTGTTTGTGGGACACCTTGATTGTTACATGTGTATTCGGGGATCCTAACTTGGGTCTTCATGACTACAAAGCAAAGACTCAACGTTGAGCCATCTCTCCAGCCCCCAAACCTTCATTTAAAGGAACTGCAATAATTTGGGAGAGAAATGATCACGTACTAACACACACACAGTATGTTTACCAGTGTGTACACACACACTTGCACTTATATCATTCTGTCAGAAAAATGGATGTGGTGTAGACCTGTAGGTAAGGGGTTAGGGAAATCACCTAAGCAACAGAATACGTTTAGAATTAGTTCCAGTAGCTCTGGAACAATAATTTAGCAAATAGGGCTGTAAATCACACACCCACTACTTGATGGTCACCTTTTTTATTCCATCCTCAAAGCTAGAGGCAGTAGGTGTCACACCCATTCTCAAAGGGTAGATGCTAGGGTATAAAACACACTTTTCCACAGGCGTAGACTCTGGTGTTCTTAAAAGAATCAGAAATAAACCTGTTCCATTGATGTTCTATGCATTAGCAGGTTTGTGTTTGACCCACCACTGTGTTGTTGGTTTCCTTCTTAAATCTCAGAAGGCCTAGTTTTATTTATCAAGTATTTATGTGCGGTGGGCACTATGAAAGAGTTGAGTTGCACCACTGTGGGCTCCGCTGGGGCGGGGGTCGTCTAGTAGGAAGTGTGTTTATGTAAGAGTATCTATCTACCTTGTGCTCTGGCCTCCAGGGAAGAAAGGAATAACTAAGAGCTGAGGGCATCGAGAGGGGATAATTAGGCTGAGCTCCTTTGAAGGGTGGGTGCTTTCAGTAGGGAAGAGTGCAAGGGCACACGAAGGGCTTTGCCAAGGACAGATAGGACACACAGCACTGAAGAGCATGTGCAGTTGCTTATCAGCGGAACACAGACTGAAGCTGATAAGCAGGGCTGGGGAGAGGCAAGCGTCAGAACACTGCGCCAGGGAGTCTGGGCTTTATCTGGAGTCTCCGTCCTTCCTGGACTCAGAAGCTGCTGCTGGGTTCTCCCTCCTCCATACCCTCTTGCCCTTTAGGCTTGGGACTCTATAGCCCACCCTGCCTGTTTGGAGCAGGGTCAGTATCCAGCCCTCACCATTGCTTCATCCTTTTCTTGTCCAGGACAAGCAGCTAGCTAATGCCCATTTAAACCACTAACACAGTACACTTTGTGTCCAGTGTGTGTAGGCCTTGTACCCCATACACCAAGACACTGCAACAAATGCCAGGTGGGTAGCCTTTGGTTCACTTTAGATCCTAAAGACACAGGGTTTAGTCTCTCACAAGACTACCCCACTTTAACCTTTTATACTAATTACATAAATATTTAAATTTCATTAGTTCTATCCTTTCTATCCAACCCCCCTATATGATTTTTCATTTGTAGGGTTGTTTTTATTTTTATTTTATTTTCACAAATCAAAAAGGATTCAGAGGAGCAATAGAGGAAGCACACTCACATAAACAAGCCACAGTCACTCACCCTCCGTCCTGAGCTCTCGGCATTGATGATTTTCAGGAACATTCTAAAATGGCCCAATCTTGGTAGCACACAATTTAAATCCTAAGACTTGGGAGGTGGAGGAGGATCAGGCGCTCAAGGTCATCCTTGGCTGTGTACTCAGTTTAAAGCTAGTCTGGCTGCAGAAGGCCCTGCCAAGAGTTGGGAGGAGGGAACAAATGGAATTGAACTGAATAGTAGTAGTATGACTTTTTAAGACTGACTTTTTCACCCAGTGTTAGTCCATTGAAGTCCATGCAAGTCACTATCTGTATTAGTGGTTTATTCCTTGCCTGTATTAGTGGTTTATTCCCTGCCTGTGTTAGTGGTTTATTCCCTGCCTGTGTTAGTGGTTTATTCCTTTATATGGTTGAGTAGTCATCCCTCTATGAGTGTGCTGCAGTGTACTTGACCATTCAACTGGAGGGCGTTAGGGGTGCTTTCATTTTTTTTAAAAATTTAACTCTGAACAAAATTTAAGATTTATTTCTAGAGTGTGTGTGTGTGTGTGTCTGTCTGTCTGTCTGAGTATATGCCACACAGTTAAGGGTATCTGCAGAGAGCAGAAGAGGGTGTCAGATCCCTTGGAACAGGAGTTATGGATGATGGTGAGCTGCCTGAGGTGGCTTCTGAGAACCAAACCTGGGTCTTTTGGAGGAACAGTGAGTGCTCTTCACCACTGAGCCGCATCTCCAGACCTCAGTGTTGTTTTCATGAGCTAGGCGGGCTGGTTCAGGCTATATTCCCAGCATTTGGGAGGCTGGAGCAGGAAGATTACTGCAAGTTAAACTTTAAGGCCATGGTGAGATATAGAGCAAAACCCCATCTCAAAGCAAAACAAAAGAAAGAAAACTGGTTTAATTTACTTTTATTTTTATTTGTTTTAAAGGTTTATTTATTTATTATGTATACAGTGTTCTGCCTGAATTTCCTGTAAGCCAGAAGAGGGCACCAGATCTCATTACAGATGATTGTGAGCCACCATGTGGTTGATTACTGGTTACTGAACTCAGGACCTCTGGAAGCACAAGCAGTCAGTGGTTAAGAGTATACATACACCACTCTTGAGGGCCCAGGTTCAGTTCTCATGCCTTCTTCTTGTCCCTGTGGGCATGTGCACTCATGTGTGATAGACACAGGCACACAAACACGCATAATTAGAAGAAACTCTACAAAACAAATGTTTTTAATGAAATCAGTGCAACTTTACATGAGAGTATATAAAACTAAGAATCTTCTGTATCTCTAGCAATCAATACATATTTTCATACAAAGTGTGCAAAGAGGTGTTTGTTGACAGAAAGTATGATTTTGTGCTTTACAGTGATATTTACTTTTCTCACTTAAAAAAAATGGGCTTATTAATCTCCTGGAGTACAATTGAAGTGAGGGAGGAGCAATAATATGATCAAAGGAGTCAAGACCACGATGGGGAAACCACAGAATCAGCTGACCAGAGCTAGTGAGAGATCACTGACTCAGGTCTGACAAATGGGGAACCTGCATAAGACTGAACTAGACTCCCTTAATATAGGTGACAATGGTGTGACTGGGACAATATATGAGGCCACTGGCAGTGGGTCCAAGATCTAACACTAATGCACAAACTGACTTAGTGGAGCCCATTCTATATGGATAGATGCCCAGCCTAGACACAGGGGTGTGGGGGTGGAGAGGTGCCTTGGTCCTGCCTCAATGAGATGATGGGACAGGCTTAGTAGACTTCCTAGGGGAGGCCTTACCCTCTCTGTGAAGCAGATGGGAGGTGGGAGGAGGAAGTGGGGGTAGTAGGAGGAGAGGAGGGAGGGGGAACGGGGATTGGAATGTAAAAAATGAATTAAAATATGAAAAAATAAATAGAAGAATCAATGAAAAAAATGGGCTTAATGAAAGCTGGGTGGTGGCGGGGCACGCCTTTAATCCCAGAAGTTGGCAGGCAGAGGCAAGCAGATCTCTGTGAGTTTGAGGCCATCCTGGTCTACAAGAGCAAGTTCCAGGACAACTAATGCTACACAGAGAAACCCTGTCTCAAAAAACAACTATTACAACAAAAAATGGGTTGAATGTCTGGAGAAACAGCTCAGTGGTTAAGAGTACTTCCTATTTTTCCAGTGAACCCAAATTTAGTTCCCAGTACCCACAGGCCACAACTGCCTGTAACTCCAGCTCCAGGGAATCTGATGTCCTCTTCTGGCCTCGATGGGCACCCCCACACATGTATGCATACACACAAACATACACATAAATAAAAGATAAAAATAGGCTTTGTGTCACTCCAGTAATAGACGTTGTTCAAGAGTGACTGTTTTCGGCAGTAATTCCTATGAAATAACAAAAATGGGTTCAGTAATGTCCCGGTCCCGGTCCTGATCAGAACAAATTCAGGGTAGATCTTGATTATCCCTACTCCTCCCAGCTAAATCCAATTGTAAAACCTGAAAATACCACAATGGTCAGCCAAAGAACCCTTAAAAATTGGGGAAAGAAAGGTAAATCAGTTTACCAGGGCTGGGGAAACAAAAACATCCAGCACTTTCCAGCCTCAGCCCTGGCAGCGGGAGTCAGTCAGGTGAGAGCTCCATCACACCAGGCAAGCCTGCAGTACCATCAAGTGTTGGAGTCACACAAGTAACAGGGAGGAGCTGCACTACCTCCCACTCCCCCTGTTCCCATTAAAGACACCTGATAACTCAATCATACAGCAAGTGATCCCCCAAGAAGCACCCTTTCCTCATTGCACCTGAGACCCCTTTTACTGGCAAGGGACATCTCACTTCAACAAGTACCTGGCTTGGGAAATATAGTTGTTCCCATGTGCTTCATGGAACCAAGAAGCCCCACCCTGGAAAACTTCTTTGACCCTTCAGAGAGCATCAGTGGGGACCAGTGGGTTTAGGTGGTGCCAGACAAGTTAACCAAACCCAAATAATACCAAAGAACCTCAGAAAATTAAATTGTTATCGGAACCCCAGCAACTCGAGTGTTAAATCTGATTTTTAACCAGTAGAGTCTCCTGACTGACGTAGTAGAATAATGTCCAGTAGACGCACACAGTCACATTATATCAAGAATAGTAACTTGAATGAAAAAAGGACATCCACTGCACCGTTACTGACAAGCATAAAAACACCTAGCAGGCAATTGTGAGCTCCCTTGAAGCAAGTTAAAAATGAGCAAATCTCAGCAAAGAGATGGAACTTGTCAGAAAATGACCAAATGGGGATGATAGCTCTGAAAATACAGTAGAAAACAATAACTTGCTGGATGAAGTCAAAGGATGAATGGAGGTAACAATAAATCATGGAATTTAAGAAGAGATCAAGAGGATTTACTTAGTCTGAGTAAAGAAAGTTGACTAGAAATAAATACCCAGGACACCAGTGGGACAATGACAGAGGATCATTGTATCACAAGAGTCCTAAAAGATGACTGAAAAGGGAGGAGTTTGAAAAACTGCTGTTCAGAAACTCATTTTAGTGAAAAGCATAGGCCTGTTGATTCAGTGAGGCTGAGATCTATGTATGCATCTAAAAAGTTTATTCAAGCCTGGAAAGAGGCCCCTGAGCACGTATTACCTTTCCCTAGGACCTGAGTTAACTCCTAGCACCTAAACCAGGCAGCTCAGGATGCCTGCAACTCCAGCTCCAGGGGATCCAACACCTCTGTTCTTCAAGGCTCGCGAGCACGCACACACACACACACACACACACACACACACACACACACACACACACACACACTCGATTAGAAAGAAATCTTTTTTAAAAAAAAATCACATACCACACTTGAAGAGGACCTGAGTCAGAACTGCCTGTTACTCCAGCTTTCCAGGGATCCAGTGCCCTCTTCTAAACCCTGCACTCACATGAGCATATGCCCCCACAAAGACACAGAGACACATAACTTAAAAAATAAATGTTTTTTATTCAAATAGGATAAGCTCAAATCCATGTCAAGACACTTAGAATTAGCCACCTGGACACTAAAAACAACAGAAAAGAAAAGCACACAGCATCTACAGAACAACATTGAGATGGTGACAGCTTTCTCATCTGAAGTTGTGGAGGCCACAAGGAAATGGGTAACATTTTTCAAGTATTCAAAGGAAAGAATAGTCTACCCAGAATCACATATCAGGCAATATTATCTTTGAGAGAAGAGGAAATAAAGATATCCAGGAAGTACTGAAGGCAAATGTCACTCTCGAACTCACCCTTAATCAGTGGTTAAAGAACCAACAGATGGAAACGGGGTCATTTGGGTATGACACAGTGTCATATCTTAGTTATGATGAACCATACTTTCATATGTGATGATGTCACACAAGCTAAGTGCATAGCCACGGGCACAGGGGAAACTGGGGACGTCTGAGTGATGTGGGTGAGTGGTGTGACAAGTGTTGCTATTGCACTGTCGTTTTGCAAGGCATTACCGCTTGAGGAAACTGGACAAAGGCCACACAGATGTCTCTGTAAAGTTTCTTTAAAGTTGTAGGTGAGTCCTAGGCATGTGATGTACACCTGTACTCCCAGCACTTGGGATGCTGGGTTTGAGGTCAGCCTTGGGCCACATTGTAAGTGTCACAGCTCTGAGGGGAAAGGCTTCCCCTGGAAAGTGTTATAGCTCTGGGGTGGACATCCGTACGTAAGAGCTACCCCGGGCAGGTGTAAATAAGAAATAGAGGAGGAGAGAGCAGGTTTAGAAAGAAAAGATTTTCAGATCATTTGTGACTGGGGATCGAGAGGAATGGAAAAGATGGCTTCCTGGAGGTCTAGGGCAGAGAAATGGGAAGTCTTTGAGAGGATGGTGGAGAGACGAGTATAGCGTTGGGTACTATGGGGTGAAGAGGAAACACTGCCCAGTGGATAAGCAGAAGATCCTGAACCAAGTGTGTCCCGCGCGCTCTGTATTTCTCGCCAGCAAGAAATCATACACGGGACACTCGGATCCTTCTGCAGACAAGCTTTAATGCATTTTACCAGAGTGGAGACCCTAAACCAAGAAAACCATCCCTATATAAAGGCTGACCAGCCGCCTGGGACGTGTTACCCTATGAATGGCTTCAGCTCCTCAGGCAAAAATGAGCCACGGGATAGGCAGAGATCAAAGGAATGGAGATTACCCAGCGCCTGTGAAGGTAATCTTCTTACATCTTGGTGTCTTCAGGCACCATTATAATGCAGGAAACGGCCCCTTACACAAGTGGTAGATTTTTTTTTTTAACTGAGAATATGCAAGGGTTAAAGGGGGAAGACGTGAGGCGTAGAAGTTTTTTTTCTTAGAAGGTCAGAGATGAGAGGCTTAAGTCCCATGAGGCTTTGGAGTGTGGGTATTGAGCCTTGATAATATATTTGATGGGGTTTTGTAATCGAATGATGGAAGGGGGATTATGTTTGGCTATAGAGGTGTTTTGGGTGTCCCATACAAGGGGATTCACCTGAAAGTCATTAAGGGAGAAAGTGTGTCAGATTGTGTGGTGTGGAGGAGGAAGAGCAGACTGGCCAGGAAACTGGGGTCAAGCAGATGGGTGAGCAAAGGAAAAAGAGACTTCCCACACAGGAATGGGACAGGTTGGTACCACAAGGAAGGAGTGGGTGAAGGGAATATCCCCTAAAGATACAGCTAAGTGGTGGGGTTTGGTGAGGCTGGTAAGCCATCCCTCTACTCTGACAATAGAGTAATGAGAGTGGGTCACCCAGACTCCATCAGGACCAAAAAGGTGGCCCCAGTGTCCCAAGGAAGATGGGCCACTCTGAGAGTGTGATGACGACCCAAGGTGCCCTGCTGGAGGTGGCGGTGATCAGGCCAAAGAAGCCTGAGGTCCCCTCAGTTGTCCACGGCCAGGCCTAGGAAGTCGGCTCTGCTGGAGGGCAATCTACCCATGCCTCAAGGGACATAAGGACAGTCAGCAATCTAGTGTCCCTCTTGATGGTACCTTGGACATGGTTGGAATGGTTTACAAGGGGTGTTTTCATCTCTCCCATGGTGCACCTTTTGCCTGCATGTATTCCTGCACACCAGAAGAGGGCACCAGATCTCATTATAGATGGTTGTAAACCATCAATTGAAATCAGGACCTCTGGAAGAGCTTAATCTCTGAGCCATCTCTCCAGCCCCCCATTGTGCACCTTGAAGGCCACAGCTAAGACTTCTGCCTGTGGTGGCAGGGATCCTTTTTTTTTTTTCTTCTTGGCCCTGGTCTTGGGCTTGTGATCAAGTCAGGGTCAGGGTGTTCTTACCCTACATATTTAGCAAAACCTTTTCTCAAAAACAAACAAACAAACCATAAGCTGAGCAAATCAGGTTCATTTACATTTTTTCAATTAGTTTAACTATTGAAAAATGGATCCTATGATTAAAAATGAGTTCTGATAAACAATAAGCTTTGAACAATCCAACCATGATGGACCCATGCTGGGTACCCAAACTCTCCTATTTTTTTTAAATGTCCGTGTGTGTGTGTGTGTGTGTGTGTGTGTGTGTGTGTGTGTGTGTGTGTGTTTATGGGTACATATGCATGCACCAATGCAGGTGCCCATGGAGGCCAGAAGAGGGCACTGCATCCTTTGGAACTAGAGTCACAGCTGTTTGTGAGCCACCTGCCATGGGTGCTGGGAACTGAACTCGGGTCCTCTGGAAGAGCAGCAAGTGCTCTTAACAGCTGAGCCATCTCTCCAGCCCCAAGACTTTTTGACTAATGTTCAGCAGGGTATTTGCACCAGGTCTGGTGAACTTATCCTGTGTTGCCCGGGGAGCAAGATTTGGCCTCTGAGGCACCATTGGTGAATGCTTCTTGCATGGCAAGCAGAATAGCTTATTGTGTGAATTGCTATCGTGACTTTGTCTCTCCTTTAGCAGCAGCATCTGAAGTGAATGAGTAGCCAATAGTGAGGGTTTCTCTAACTATAGAGGGGATGGAGAGGAGGACTAAGAGGGGGTGCTTAGCAGAGAAGTGAAGAAATGGCTGCCGTGGGGGAAAGGGTGGACATGGGAAAATAGGTGTTCTTGTTGTTCAATCCAGTTTACTACTTTGACTCTCTTCCCTCATGGTGGTAGTAATTACTTTCTAGCAATACTTGAGGTTAAAAACAAATAAAACCGTCTAGTAGGCTAAACAAAGTGACACCCACCTGTTGGGAAGTGGAAAAATGGAGACTTAGGCCAGCCTGTCTCAAAGACCAGCACCACCAAATGACCCCATAAGTTTCAGTAGCGGTGTTTGCACTACTATTTTTTATACCATTTTTGCAGTTTGTTCATCTTAGAAGTCTGGTCATTTCCTCCCAGGAAGGCGGTAGATAAACTGTCTTCACACTGAGCTAACCAAAAGCTCTATAAGGAACACGGGTGCCAGCAACATGGCTCAGTGGGTTAAGGTGAGTCGGCCAAACCTGACCACTAACACTCCTGGTTCAAAGACAATCCTGTGTTCAGGCAACATGGTGGAGAGCAACAGAGGAAGACACCCAGCATCATGCCTCCACGTTTATCAGACCACAGAGCCCAAACCCAGATTTTATTCCACTGTAAAATTTTTTCTCCAACGGCAACATAAATACCAAGCAGCCTCCAGTTCCTGCCTTCACTTTGCTGTGTTAGGCTAAGGACCAGTATAAAGCATGGGAAAACAATGGTGTAGAAATGACAGCTCTTTTCTCAGATTTTCTTTTCTGTCTGCTCTGACTTGTCATTCAGGAATGTCGCCATGTCTGTTGGTTTATTTATTTATTTCCAGTAAGAACTAGTCCAGGCTGCAAGTTACTGGTTTAAAGACCCAGGGCCAGGCCAATGGTACTTTCTTAGTTTAGAGAGAACTGTTGATGGACAGAACCCAGGGCCATTTATAGGTTTCCCATGTTTAATGGTCAGAAACAGAAGAAAATGTGAAAAGATCTATATCGGTGTCCGAAGTAAGTAGATTTCTTTCTTATCAGGAAAATATCCCAATAACTAATGTTTTCTTGGCTTCTCTAAGGCATAGCACAATCATTTTCTTGAAGAAATTAGACACCCCCATGTACAGTTTCAAGACATCTGAGACAGTGTTGTTTGTGCTGTTATCTGTGGTAACATTTGTATGATACTCAACAATCTTCTACATTAAGGCTTTTAAAAAAACTGTTTCAGAGATGATATCTGGGCTCAAATTCCTTCATGGCAGCCCCCACCCCATACCATGCTGGGATTAACAGGATAAGATGCTAAGGGCTTGACAGAGTTTGAAATCCTGGAAACATCCATTGCTCAGCGCGTGATTTCAGACCCGGGGCTTCTGAACGTTTATGTGTATGAGTGTTTTGCTTGTATGCGCCACATGTGTGTCTGGCGCCTGTGGAGGTCAGAAGAGTGTGGCGAATCCCTGGGACTGGAGTTACAGACAGTTGTGAGCCGCCGTGTGGGTGCTGGAAATGATCCCGAGGTCCTCTGCAAGAGTAACAAGAGCTCTTAACCACAGAGCATCTCTCCAAGCGGTGACCATTTATGTCTTTCAAAATGAGATTTAACACTAGGTGGCAGCAGAGCTCTCACAAATTTGAGCCCATCCAACTAAACCGTGAAAGTGCAGTCAATCCAAACCAGTCTATACCCGCTTCTCTGGCTGTAAAATGAAAGAGTAAGTCACTTTCCTCTTTCCTGTGTCACAGTACTCCGAACAGGGAAGGGTTTGTTTCGGCTCATCGTCCATCATGGCGGGGGAATCACGGCACCAGAAGCTTTTTAGGCAGCTGGTCCCATTGTGTCTGCCGTCAGGAGGCAGAAAGAGATGCCTGCCGGTGCCCAAGGGGCTTGTATTTTTGTTGGTTCTTTATGCTACTCAGTAAAGCAGATTTCGAAATGTTCTCTATAGGTTTACCAGTCAATTCAGTGACTGAACAAATATGGCAAAGAAAAGCCGAGTTAGGTATGGATATGACTCACACACTATTATTCAATCACTTAACATTTTTAGCTGCATTTTACATTTATAAAAATTTTGGTGGGGGCTGGGCATTGGTGGCTCATGCCTTTAATCCCAGCCCTCGGGAGACAGAGGCAGGCAGATCTCTGTGAGTTCGAGACCAGCATGGTCTACTTCCAGGATAGTCTCCAAAGCTACAGAGAAACCCTGACTCGGGGAAGAAAAAGAGAAAAAAGAATTTTTTGGTGGGGAAGAGTTTCGTGCATGTGACACATGAGTCAGGAGACAACCTTCAGGGTTGGTTCTCTCCTTCAACTGTGTGGGTCCTGCATCGGATTGAACACAGGCAGTCAGGCTTGACAGGAAGTGCCGTTGCCTACTGAGCCATCCTACCAACCCCATAAGCTTCATTTTAAAATGAGAAACACAATTTAAATACGGTCGTCTTGGTTACGGTTTCTATTGCTGTGGAGAGACACCTCTTATAAAGGAAAAAAAAAACATTTAATTGGGGAGGCTTACATTTTCAGAGGTTCAGTCCATTATCATCATGCTGTGACATGGTGGCGTGCAGGCAGACACGTGCTGGAGAAGGAGCTGAGAGTTCTGCATCTTGATCAGCAGGCAGCAGGAAGTGAACTGAGACACTGGGCATATCTTAAGCATAGGAGTCCTCAAAGCCCACCCCCACAGTGACACCCTTCCTCCAACGAGGCCACACCTATTCCAACAAGGCCTTACCTCCTAATAGTGCCACTCCCTATGAGCTTATGGGGGCCAATTACATTCAAACTACCACAGTTGTTTAATAAGAAAACTGGGTGTGGACAAATTGGTTCAGGGGCATCTACCAACACCAAGCTCAGAGATGAGATACAACCACCAACACCAAGCTCAGAGATGAGATACAACCATCAGGGCCCAGCATTGGTGACGCACGCCTTTAATCCCAGCACTTCGGAGGCAGAGGCAGAGGCAGGCAGATCTCTGTGAGTTCGAGGTCAGCCTGGTCTACAGAATGAGTTCCAGGACAGGCTCCAAAACAATACAGAGAAACCCTATCTCAAAAACAAAACAAAACAAAACAAAACAAAAAACCCAAAAACGTATAACTACCAACACCAAGCTCAGAGACAGCTACCGACAGTGAGCTCAGAGACGACAGAAACAGTGGAGTAGCTTGTGAGGACTGGAAAGTGAAGACAAGGCTGGTGGCAGTTACACATGCAGAGGCTTGGGAGTCACTGCCTACAGTAATGAGGCCCATGTCAAAGATAAAAACAAACAAGGAAAGCAAGCCAGAGTGAGAAGCGAATGTTTGCATGGAACTTCACCATTAACCCTCACACCATCCCTTATCAGGGATACAATTCATCTGGCATTTGGTAATAAGAGAGATGGTGCCTAGGCTCATAGAATAACATAAATGAGATTGGGACCAGCAAGACGGCAAAAGTCTGGATTCAGTAGTCAGGGCCCAGATGGAAGAAGAGGAGAACCAACCTTTCCAAGTTACCCTCTGACCTCCACACACAGAAATAACTAAATATAATAAAAATGTTTTAAAACTCAGTTCTTGGTTTTTGCTATAGTTTAGCCTGATTTCTTTCATTCTGTCACAGCCCATGGATTTAACCACAAGACTGTGTGGCCATTTCTATACAGACTCACCAGAGAATACTTTTACAGCAGCAGCCCGTGGAAGTCAGGTGTGTGGTGCACTGGGGATGCAGAGCAGGAGACCTGAGTTCAAGGTCAGTCTGATCTACACAGGGAGTCCCAAGACAGGGCTACACTGAACAAAACAACAACAACAACAACAAAAACAGTGGTTGGGAGCCCAGATGTGGTGGTACACGCCTATAATCTCAGCACTTGGAAAGCAGGAAGATCAGTTTAAGGTCATCTTCAGCCACATTTCTGGTTCAAATCTAGCCTGGGCTACATAAGAATCTATCTCAGGAAAAAAAAAGTTATAGTAGAAATTAGTATATCTCTGAGTTGCTAAAGAGAAGATTTAGACACAAGATAATAAAAAACCTGACTTTCAATGACTAAATAAATTAGTTTAGTCTATATTTCTACAGTGAACAACAGGAGTAATGGAGCCAAGTTACAAGGACACTGATTTCAGCTCAGTACAGGGTAGTGGTTGGTGGCCGGGAGAGTAAGCCACCACAGAAGTAAGCATTGCCTTGGAGAAGAGTCCGAGCCAGCCTGTATTCTGCACCAGAGGTGCTATGTACTCAGAAGGCAGAAAATACCAACAAAAGCTTCATTTCCCTGACTAATAAAATGAGAAGAATTTTCTTGGTCAGCAGGGAGCTCTAGAAAGAAGGGAAGAAAAGAAATGTAAACATCACATGGACAGAACAGATTACACTTAGGAATAAATGTGTATATGCATATCCATATATGCACTCAATAACAATTAGTGGGGAAAGGGCCAAGACTTTGAAGTTGGAGGAGGAAGGGGTAGATGTAAGGATTTGGAGGGAGGAATGGAGGGGAAAATGCCGTGATTACATTATAATCTCAAAAATAAGATAGAAAGACCGTGAAGAGGGGTGGGAAGGCCTAGTCCTCTGGAGGGACACAATGAGAAATTTTCCAGTGTGTGACTAGTTTCTTGAAGCAGTAACCCTTGACATTAAACATGAAATGCTCTCTGCCTTATCTTTACCCTTTACTACCAACCCTGAGAAAACTATGTCACCCACAATGACCTTGTGTCTGTGTTGTTTATGGGCCTGGAAAGGACCAGAGGTCAGACGGGGTAAAGAGCCACCAAAGGAAAACAGCAAATATAGGTGCTAATTTTAACCTGAGGCCAAGCATGGCTGGCAAAGGAGTGTTAGACTGGATGGGTAAACACTGAGGTGTTATAGAAAGCTGGCATGGAGTCAAAGTTTGTAATGGCTAGCATTTGGGAGGCTGAGGCAAGAGGATCAAAGTGAGTTCAAGGTCAGTCTAGGTTACATAGCAAGCCCTTGTTTCCAAATGAATTAAAGAGATGGGCATGAATTTCTGTACCTGCATAATTTCACAAATAGAGAGTTTCTTTTTTTACATAGATTCTATCACCTGTGTAAACATATGTAACTTTTTCTTTTCATATTGTCAAGAATGTATAGGGCTGGAGCGATGGATCCAGTGTAAAGAACCCTGCTTCACAACTGTGTGGGCTGGAGTTCAGACCCCATAGAACAAATCAGGCATCCCTGTAAATGCCTGTAACCCCAACTCTTTCACCCAGAGCATTCTAATGTCTTCTCTTCAGCATATTCAGATGATTAGCACCATTATACTTGTGCTTTGAGGGCATTAAGAAAAAAAAAAAAAAAAAAAAGAACAGCATCCCAGAGACAGCCCTGCTCTATATCCCAGCTCCAACAGGGCCGTCCAGACTCTATGTCTGAGCATAGATTATACCTGGCCAGGCCTGGGCCAACTCTGACCCTGAAAACTGGAAAGTTCTTCCTGTCTGCTTTCTATCACCTGCCAAAACTGGGGTCTTAGCAAGGGCCGGCTGGATGGCCCAGTGGGGAAAAGCTCTTGCCATGCAAACCCAATGACTTGAATTTGATCCCTGGGTTCCCTGGTAAAAGACAAAGAGCCTCTTTGGACTTCTGTGTGCTCATTATGGTATATGTTTGTCCCTCAATATTAGATGCAAACATTTTTTGAAGAAAAAGAAATCCACTAGCTAGTGTATCTAAGGAAAGATACCTGTCTTACTAGTAACCAGGTGTCTTGGCTAGTTTTGTGTCACCTCGGCACAGGCTAGAGTCATCTGAAAGGAGGGAAGCTCAGATGAGAAAATGCCTCCATGAGATTTGGCTGCAGGACATTTTCTCTCTTTTTTTTCTGATTTTTTGTTATTAATAATTTTTTGTTTATTTTACATCCCGACTTCAGTTTCCCCTCACTTCTCTCCTTCCGTTCCTACACACACACACACACACACACACACACACACACACGCCTCTATCTCCTCTGTTTCTGTTCAGAAAGGGGCAGGCCTCCGAAGGCTGATAGCAAAGCTTGGCATATCAAGTTGAAGTAGGCTGGGTGAGACAACCCAGTATGAGGAATAGGTTCCCCAAAGCCAGCTCATGCTTTAGGGATAGGCCCCGATGTAGTTGGAAGTTTCTCTCTCACCCACCAGTTCCTTAATAACCACCCAGAGGCTTATATTAATTATAAATATGTGGCCGATGGCTCATGCTTTTACTAACTAGATCTTACAACTTAAATTAACCATTTCTATTAAACTGTGTATCGCCACAAGGCCTGTGCCTTATTACCTCACATCTTGCTTCTCCAGTGGCTGCTGGCATCTCCCGGACTCCACCTTCTCTTTCGCTGTATCTTTGCTTGGATTTTCCACCCAGCTCTATTCTGCCTTGCTATTGGCAAATCAGCTTCCTTGTTAACCAATGGTAATAAAACATATTCACAGCATACAAAAGGGCATGTCCTATATCACCCTGATGCCACTGCTAGGAGTCCCACAACTGTCACTCATATACATAGAGGGCCCAGGTAGGTCCCATGCAGGCTCCCTGACTTTGGTCCAGAGACTATGAGCTCCTATGAGCCTAAGTTAGTTGTTTCTGTGGGTTCCCTTGTGACATTCTTGACTCCCCCTACCCTGTACAATCCTTTCTCCTTCTTTTCAAAGGATTCCCTGAGATCAGGCCAGTGCTTGGTTGTGGATCTCTGCATTTGCTATCAGTTACTGGGTGAAGGCTCTCTGATGACAATTAGGGTAGTCACCAATCTGATTACAGGAGAAGGCCAATTCAGGCACCCTCTCCACTATTGCTTGGAGCCTTAGCTGTGGATTCCTGGGAGTTTCCCTGGCACCAGGTTTATCCCTGACCCCCAAATCCCCCCCATCAAGACATCTCTTTCATTACTCTCCCCCTCTGTCCCACCCCTAAGCCACCCAACCTGATTCTACATGTTCCTATCCCCCCCCAGGTCCTAGTTAACCTGGGAAATCTCTTCTATTTCCCCTTTCAAGGAAAATCAATGTGCCCCTCTTTGGGCCCTCCTTGCTACTTAGCCTCTCAGGGGCTGTGAATTGTAGCCTGGTTATGCTTTACAGCTAATGTCCACTTATGAGTGAGTACATACTATGTTTGTCTTTCTGGGTCTGGATGTCTGGATTACCTCACTCAAGATGATTTTTTTCTCCTAGTTCCATCCATTTGCCTGCAAATTTCAAGATGTCATTGTTTTGTTTTGTTTTTGTTTTTTGTTTGTTTGTTTTTTTTTAACTACTGAGTAATACTTCATTGTGAAAATGTACCACATTTCCTTATCCATTCTTCTGTTGATGGGCATCTAGGTTGTTTTCAGGTTCTGGCTATAATAAATAATGCTGCTATGAACATAGTTGAGCAGGTGTCCTTGTGGTATGATCAAACATCCTTGGATAGATGCTCAAGACTGATATAACTGGGTCTTTAGGTAGATTGATTTCCAGTTTTCTAAGAAACTGCCATATCAATTTCCAATTCCTCCAGCTGTTGAGGAATATTCCCCTTACTCCATATCCTCTCCAGCATAAGCTGTCATTAGTGTTTTTGATCTTAGCCATTCTGATAGCTACAAGATTGTATCTCAGAGTCGTTTTGATTTGCATTTCCCTGATGGCTAAGGATGTTGAACAATTTCTTCAAGAATATCTTGGCCATTTGAGATTCTTCTGTTGAGAATTCCCTGTTTAGATCAGTACCCCGTTTTTCAATTGGATTATTTGGTATTTTGATGTATAGATTCTTGAGTTCTTTATATATTTTGGAGATCAGCCCTCTGTCAGATGTGGGATTGGTTAATATCTTTTTCCATTCAGTAGGCTGTCATTTTGTCTTATTAACAGGATCCTTTCCTTGCCTTATAGAACTTTTCAGTTTCAGGAGGTCCCATTTATTGATTGTTGCTCTCAGTGTCTGTGTTACTGGTGTTATATTTAGGGAATATTCTCTGTGCCAATGTGTTCAAGGCGTAGCTAGATTTATGTTGAAGTCCTTGATCCACTTGGACTTGAGTTTTGTGCATAGCAATAGATATGGATCTATTTGTAATCTTCTACATGTTGACATCCAGTTATGCCAGCACCATTTGCTGAAGATGCTTTCTTTTTCCATTGTATAATTTTTGCAGATGACAGGATATGATACATAAGTGACCTCAAAAGTTCTACCAGAGAGTTCCTACAGCTGACAAACACCTTTAGTGATGTGGCTGGATACAAGATCAACTGAAAAAAATCCAGTAGCCCTCCTATTTACAAATGATAAACAGGCTGGGAAAGAAATCAGGGAAACAACACTCTTTACAATAGCCACAAATAATATAAAATATCTTGGGTTAACTCTAATCAAACAAGTGAAAGACCTGTATGACAAGAACTTTAAGTCTTTGAAGAAAGAAATTGGAGAAGATATTGGAAGATGGAAAGATCTCCCATGCTCATAGGTCAATAGGATTAACATAGTAAAAATGGCCATTTTACCAAAAGCAATCTACAGATTCAATGCAATCCCCACCAAAATTCTAAAACAATTCTTTACAGATATTGAAAGAACAATACTCAACTTTGTATGGAAAAACAAAAAACCCAGGATAGCCAGAACAATCTTGTACAATAAAGGAGCTTTCAAAGGCATCACCATCTCTGATTTCAAGCTCTAATACTGAGCTATACTAATAAAAACAGCTTGGTATTGGCATAAAACAGACATGTGGATCAATGGAATTGAATCGAAGACCCTGACATAAATCCATACACCTATGAACACCTGATTTTTGACAGGCCAAAATTATACAATGGGGAAAAAGAAGGCATTTTTTTAAAGTAGTGATCAATGGGGGAAGTCCCAGCCCATTGTGGGTACTATATGAACATAGGCTGAGCAAGCCATTTTGAGCAAGCCAGTAAGTAGCACCTTTCCATGGCCTCTGCATCAGCTTCTGCCTCCAGGTTCCTGCCTTGTTTGAGTTATTGTCCTGACTTCCTTCAGTATGGAAGTTTAAAGCAAATAGACCCTTTCCTCCCCAAGTTGTTTTTGCCATGGTGTTTCATCATTAAGACCAGGAATAGAAGGATAAGATAAGCCGGGTGTTGGTGACACACACCTTTAATCCTAGCACTTGGGAGGCAGAGGCAGGTGGATCTCTGTGAGTTCGACGCCACCCTGGTGGTCTACAGAGTTCCAGGATAGGCTCCAAAGCTGCACAGAGAAACCCTGTCTCAAAAAACAAGAAAAAAAGGATAAGATATAAGATAATGCTAATGAGGCACTGTGCTTAAGGCAGGCTGGGCACATGTTAGTCTGGTACTCTCTATCTTTCTGCCTCAGCTTCTCAAGTGATGAGACTGAGGTCTGTGTCACCATTCCTAGCCTGGAGGAGCAATGTGCATAATTAATAAGAGCCTGAACTATGGGGCTCTTCCTGCATTTACATCTTGGTCTTCCTGTTGGTGTCTTTGGCTCTGTGCCTGGTTTCTTTTTCTGTGAAGTGTGGGTACTGGTACTTATCTCAGTGGGGACCAAATAATGTTCTAAATTTCCAGTGTGTTTCCCAGTTCTTTATGCTGTCTTAGCAGGGCCTCCCTGACCCCCAATACTCAGTCTTGCCACCTTAATTTCCTTGGGGACATCACTGAGACTCTCCTCCTGGCCTGTGTCCTTGTGTATGTCAAGAGGTTTGTTAATGTACTTCACTCAGAAAGTTCATTAGGTTAACATAAATAGTAACTCTTCTCAACATGAGATAGGACAGTTGATATAAAGATTAACATTAACAGTAGGTTGTGCCAACTGTGAGATATAGAACCATTTGTCTAAAGGTTAATGTCAAAGGTAGGTCATGTTAACTGTGAGGTAGAACCATTGGTCTAAAGGTTAACGTCAAAGGTAGCTCATGTTAACTATGAGATAGAAACATTGGTATGATGTAAAGAGACCTTTTTTTCCTCTCAGCACATTCTCCCCTACACTCAGGACCCCAGTTGGTCATGAGATAAATAATCAGAGAAATACCAAATAAGGGGGATTCTGTAAACCCTTTGAGTGAAACTGTCAGGTCTACAAAACCACATGGACTATGGTTTTGTTATCTGGGAGATGTGGCAGAGGGATTGTGAGTTCAAGCGCAATCATGGCTTTAAAAGTTTACACCTTCAAGTGAACAGTTCCTGAGATGTATTTGTTAATAATTGTCATTTCCAGCTGGGTGTGGTGGCATGCTTTTGTAATCCCAGTACTTGGGAGGTGGAGGCAGGAGGATCAGGAGAGCAAAGTCATTTTCAGCTACATAGGGAGTTCAAGCCCAGTCAGGGATACATAGAACCCTGTCTCCAAGACAACAACAACAACAACAACAACAACAACAACAACAACAATCTATTCATAAAATTATACATCTAGGCCTAGAAAGATGGTTCAGCATTTGAGAGCAAGTACTGCTCTTGCAAAGGGTCCAAGGCCAGTTCCCAGTGCTCACATATGGTAGCTTGCAACAACCCATAACTCCAGCTCCAGATGCTCCATCTCTGACCTCCGAGGGCACCTGCATTCATGTGTACAAACCCATGCACCAACACACATAATTTTTTAAAAATTAAAATAAATGAAGCTGGGTATTTTACCACACACCCTTAATCCTAAGGCTCAGGAGGCAAAGGCAAGTAATCTTTGTGAGCTCCAGGACAGCCCAAGCTATGTAGAGAGACCCTTTCTCAAAAACAAAACAAAAAAAGCCCACAAATTAAAATAAATGTTTGTATGGGCAAGTATTTTAACTCATTGAATGTAGAAAGGTACAGTAATTAATAGATGAGAAAGATTTACCTGGAGTTGGAGAGATGGCTCCCTGGGAAAGAGCACCAGCTACTCTTCCAAGACCGGAGCTCAGTTCCCAGCACCCATATAGCAGCTCATGACTGTCTGCAACTGCACTTCACACACACTTCTTTAAAAAAGATACATCAGTCTAAGTTTCTTAGCATGAGTAGAACTTGAATTTGTTTTGTTTTGTTGATGATAAATCAGCCTTAGCTTACTCTAATCTTTATACTTTATACACTTTAAAAAAAAAACTTTGACTCTTTTTGTTTGTTTTTGGTTTTTTTGAGACAGGGTTTCTCTGTGTAGCTTTGGAGCCTGTCCTAGAACTCACTCTGTAGACCAGGCTGGCCTCAAACTCAGAGATCTGCCTGCCTCTGCCTCTGCCTCTGCCTCTCGAATGCTGGGATTAAAGGCATGCACTACTACTGCCTGGCATAAAAAATAGTTTAACTCTTGTAGTAACACTTTGCCTAAAATACAAAAGCACACTACACAGCTATACAATATTTTCTTTCTGTATATCTTTGTTCTATAAGTTTTTAAAAATTATTTCTTTGAAGTTTAATTTTTTACTTTTAAAATGTTTCTGTTTTGTTTGTGTCTGTGAGTATGTATAGTGTATGTGTATGTATATGTGCTCATGTGTGTACAAGTTCATGTACCTGAGTGTGCATGGGGAGGTCAGAGGAGGTTATCAGGGTCCTGCTCCAGCAGTCTCTACCTTCTCTTAAGACAGGGCTCTCACTGAACCTGGAGCTAGGCTGGCAACTAGCATGTGCCAGCCTTCCTCCTGTCTCAACCCTGCACAGTACTGGGGTTACAGGCTTGTGTGCAATCATATTGTTTTTTTTTATTTTATTAAAGTGGTTTTGGGGATTTGAACTTGGGTCCTCTTGCTTTCCTGGCAAGTGTTCTTACCCACTGAGCCATCTCCCCAGTCTTTTAAAACTTTTGTTAAAAGACAAGATGCACACATTAGTCTGGGTTTGTTTACGCCAGCATTGTCATAAACCTGTAACCGCTATGCTGCACTGTGATGTTCTTTGTAAAAATTATTACATTTACTTATCCATTTTATTATCTTTACTTATTTGTGTGTGTGTGTGTGTGTGTGTGTGTGTGTGTGTGTGTGTGTGTGTGTGTGTTACAGCAAGCTTGTGGAGGCCAGAGGACAACTTCCAGGTGTGTCTCTCTGTTGAGAAGTTCTTTGTCCCAGCTGGTCCTGCCGCCCTTCAGCCCCAAACAAACACACAGAGACACTATATTAGTTATAAAACTGTTGGCAGGTGGCTAGGACTTCTTATTGGCTAGCTCTGTCTTGATTATTAACCATTTCTATTAATCAGTGTATTTCCACTTGGTCTTGGCTTACTGGAGAATGCCTGATGCATCCTCTCTTCCCAGGCTACACATGATGACTCCTCTGCCTACATTTCCCAGAATTCTCCTCATCTCCTAGCCCTGCCTATACTTCCTTCGTGGTCAATCTGCCAATCAGTGTTTTATTCATCAACCAAAAAAAAAAAAGAAACATAGATACAGAATGACTTCCCCATCATCTTTCCTTCCACCATGTGCATCCTAGGGATGGAACTCGGGCTGTCAAGCTTGGCAGTATGTACCTTTACCAGCTGAGCCATCTCATCAACCCTGTAATGTCCTGATGACTATGATGTCACTAGCAATTGGAGTCCTTTAGCTCTATCATAATCTTACAGGACTAGGATCATATGTTCTGCCCACAATTGGCCAGAAGTGCCACTGTGTGCTTCCTGACTGAATGGCATTAAAAATTCAAAGCTTTTCTGTGTGTTAAAAACCAAACTTAGTCATTTAGAAAATCAGAACTTTCAGCATTTGAGTGTTGGTTACATAATTGATCATCATCATCGATTCATTAACCTATTTTCTTGGACTCATTATGTGCTAGGGCCAGAACAGCAGCGGCCACCAAAGCTCATCCCTAGGCTCAGCCTGATCTTTGCCGTCATGCTCCTGGATTCCTCAGCAGGGCCCTCTCTGCTCATCCTTCCCCCTGGTTCTAAAGTGGAACCTTTTCCAGTGAAACTGAGACTTAAAAGGGGGGAGGGTATGTGTTCACCTCAGTAGAGCCATCGATGGAATACTTGGACAAATCTTCCTGAGAAGTTCTGGGGCTGTCAGGCGATGTGGTGTGGAGTGCTGCAAACAGCAGAGAATACACAAACTGTACAGGAAGAAACAGGGAAGAATCCATAGCATGCACTGTTACAAAACTTCCTTTCTTCACAACACCTACCTGTTCACCTCTATAGCCTTCTAAGCTGCGTGGATGTCTCAAACTTGGTACTGTGTGTAATTCAGGCAATGGGCCAAAGGCAGCCAGCCCATGGGAACCTGAGTCTGTCAAACTGCAGGTGAGCTAGCACAAGCCGTGCTCCGTGGCTGACTCTCAGAGCCTCAGCTTCACAATAGAGTTACCCTCTCAATCCAGGGAGTTACATGTTCTCATGATCTTTAATTTTATCTGTACTAATATCTATGTTCTGGTTTCTATATATAGAATTCAGCAAGCCTCTCCATACCTACTTTAATTTCAGAGTGACTCATTGAATTTTGTATTCTTTGATATTATTCCTTTTCTTGTCCTTCCTTCCTTCCTTCCTTCCTTCCTTCCTTCCTTCCTTCCTTCCTACCTTTTGTCAAGTCATTGCTGAGTAGCCCAGGCTTGCCTTGAACTCACCATCCTCCCACTTGGCCTCCCAGGTGATGGGATTAGAGACATGAGCCAATACCACATGGCTGAATTCTCTACTCTGGATTTTTCTTTTCTTCTCAAGATGCTACATAGACAGAATTGGATTTATCTTTTATAGAATAAAGTTCATTCAATGAGTGGATTAGTTGCAGGGCCCTGCCATCCTATACCACGCTGCCAGTGGCCTTTCAACTTCTGTAGCCTGACTCATTCATCCTGACAGCTGGGACCTACATCTGCGAGGAGACATGGAACTGTGTGGTGGAACTATGAGCATTGGTTGAGAGGTGGGGAAGAACAATCTAGAAGACTGGCCACTCCACTAAAGCAAGCAAGATTTGCCCGTTCTTATTGAGAATTTCCTCCCTAGACTTCTGTATTCTCTTTAGGTTTTGGATAGACACTGATCTCCACTCTGTAGCTGATTGTGGCTGTTCTTAGAACTAGGAAAATGCCAGGCTTGGGATACAGTTGGTAGAATGCTTGCCTAGCATGCATGTTGCCTAGGTTGGATCCCCAGCACATGTAAACCAGGCACTGCAGTGTGTGCTTGCCATCCCACTCCTTGGGAGGTGGAAGAGGAGGATCAGAAGTTCAATGTTCTCTTTGGTTACATAGTAAGTTTAAGGGCATCCTGGCTACTTTGTCTCCAATTAAGTATCTAGCAAAATCTGAGGTGTGTCTCCTAGTTACATTTCTCATCTTTAAAAAATTTAAAATATCTACTTATTTTATTTGTATGTGGAGGGTAGGGCATACATGTGGATGCCAGAGGAAAACCTGTGGGCATTGGTTCTCTCCTTCTATCATGTATATACTACAGATTAGGCACAGATCATTAGGCTTGGAAGCAATTGCCTTTACCTGTTAAGCCATTTCATCAGACATATATATATAATATATATTATATATATATATATATATGTTGGTTTTCTAGACAGAGTTTCTCTGTGTAGCTTTGGAGCCTGTTCTGGAACTTACTCTGTAGATCACGCTGGCTTTGAACTCACAGAGATCTGCCTTCCTCTAACTCCCAAGTGCTGGGATTAAAGGCATTTGCCACCACTGGCTGGCTTTATTTATTATGTATACAGTGTTCTGCCTGCATGCCAGAAGAGGGCACCAGATCTCATTATAGATGGTTGCAAGCCACCAAGTGTTTGGTGGGAATTAAACCCAGGACCTCTGGAAGAGCAGCCAGTTTATCTCTGAGCCATCTCTCCAGTCCCCTTTATGGATATTTTTAAGGTAAAGAAATAGCCAACAACAATGAAAGCCATGTCTCTCAACAGGTTTTCAGTTGAAAGGCTGGGGCCTTTTTCTTTCTTTCTTTCTGTTACCACTATCTCTGTAGGTCAATGGTAGGCAGTATGTAACTTGGCTGTTTCATTGCGAATATGTTTTGGTTTGGGTAGGCTCATCTGCCCTTTATCTTTCTGCTGTCTGGTTTCTTCATCTGTGTAGGTGAAAGACCACTAGGACAGCAGTGAGCTCATTTACAAAGGCTGTGAACAGGTTCGTTATCAGGTTTTCACAGTCTGTGTTGACTAAGTCTTTAAAATGTTGACAGTCACTGATGTTAGAGTCGTCCCCCCCCCCCCCCCGCTTCAGGCAAAGGCGTTGTTTAAGGAAACCTACCCTGTCCACTTTCTTACCAAGCAACTCACTTCCATTATTAGTGGGATTTGGCTTATTTAACCCATTTCTATTGTGAGTTCCACCTCTCGGAATTTCTTGTTCATCTGAAATAAAAACATTCCCATTTACATGCAGTAACTTCTAAACAGTAATGTAAGAGTTTAAGAATACAGTTTGAAAATAAAACACATGGCCAATTCTACACAGTGATATTCCAGCTTAGGGCATTACTTAACATTTTCATATGGGTATTTATAAAAGAATGGCTTTCATTTATGGTTCTGAGTCTAACAGCTTATTTTTTTCTCATGGACTTTGATTATTTGTTTTCATTGTTTTATGTACGGTTGGGACTGTAAAGTACTTTGTCACTGGAAATACCCTGCCAAGGAAAACCTGCCATCCCATGGCCAGCGCCAAAGCAGAAAACATCTCTAGCCTGTTTGAATGGTATTGTGCCCCTTAGTTAGTTCTTTGGTAATTTCATATGATGTGTTTTGATCATATTCACCTTTCCCCCAATTCCTCCCAGGTTCACCCCCACCCAATTTTGTATCCTTTTTTTTTTTAAACCCATACAATACAATTTGTGTTGCCCAAATATTTTTGGGTGTGTGGTCTTCCACTGGAGTGTGGCAGGCTAACCAGGAGCTACACCCTTAGAGAAAACTGTCTCTCCCTCACACAGCACCTGCCAGTTGCCAATAACTCCTTGGCTAGAGGTGAGACTTCACGCCCACCTCCTCTCTCCGTGACCAGATTTGGTCTGGCTTTGAGCCTGCACAGGTGTTGCACATAACTGCTGTGAGTTCATCTGTACAGTTGTCCCACTGTATCTGGAAGATGCTGTTTCCGTGTACTCATCCAACCCCTATGGTTCCTACACTCTTTCTGCACCCCCTCCTTGCAATGATCTCTGAGTATTGAGAGGAAGGGGTAATTTTTTTTTGTTTTGTTTCTGTTTTATTTTTTGAGGCAGGACCTCATTTGGCAGAGGATGGCTTTGAACCCTTGATCTTCCTGCCTACTCCTCTCAAATGCTGGGATTACAGGCATGTACCACCGCATCCGGCTTGAAATTCTGTTTTCTGCCACTTTCAACAGCATTGTCCCAGGTGGTTTAGGGTATAAAATCTTGCTACTGTAATAGGCATAGTAATATCCCCCATGAAACCAACTCAGGAGGTTCTGGTTGCCACTTCATCCCACTGTGTCCTGTGCTGCAATCTCTATGCTTGCACAAGCCAACTGAAAAGAGACATACTACCAGTTAAGTGTGGCAACTTTATTGCTTACAGATCAGCTGGAAATGAGAACAAAAGTCCAAGCATTGAGGTCAGCCAAATCCCCAGATGGCCACAAGACTTGTGGGATGAACTACTTGGAAGACAGGTATCCCAAGAGGCACAAGAACAGAACCAGGCTGTTTAATTCCGTTTCTCTTTACCTAATGAGGCTATTGTTTCCAGATATTCCACAGGTTTTCCCAAGAACTACAATGAGAAAGGGGAGAGCAACTGGGTGTGTACAAGGCCACCTGGGGGAACTCTCCCATATTCCCCACTCCCCAAAGAGGAGCACTTTCTAATTTCCCAAATCAGTGGGCTGCCTGTTTAGTTTTGTTATAAAGTAACAAATTGTGTTACTTTATATGGAAAAATACACATTGCAGACATGCTGGTGTTAAGAAGGGGTATCTGGGCTGAAGAGATGGCGCAGAGGTTAAGAGCACCGACTGTTCTTCCAGAGGTCCTGAGTTCAATTCCCAGCAACCATCTGTGCTGAGATCTGGTGCCCTCTTCTGGTGTGCAGATATATATGGAAGCAGAATGTTGTATACATAATAAATAAATAAATAAAATCTTAAAAAAAAAAGAAGTGGTATCTAAGTTGGGTGCATACCTTTAGTTCCAGCACTCGGGAGGCAGGCCAGGTGGATCTCTATGAGTTCAAAGCCAGCCTGGTCTACAGAGTGAGTTGCAGGACAAGCTTCAAAGTTACACAGAGAAACCCTGTCTTGGAAGAAAACAAATAAAAAACAAAAACAAACAAACAAAAAGAAGTGTTTGAACTGAGCTCTTTTCCTATAAGTAATTCATGTAGTAATTTACATATCTCTGAATCAAAGCTATTTACTGTAGACTGAGGCATGGTTCCATATTAAGTATAATTTGCTTTTTATTTTCATGGGTGCCCTTGCAAATAAGCAGTCACCAAAGGAGTTGTACACACCTGTATCATCACTTTCATTAAACTCTTTCTACAGTAAATATCAAAAGTTTGGGTTTTTTTTTGTTTGTTTGTTTGTTTGTTTTTTTTATCACTGGTGGTGGTGGCACATGCTTTTAATCCCAGCACTAGGGAGGCAGAGGCTGGTGGATCTCTAAGTTTGAGGCCAGCTTGGTCTATAAAGTGAGTTCCAGGACAACCAGGGCTACATAGTGAAACCCTGTCTCTAGGGTCAGAGGGGGTTATTGGAGACTAAACAAGCAGCCTAATGTAATCCCAGAAGTCCTTTTAAAAAGGGAAGCAGAAGCTGGGCTTGGTGATACATGCCTGTAATTCCAAAATTTAGGGGGTGATGGCAGGAGGATCCTCAGTCACACACACAACACACACACACACACACACCACACACCACACATGCACAACACACACACCACACACACACACACATGCCACACATGCACACATACGTAATAAAATTAAACATTAAAAATAAACATACTTTAATCATATCCACTGCTAAGATTGCCTTCCTCTCCCCAAGCCTCCCTCTTTAGTGGCCATTATCCTCCTTTTGTGTTGTCTCTGACCCCATCCTCCAACTCTGTCACCAGTTCACATAGGAGAGAAAACATGACACTCTGTCTTTTTTGTTTCTTTTTTTTATTACTTAAGATACTTCATTGTTTGGAAATTCTGTACAAACCTGTAATGTTATTTGATAATGTAACCCCCTGTTGTCCCCTTTCTAATTCTTTCCCATTCCTCCACCAGTATTCCATCAAAATATATGTTCTTTTTTTTTTTTAATCTACCAAATGTACTTACTGCCACCAATATATGTCTGATTGTAGGGATATCTGCCAGAATATGAGTGGTCTCTCAGGGGTCTCTTCTTTAAAGAAAACTTTTTTTTCTGTCAGCCTGCAGCCAGCAGTTGCCAATATCTCTTCGGTTAGGGGTAGGACTTCCTGAACATCTGCATCTTCCATGCTGGAAATGTGTCAGGCTTGATCTTATTCAGGCCTTATTAATGCTGTCACAGCCACTATGCGTTTACACATGCCGAGTGCATGGCTGTGTCCTGAAAACAGTTCCCTTGGAATCACCTACCACCTCTGGCTCTTACAATCTTTTTCTTCCCTCTTTCCCAATGGTCCCTGAGTCTTGATAGGATGAGGTGTGGTAGAGATGTCCCATTTAGGTCCGAGCATTGTGCAGATTCTTACTCTCAGCAGCTTTATCAGTTTTGAGTATCTGTGTTAATCCCATATACTGTGAAAAGAAGCTTCTATGATGCTGGTTGAGGTATGCACTAATATTTGTATGCCTTAGGCAGTCCATGGAGTCTGTCTTGGTGACTCTCACATGTGGAGTTTGCCTCATGATTCTGGCTGTCTTCAGTCTACTCTGGCCTCGAGATAATCTCTGGTTGTACCTCCTCCTTAGGGACAATAATCTCTGGTTATACCTACTTGTTGGGGACAACTTCAGAAGGAGATGCCCTCTGAGACTCTTCCTGGTGCCTGGAGCTGACTTGATTTGATCTTCTGTAATCCTGAGGGATTCCATCAGAAATACCTCCCTCCTCAGGCTCAGGACACTTATCTTTTGGGATAATGAAATGGGAGTCCATCTTATTTCCAGGATTCCTAACACTGCCATTTACTTTACTAAGATTAAAGGATTGTTGTAGCCACCTTCACTGTCTTCATGTCCTGTTGCCAATAACATATCTAGGGGGGTCTGCAAGGGTGTCCTTGCATTCTCTTGTGTTGATGACTTCTTTTAAAGACATGTGCTCAAGAGCGAGGCCTTCCTTTCCCTGCATGGAGACATGAACCACTATAGGAGGCTTCAAGCACTCATCGGTCAGACCCCCCCATGAATCTCCCCCTGTTTCTGCCATTTGATTCCATCTTCTCTTCACAGCAAACTTGTCCTTGCAGTGCCCAGTTTTGAGAAACTGCTCCAAGACCATCTGAGAAATCATCTGCTCCTTGTTCTGCTTTTCTGGCTGCAACCAGGAGGTGAACATCTCCCAGAGGTTTTGCAGCTCCTGCTTTGCACAGGAGCCATTGCCATTTGGGGGAAAGTTGATCTGAGCAATTTGGGAGTTAGAGATGTCTTCTTCCCACTGCACAGGAGAACCCTGGGTTGGAATGAAATCCATGTTGTCTAATACACCATCATTTTCTGGTGACTGAGACTTAAAAGAATTTCTGAGCTTGGAAGCCATTCTACTGAGACTCTTCAGAAAGATTCACCTTTGGCAGTCAATTATCTGTCTTATGACTTGAAGATCTGTTTAGGCAATTTGTGGATGTGTTAGAGCTCTTCCTAGGGAGAATTGCAATGGTGACTCCAGGAAGCACTCGGAGGTGGTATGTCTCCAGGCCTTTGCTCTGCTCCATCTCCATACTGTCTTCTCTTCTCTTTTATTTTCCTTTCTCTCTCTCTCTCTTTCTTTCTTTCTTTCTTTCTTTCTTTCTTTCTTTCTTTCTTTCTTTTTGGTTTTTAAAGACAGGGTTTCTCTGTATTGTTTTGGATGCTGTCCTGGAACTAGCTCTGTAGGCCAGGCTGGCCTTGAACTCACAGAGATCCACCTGCCTCTGCCTCCTGAGTGCTGGGATTAAACACCAACGCCCAGCCCCCATTGTCTTTTCTAAGACTGACTCCTTTTTTCCCCTCCATTTTTATTTAAATTAGAAACAAGATTATTTTACATGTCAATCCCAGTTCCCTCTGCCTCCCCTCCTTTCCTACCCCCCCCCACAACACCCTACCTATCCCATACCCTTTTTGCTCCCCAGGGAGGGTGAGACCTTCCATAGGGGGTCTTCAGAGTCTGTCATATCCTTTGGGATAGGGCCTAGGCCCACCCCCATGTGTCTAGGCTCAGGGAGTATCCCTCTATGTGGAATGGGCTCCCAAAGTCCATTCCTATGCTAGGGGTAAGTACTGATCTACTACAAGAGGCCCCATACATCTCCTCACTGACACCCACGTTCATGGGGTCTGGATCAGTCCCATGCTGGTTTCCCAGGGAGCAGTCTGGGGACCAAAAGCTCCCCCTTGTTCAGGTCAGCAGTTACTGTGGGTTTCACCAGCCTGATCTTGACCCCTTTGCTCATCACTCCTCCTTCTCTGCAACTGGATTCCATTTCAGTTCAGTATTTAATTGTGGGTGTCTGCTTCTACTTCCACCAGCTACTGGATGTCTTTAAGTTCTTTAAATTTTTCTTTCCTCTTTCTAATCTGTTCAGTCCTTCAAGTAAATTTTAAATTTTCATTTATCATTTATTGTGCCTTTGAGTTCATATTTTTGTTTAAAGTAATTCTATTTCTTAAGCTCAATGTGGTAGTTCCAGATCATGATCCCAGCACTTGAGAGGTGAGAGCAAGAGATCAGGAGTTCAAGCCCCCCCCCCCAGCTGCAGAGTGAGGCTGAAGTCAACCTCAGCTTCATAGAAGTCCGTCTCAAGACAAACATCCCAGCTTCCTCAAAGATGGCTTTGTTGATTGTTCCCCATGGGTACATATTACATTTATTTACTTTTCCTGTGTGTGTGTGTGTGTGTGTGTGTGCCCACACACATTTGCATTTACACACCACACATATAGTTGCCACAGCACATGAGTGAAGCCCAGAAGACAGCCTTCAGGAGTCAGTTCTCTCCTCTCTATCATGTGGATTCTGGTGATTGAACTCCAGGCATCAGACTCAGTGGCAAGTGTTTTTATCCACGAGACCATCTCACCAATCTTATTTCATAATTTGTAAGCAAAAGTTTGATTTTTTTCTTTTAATGGCAACCCTCACACATAGTAGGTAAATATTCAATCATTGAGCTTCTCCCCTCAGTCCTATAATTAGAAATTTTAAGTAATATGGCACATAAAAAGAAAATCTATGTCCACCTTCCCAGCAGATTTTGTTGCTGCTGCTCTTTGTGGTTACTGTTGACTTAGTGACCACAAACAGTGTTAACATTTGTATTTGGGGATTATATTGGTCTGGTTTGAGGAGTGGCCAGCTAGTGATTCAAGACCAGAATCAGTAACTCTTTGTCAAAGGGCTCCATACCTTCGGCATCCAGCAAGGTAGTTGAGAACTTGGTCTTACCCTCAATCTTAGCTTATTCAGAGCCTCAAGGTTAGCCAGAGGAGAAACTCTGAGGCCTCCTCACTTGTTGTTCAGCATACATACAACTCTTTAAGCACGTAGTCATCCAAATTTCTAGAACACGTCAGAGCATGTCAGAACTGTCTAGAGAAAGTTTGAAACATCATGATGCCAGAACTGGAGCAATGGCTCAGGATTTAAGAGTGTATACTGGATTTGCAGAGGTCTGCAATTGTGTTCCCATAGGGCAGCTCACAAATGCCTCCAGCTCCAGCTCAGGGGATCTGATACCCTCCTCTGACCTCCTTAGGCAGCACATGCATAAACCATACAAATATTAAAAATAAAAATAAACCTAGGGAAAATCTTGATGGTAGTTTTTTTGTTTTGTTTTGTTTTGTTTGTTTCTGTTTTGTCTTTCGAGACAGGGTTTTCCTGTGTAGCCCTGGCTGTCCTGGAACTTGCTCTGTAAACCAAGCTGGCCTGAACTCAGAGATTTGCCTGCCCCTGCCTCTTGAGTGCTGATACTAAAGTTGTGTGCCACCAACTGCCCAGAAATGATGGTAGTTTTTGTTACCAAGATTTGGTGACTTTTCTTGAATAAATGCTTCCTGGATCACATCAACTGGTTAATTTCTAGAATTAAAAAAAATGATTCTAATGATTTTTACTAGTGTTTTCTTTCTTTCATTTTTTGTTGTTGTTGTTGCTGCTTTTTTGTGTGTGGGGGTTGTTGTTGTTTGTTTGCTTGTTTTTGGCAGACTAACCTCAAACTCAGAAATCCACATGCCTTTGCATCCAAAGTGCCCGGAATAAAGGTGTGTACCACTATGCCCAGCTGATTTTTTTAATAGTTTTTCATTAGCTAATGGAGGAGAGAATTTTTTTGATGTTCCAATAGATTTCTGGGACTCACTCCAGTAGTTTTGAGGCAACATCTCAGAGGACTGGGATAAAAATCTGCATTTTTGTAAATGTTACTGGTAATTCTTACCCAAATTTGAAGAATTGCAAAATGATTTCTTAGCCATCCCATTTAAAAATCAACCCTACAAAGTAGCCAAATCAGTGCAAGCAAGAACTATAAGCAGTCCTTCCCTGCTTCCTTCACCTCTGAGGCAAAGAGGAAACATCCTTGTTCTTAGGAACAGTTGTTGGTATCATGGCATTATGCTGATCCTCCCCCCTGACAACTGGCAGGGTATGCATTCAGGCAGACATGTAGCTCAAAGGGCCCTGTGTTGCCTAGCTACTTCATGTGTTACATGGCCGTTTAAGGACTCTGTATGTATGTGCAAGCTTCCCCTTTTAAGTGAGTGCCTCCTACCTGCCCCCCCCTTCCATCTCTGCTCCCAGTCAGCAGACATCTACTCCTCCCTTGTTCCCTTTCTCAGTAAACTCCATGTGGGTTTGTTGAGTCCTGTGGTGCGTATTTCATCGCCCAAAGCTGCAACAAACAACAGCAACGGCCACTCCAGATAGTGTAGAAATCGAGATCCTTGCTTACTTAAACACACTTCTGAATGATACTTACCACCTGTAACCCTGCATGCTGCCAGAGGAGGCTGAACCATCAGGGTAATGCACTGTGGCAGATTTTAGCCTTTGGGAGAACTATTTAAATGGCATTGCAAAATGTGGCTATAAGTCACAACAGTCATTTTGTGTTCTGATAGATCTCTGCCTGAAAATTAACAGCTTGCATAATCTACAAGTGTTAAAGTCAGAGTCAACAAGGAAGAAAATCATGGTCTCTCGTTTCTGAACAGTGGTACATAGATGGATAGAGGTGCCCTTAACCCTGCTGTTTAATATTTGAAGCAGCTCTTTTCATTGGCGTCACATAGGAGGTTGGTTGAGTCAAGACGAAGCTGAATCTCTCCTTTCCAGGCACTACATGAGAAACCCATTGAAGTGGATGCTAAAGGCAAACTTTGTTGGTTCTGGGAGAAGTCATGGCCACAGAAGTAGCTGCTGGTGCTCTGTTGAAGAGTGGAAGGATTATGTGCTCTGAATCAGTGGTAGAAATGACAAACAAGGTTTTCCCATGGAGCACAGTGTTGAATCACAGCTGATATTAACTTAATATCACACCTGATATTAAGTGAGGGGCATTTTTATTATAGACCAAGGAGAACTGGAGAAAGAGAACACAATTCATTCAGTGATGACTGTCCTTACCTTGGTTATTATATTTTAAAACAGTCCAGAAGGATATTCCTGAATGACAGATACTACTGTGTCTTGGCAGCTGGTGCCCAAAAGAGCTAGCAGAGTCTACAAGCTTTTCAATCGCTCTAAAGAAGATGGTATCTACCCAGACATTCTTAGAAAGTCCTTAAACAAAAGAGGTAAGACCCCCCAGGACCAAAGTCCCCAAGGTTAAATGTATTGTTATTCCACCTGTCCTGCAACATTAATGCTGACATATTGCTCTGAAGAAACAATCCACTAAACAAAGTGAGGAGGCATCTGCAGACTATGCTAAACTTTAGTTCGAGAGAACAAAGGAAGTCAAAGAAGAATTCCAGGAACAGATCACCATGAGGTACAGGCTGTCCTGGATGAGAGCTTCTACTTCTAAGTCAGTCCAGTTATTTTTTTTTACAGTCTTTAAGAGTAATAAATAAATGATCAGACCTTGAAAAAATACCACTTGAAGCAGTCAATGATGCTATGATAATGAGGACTGCATGATTAAATTGAGTGCACATTAAACATGAAATATTAATGTATTGACATTTCTGATTTTTAATTTATTTTATATGCATTGGTGCCAAGGTGCCAGATCCCTTGGAACTGGAGTTAGACAGCAGTGAGCTGCTGTGTGGGTGCTGGGAATTGAACCCGGGTCTTCTGGAAGAGCAGCCAGTGCTACTTAACCACTGAGCCATTTCTCCATCCTGATTCTGTTTGTTTTTAAACATTTTTCATCATTTAAAAGTGTGTGTGTGTGTGTGTGTGTGTGTGAGAGAGAGAGAGAGAGAGAGAGAGAGAGAGAGAGAGACAGAGACAGAGAGAGAGACAGAGAGAGACAGAGAGAGCATGGGCACATATGCAGTTGTGAGCATGGCATGGTGCACATGTGGAGGACAGTTCTTGCCTTCTTTCTTGTTGAATTGGGGTCTCTCTTGTTTAGGTTTCTCTGCAACATACTTCAGGCTAGCTGGCCCCCAGGCTTCTGACTGATTCTCCTGCCTCCACTTCCAATCTCTAGTAAGATTGCAGGTGCAAAACATAGCACACAGCTTTTTCCATGAATTATGGAATTAAACTTGGGTTGTCAGGATTGGCAACAAGTGCTTTTACCTGATGGGTGAGGTCTTTATATGTATATGTTTGTCTTATTGGTTGATAAATAAAGTACTGTTGGCCAATAGGGAAGCAAGTTAGGTGGGAGTAGGAGTAGAGGAGGATTCTGGGAAATGTAGTAAAGAGAAGTCTTGTGATCCAGGCAGGAAGTGACATAGCAGGCCAACTCAGAATATAAGCATGGACAAGCAGGAAATCTCTCTCTTCCTCTTCCTCTCTTCTCTGTGGAGCCTTCATGTGATTGCCGGCAAGAGAGGGTGCATACAGCCAGTGTCCTCAATAAGATAAGTTCTTATAAAATATATAGATTAGTAGTTATGGTTGATAATTAAGACTGAGCCAGCAGATAAGAAATCCTAGTCATTGGCCAGCAGCATTGTACCTAATATTAATCTCTGTGTTATTTTGGACGCCCACGTGGTGGCGGGGCTTGGTGGAAAGATTTAATCTTACATTTACCCACTGACCATCTTTCTGGTTCACACACTTTTTTCCAAAAACAATAAAACTATATGCAATGAGTCATACCCTCCCCACACCCAGGAGACTGAGGCAGGAGAATTGGCTTGAGTTCAAAGCCAGCCTGAGCTACACAGTGAGTTCATGGAGAATCATTCTGCTACCAACCAGGAAGGTTCTTCCTGCTGCTTAGCTGTCACAGTACTGTAAGTGGCCACCTTCTCCCTGACGCTTAGCTGTCACAGTACTGTAAGGGGCCACCTTCTCCCTGACGCTTAGCTGTCACAGTACTGTAAGGGCTACATAGTCTCCTGGGGGAGAAAAGTCATCAATGGTCTTACCCACCTGTGAGCCCTGAGAGCTACAATAACAACCAGTCTGGCAAGAGATGCCCACAGGTACAATCGTGGCACAAATGTTATGGGGGTTATAAACTGTTTTCTGATTGGATTTAAAGTCTTCCTACAGGAGGAAATGTATGATACATCTGACCAAGAACTCATAACTGGGGAGCCTGTAGTCCACAGAGGTGAATCTACTATTTTTAAAGAGCTATTTATTTATTGTGTATACAGTGTTCTGTCTGTGTGTTTTGCCTGCACACCAGAAAAGGGCATTAGACCTCATTATAGATGGTTGTGAGCCACCATGTGGTTGCTGGGAACTGAACTCAGGACCTCTGGAAGAGCAGTCAATGCTCTTAACCTCTGAGCCATCTCTCCAATTTGTGAACCTACTATTATTATTTTGCTAAATGAATATATATCAGACTGCCTTCAAAATACACCACTCTACCTGTAGTAGTTACTTTTCTATTATTGTGATAAAACACCATGACAAAAAAACAACTTGTGGAAGATTTTCTTGGGCTTACAGTTTCATAGGGAGAGTCCACTATGGCAGGTGAGGCATGGCAGCAGGTAGCCAGAGCAGGAAGTTGAGAGATTACGTCTTCAACCATAAACATAAAACAGAGAAAGTGAACTGAAGTGGGGCAAAGCTATCAACTCTCAAACCCACCCCCAGTCACATACTTCTATTAAAACTGCACCTCTGCAACTTCTCCAAATAGTCTACCAACTGTTCTAATACTCAAGCCTGCTGGGGACATTCTCACCCAAACCATCACAATGCCCAGAGATCGCTGAAGCTCTCAGATCTCATCAGAGAAGTTTCTTTGTCCAGTGGACAGCAGTTAATGTAGAAGCTCACAACTGGTCATAGTGCAGGCATTAAGTGTTTGTGGAATGCTGAACCATAAATGGAACGAACAATCATACCCCCTCCTCTCAAGATGCAGAGAGCATCATGGAAGAGGGTCCAGATGCAGAGAGCTACAGCCAAACATTAGGCCAAGCTCAGGGAATCCTGCTGAAGAGAGGGAAGAAGGGATTATATGAGCTGGGGGGTGGTGGTGGTCAAGGACATCACAAGAAAACCCACAGAATCAACTAACCTGAGCTCATAGGAGCTCACAGAGATTGAACTGACAACCAGAGAGCCTGCATGGGACCAACCTACATGTATGTGGCAGTTGTGTAGTTTGGTCTACTTGCAGGACTCCTAACAATGGGAGCAGGGGCTGTCCTTAAGGCTTTGACTGGAGTTAAGAATCTATTCCTCATCCTGGGTTTCCTTGCCCAGCCTTAATACAAGGACAGGTGCTTAGGCCTGTCTCAACTTGATATGATATCCTTTGGTTGTGTCCATGGGAAACCTGCCCCTTTCTGAATAGAAATGGAGGAGGAGTGGATGGATGGAGGCAGAGGGGAAGTGTGGGGAGGGAATGGGAGGAGAGGAGGGAGGGAAAACTGCAGTTGGGATATACAATAAATAAATTAGTTTAATTTTTAAAATGTTAAAAAAAAGACCACAGCCAGTCGGTGGTGGCACACGCCTTTAATCTCAGCACTCGGGAGGCAGAGGCAGGCAGATCTCTGTGAGTTCGAGGCCAGCCTGGTCTACAAGAGCTAGTTTCATGACAGCCTCCAAAACCACAGAGAAACCCTGTCTCGAAAAACCAAAAAAAAAAAAAAAAAAACACAAGGCTGAGGAGAACGGGGTGAGCTGGTGTCTTCTGGATGTAATGGGATGGATATATTCACATCAGCTGTAGATGCCTGCACAGGATCAAGCCAGCCAACACTCCAACCTAGAGTAGGAAAAGGGCCATGAGCCCCCATCCCTAGCTAAGGAGCTATTGGCAGCTGACAATGACTTCCAGGGGAGGAAAAGTCAGTTTTCTGTAGGTGTGGGGTCCCTGGTAGGTAGACCAGCCCATGACCCCACGCCCATGCATATATGGGCAGCATAAGTTGAACTCAGTGGTTTATAATTTTTTTCAAAGAGGATATGAAGTTGTGGGGTGGTTAGGGTGATCTGGGAGAAGGTAGAGAGAGGGGTGGGAGTTTATAAACATGATCAAAATGCATTGCACGTGTGTAGGAGCTTCTCTGAGAATTAATAAAAACGTTATGACTTTAAAGAAAGAGCCTGCTTTGCAACTCGGGAGGCGGATGTGGACGTGGGAGGCTGTTTGTAGGGATAGCTTCCATCTAAGGCTCCTTGGCTTGGCCCCTTTGCTCAGGAGCTGTTTAGCTCTTGGCTAGTTTCCTAAGATTTCTAATCATTGGTTGCCTCATGGGGACAGTAAACATAGTGCCACATTCACAGGGTTGTTAAAAGGAGTCAATGTAGCAATCAAATAAAGCCACAACATGTCATCTGATGTGATGTAAGCATGGAACACCCAATACAGGCTGACTGCCACAGCAGTGAGGGTGAAGTATTAGACTAGTGGCTGCTTTTGTACAGGACTGTCCTCTGGGCCAAACAACCCCAAGCTTCCAGAGTTCAGCAGTGCTTCCTACAAAGGTCATCCCAGCTGGACTTGGTGGCGGTTGACATCCCTTCAGAGGAGGAAGGGTGGAAAGGGTCAAGGTACCCTCACCTGGGCATTCAGCACCACCCCACACCACCCATTGCATCCAATTCTGCCCTAATTTCATGTGGTCTAGGGAGGGCCTAGGTTATATAATACAGGCAGGGAAACAGCCGAGTAGGCTTCTGTCTGTGAGTCTGTGGAAAGTCACCATCTCTGTTATGTAAAGATTTTTCTGGGAAGAGCACCCCCACTTCTGTATGCAACCCCTCACCTCTGCTTGGTGGTGGACCCCCAATAAACTCATTAGTGCCCCAGGGTGAACTTTGGTGGCATTGTGCCTTTTTTTGCTGTTGGGTGATGGGGGAAGTACTTCTGTGTATGTTTATCTTATTGATTGTTAAATAAAATACTGCTTGGCCAATGAGACAGGAAGTTAGACAGGACTAGGAGTCAAAGAGGATTCTGGGAAATGTAGTAGAGAAGTGCTGATCCAGGCAGGAAGTGACATAGCACGGAGACTCACATTTAAGCGAAGGAGAAACAGGAAGGGCTCTCTTTTCCCCTTCGCTCCTGCTTCAGCGGCACAATATGATCCACCGGCAAAGAGGGATGCCAATAGTCTTATAAAATATATAGATTTATGATAATTAAGACTGAGCTAACAGATGAGGAATCCTAGTCATTGGCCAAGCAGCTTTGAACCTAATACAAGTTTCTGTGTATTCATTTGGGCCTAACTCGGGCGGGTGACTGGCGTAAAGCTCACATGTGGCGGTGGGGCTCAGGCGGCTTTTGGCAGAAAGATTTATCGTAACAGTTGGGACCTTCGAGGAGGGTGGGGAAGGAATTTTAGCAATACTTGGTATACTGGAAGAATTCAACAAGAGTGTTGATGAGTATGGGGAAAGTAAGGTTGTCTTTGATATAAGGAATGAGACAAACAATTGGCTCCAAGTTGTGTGAGGTTGGAGGGGAAATTTTGACACAGTGGTTTGTCCCCACAGAGCTTATGAAATAATGGCAATACCTGTGCAGAGAGTAGTGCGACACATGACTAAAGGTGAGGTCACTTGGTTGTGGAGGATGCCCATGGGGTAAATTCCAGGATGGCAGTCTCCTAGGTGGTATGGAGTGGCACAGCTGTTTGATGAGTGGGGTCCACCCTGGAAGTGCGGAGATGCTTTGGGAACATCTGAAAGTTTAAAGCAGACACCAGCATCCCTTTGACTGTAAGTCAGGCACAGAGGTATCTGCAAGCAGCTGCAGTGGCAGCTTGGCCACGACTCCGAGTAAGAACGGATTTTTTTTAAGCCGACAGGGGAAGCTGGGAGGGAGCTTGCTGGTGTAAGGGAGGAAGTACAGACAGAGAGGGATATGGAGCTTGGGAACTGGCCTCTGACTCAGTGGGTAAATTGTATAAAAGAAGAGATAGGGAGATCTTGGAAGGTCAGTTTTCATGGCTAGGGGCACAAAATAGAAGGGGAGTCTAGATTGCTAATACAGAGCCCCTCTTGGGACCCCCAAAACCTGGAATCCATGAAAGGAGCCAAGTAGCAATGAAGGAGTGACTCAGAAGTTACAGAGGACCCCCTTAATAGAAAGAAAGGAAAAACCTGTGGTCCAGAAACATTGATGGGGAGGTCTTAACAATGGCCCAGTGGCAGAGACTATTTAACTGGAGAATGTTTAGCACCAGAACTGTGGATCCAGAAAGACCTTCAAATAAGCAATGAAGGAGCCCCTCAGTACCCACTAGGCTTGTGAGGCTGTGGGGCACAGGCATGCAGACAGGATCAGCCTGGATGCTGCTGAAGCAAAAAAGCTGAGCAAAGTAACCATCCATCAAACCTTGAGACAAAGACTCCAAGATCTAAGGCAATCTTCATTGATCTAAGGAATCAGTCCCTGGCATATTGGCTTATAGAAGCCACTAGGGACATGAGGTTAACTCTGGCTGAGGTCCCTGTGACTATCAAGGACTGGCAAACAATAGAAGAGTAGGCCCTACTAGGGGAATTGGGGATACAGGAAGTGGTATTGGATGCCCAGTTCACAGGCCCAGACAGGGTTGTGTTTGGGGAGACCTAAGAAAGAAACTGACTCAGCAAAGGAAGACTGGTATGGAGCATTGGTGGCAGTGCTGAGCCCCGTGGTAAGGGGAATCTGTATAAGGCAGGTGAGACTTTGATAACCAAAGGATTTGGATCCTAAACCAGGAAGGGTACTAAAGCAAGTAGGAACAGAGAGAGGGAGTGAGCCAGGCAAGAGGGCCTCTTCGTGTTTCCCGAACACACATGTGGTTGGACTTGCACCTGCCTGGAGTCCCTAGGGACAAAATGGATGGGCAAGAAAACACTGATTTGCTGAGCTGTTAGGGTCCTTAAGGCCAGATCAGCAATTCACCACTGGAATAAGGGGAATAGGCATCCAGGAGGAACAGGTGATTCCCACTGCACCCCTGCTACAGAGGAAGACCTCTCAGTGTGAGAACCTTCCCAGCCAATCACCTGAAGGGGTAACCAAGGTTCCCTACAGATAAGGGCTGTACAGGGTGACCGGAGGCCCCATGTGGAATTGAGAAGTCACCAATATGCAGAACACTGGGCCCTACTGGATGCTGGAATGAAATGCACGTGTTGATTCATGGTAACACCCAAAAACAACAGGGCCAATGGGTTGTGATGTACAGGTGCGGGGACAAAACTATGCAGGTGAAGTGGACTAAAGTCATTCTGAAGGTGGATAATTGTCCTCCTTCCCTAGGAGTATGACGTATATCTCTTCTGTATGAAAGACCATTCTGGGAGCAGATGCTGTACTAGGATACAGTACGGGGAGTCCTGGCTGAGGCTACAGATCACAAAGGCAACAGAATGGCCGAGGGGCAGGTGGGAGCCCATAAAGTTAACCTACTTCTTCATGAATAGTGGTGAATATCAAACAGTTTAGGTTGCCTGGGGGTCAGGAGGATTAACAGAAAAATCTAGAAGCTAGAAAATGTGGAGATTGCCTGCTCAGCCCAGAGCCCTCTCAACTGCCCTGTGTACCCAATAAGGAAGCTAGATGGCTTCTGGAGCATGACTGTGGATTACAGGGAGTTAAATACAGTGATGCCTCTCATTCATGCAGCTGTGTCCAATATTGTTCTTTTAACTGTGCAGCTGGTGCAGGTGATGGGGGTCTTCACAGAGCAGTGGGCCTTGATAATGCGTTTTTTAGCATCTGCTTAGCTACTGAAACCCAAGGCCAGTTTTCTTTCTTTCTTTCTTTCTTTTTTTTTTTTTTTTTTTTTTTTTTTTTTTTTGGTTTTTCGAGATAGGGTTTCTCTGTGGCTTTGGAGGCTGTCCTGAAACTAGCTCTTGTAGACCAGGCTGGTCTCAAACTCACAGAGATCTGCCTGCCTCTGCCTCCCGAGTGCTGGGATTAAAGGCGTGTGCCACCAACGCCCAGCCCCAAGGCCAGTTTTCATTCACATGGGATCAATGACAATGGACCTTCAGAATGCTTCCCCAAGGTTAGTTGTCATGGGATGGTGAACAGGACCTGCCTGGTTGCCCTGCCCAGCCCCCATGATGGGGTTCCACTCTATAGATGATGTATGGCTAACTTCTGGGAGTTTTACATTTGAAAAACTATTTTGGGGGGGCATACAAGTATATCCAAAGGAACATGGATAGGTAATCAATCCCCATAAACTACAAAAGCCTGGCCCAGAAGTAAATTTGGGGAGAATACTATGGTCAAGTAGGATGATACCAAAGAGATGCGTTAATCTGCTCAAATTAAGGACACCACATCTGGTACAGCAGCTTGAAGGCCTGGGTGTAATGATTTCACTAGACCCAAGGTAAATGATAAATGGGCGCTTTATTGGGGAACACTTACACAGAACAATAAAGAAGCACCGCAGCATTTCTCCGTCCTTCTGATCGGACCCAAAAGAAAGAGATCGAGAGAGCGAGAGAGAACATGCCTCACATTTCTCTTTCCCCTTCCATCGGACCCTGAAGCCACGCCCATCGGGTTATGGCTACTGTTACAGGTTCACAGGCAAGATGCTGCTCCAGCAGCTGCAATTGGAGTCACTACTTGATTGAGTTTTCAATAGTCAGCGATCATTCTCCATGATCCACCCATCTTCTTTACTGGCTAGATAGGAGAGATGAAGGGAGATGGGATGGGAACCACATCCCAAGCCCTTGATGGTGGCGCTCCTTTCTGCAGTTCCTCCGGGGATGGGATGCTATTCTAAATTTATAGTGTGTTTTCAATTGTACACGGCATAGTTATGTCATATTTAGGCATAATTATGACCTGTCTATTGTCTTCACTTGGAAATTAATCATGACATAAGGAAACACGATTGTGTGTCAAGTCAACAAGGGATGGACTTGTGACTGTTATTCTTCATTATCAGCTTGACTTACATCTGGAATTAACTAAAACCCAAATGAATGGGCATGCCTGTGAGGGATGTTTGCTTAATTTGAAGTGGAAGATCCACTTCTAATCTGGATCTTTGAGGTGGTATGAGACACCTTTAATCCAGGTCTTTAGCGGTGGGAAGACCCAACCTTAATCTAGGCAGCACCTTCTGCAGGAAACCCATATAAGGACATGGAAAAAGGAAAGAATTTCTCTTTGCCTGCTTGCTTTCACCTCACTAGCCGGTCCATTCCCTCACTGGCATTAGAGCATACTTCTTTGAGATTCTGGCACGTACTATAGACTATCTGAGACATCCATCCTTGTGGACTGAACAGCTACTGGATTCTTGGAACTTTTCTTCATAGGTAACCCTTGTTGGACTAACTGTACCACAGCCTGTAGGTCATTCTAATAGATTCAATATATATATCCCATATAAAAAAATTCTCTATATATGTATCTATAGATATCTATAGATAGATATGTAGAGAGATATTCATTCCATAAGTTCTGATACTCTAGAGAACCCTGTATCTCAATAATAGTTTCTATATTGATTATGCATTGCCTTGATAATTTGGGGTATATTGGTTAAAAAACTTAAAAGTTAATTTCACTGTATTTGCTTTTACCTCCTTAAATGGGGCTGCCAGAAAAGTTAAGACCCTCTACTGAGGAGGTGGCTAGAATAAAAGTGCTGCCAGGAACATATGTAAATAAGTTTTTGTGTAGACATTTCTTTTGGGTGTAGACCTAGGAGCGAATGCTGCATCATGATAACTCTAATGTTTTGGGAAGGTTTAGGTTGTTTTCTCAAGTCACCACATTACTTTACATCCCTCACCAGTGCTGCATCCTGCATGGCTTGATCCTGGAAACCTGGCCAGGATGATGTGGGCACGTAGAAACAATACACACACACACACACACACACACACACACACACACACACACACAAAGAAAAAAATCTGGGATTAGGTGGGTTGTTCTCTGTCTGATGGAGGGCACCTACTACACAACCCTGAAATTCAGGGCCTTTATCATATACAGCACAAGGAATGAGGTTAGCTTGTCTCTGTGGGAGGTCTGTCAGGGAGCAGTTTCCGCGTACAGTCATGCTGGAGGATGTCGCTAGTTTTTACACACATTGATCAATCATTTGTAAATGTTCATACTTGGACCAGAGGTAGGCCTTGCTTGCTATGTTTCTGACATCACCTGGAACTAGAATTACCAGCATTGTGGGCTACCCAATGTGGGTGCTGGGAATCAAGTGTAAGCTCTGTTTCTCTTTTAGACAGATTCACTCTCATGTAGCCCATGTATGGCCTCTGCAAATGTTCTAACCACTGAGCCATCTCTCCAGTCCCTGGTTTTGCTTTTTGAGGCAAAGTCTCACACTGTGGCCCAGGCTGACCAGAAATTCACTGCAATCTTTCTAAGATTATCAGAGTGTGCCACCCCTGGCACAATGTAACATTTTGATATACAGATAAATCATGTGATGACCAAAGCTAACTGAGGAATTGATCACTGCACATAATTTTCCTTTTCTAATATCATAAATACAGTTAGACAGGAGTTAATTCTATTGTCCATTAGCTCAAAGAACAATTTTGGGCAACTAGTTATCTAATAGGTTCTACAACAGTCAGAGTGGTAAAAGTCAACAGTTATCAGGTCAGGTATGTTTTCATTTTCTGTATGTGTTTAATGTTCGAGTGGGTATGTGCTTCTGGGTGTGCATTCCCAGAGTACCTTCCTCAGTTGCTCTCCACCTTAGTTTCTGAGGCAGGGTTGTCAAACCTGGAACTCATCAATTCGGCTAGACTGGCTAGCCAGTGAGGCCTAGCCACCCTGCTGTCTCTACCCCAGCACTGCGGCTTTTAGATGTGCACCATTGCAGCCAGCTTTCTCATGGCTGTCTTAGTTTGGGTTTCCATTGCTGTGAAAAGACACCATGACCAGGCAACTCTTGTTTTTTTCTTTCAATTTTTTAAAAAAAATTTATTTTAACTTTCTTTTTTATTTATTTGTTGTGTCTTTCACATCATGCATCCTGATCCTACTCATCTCTTGTCCCCTCTCATCTGCCTTCCGCCCCTGCAACCTCCCCCTCCCAAAATAAAATAAAATAAAATAAAATTTAAGATAAAAAAGGAAACAAAGAGGAAGAAAGGGAAAATCTCATTATGGAAGCTGCAGTGTGTCACAGTGAGTCATGTAGTAAACCCCTTTATCCATCTATCTTTACATACAGGTGTTATTGGTTTGGTTCGAGACCCCTGGTCTCTGCTATATCATCGACACTGGGCCCTCACTGGGATTCTTCCTGGACACCCCATTGCTGCCCGGTGTCATGGAGATCCTGCAGTCCTGGGTCCACTGGACTGACAGCCCACCCCTACCCCCTATGCTCCAGCAGATCACAGATGGGGTGGATATTGGGGTGGGCCAACACTTAAGCCTGGTTCTGGGCCTACGTAGTTGCAGGGTTGGTCAGCCCGCCAGCTCTTTCTTGTCCTCACCACTAGGGTGAGCTCTCCAGCATTGTCCTGGCTAATTTACCCCTTGCAGCAATGAGCAAGGGACGGGGCCAGTTATCCTGCTTTCAGTTCATTAGGGCCAGTTCTCCCAAACCTACACTGTCAGGGCCAGCTTTACTGTGTTGCCCAGCTGAGGTGTAGGGGCCACTCTCCCTAGTGCTGCAGCTGTTGAGAGGCGATCCTGTCCTCAGACTGCATCTCTAGAGGGCACTGCTCCTCAGACTGCCTAGACTGCAATGAGTTCCTGCCATACATGCCTCTCTCCCCAGCCATATCACTCCTGTCTCCACCTCTCCAGGGCTGGGATTAAAGGTGTGTGCCACCGCTACCTGGCCTCTATGGCTAACTAGTGTGGCTAACTCTGCATCTCCAGAATGCACTGCTCTCCACCAAACCTCAGACTGCCATGAGGTCCTGTCTCCTCCTGCCTTATATTCCTTTCTCTGCCCAACCATATCACTCCTGTCTCCACCTTCTGAGTGCTGGGATTAAAAGTGTGTCCTCCCAAGTGTAAGCTCTGTTTCTCTTTTAGACAGATTCACTCTCATGTAGCCCAGGGTGGCCTTGAACTCAGAGATCCATTTGCCTCTATCTCCTGAGTGCTGGGATTAAAGGTGTGTACCACCACTGCCTGGCCTCCATGGCTATGGATATGTTTATTAGATTATAAACAAAATGTCACCACAATATAACACTATACAGGATCCAAACTTTCTGTGTAATTAAAGGCGTGCACCACCATTGCCTGGCTCCTTTTTTTCCCCTGAAGCATATGCACATTTTTTAAAGATTTATTTTTATTATATATACAGTGTTTTGGCTGTATGTATGCCTGCATGTCAGAAGAGGGTTCCCGATCTCATTACAGATGGTTGTGAGCCACCATGTAGCTGTACCTCTGGAAGAGCAGTCAGTGCCATCTCTCCAGCCCCATCTATGCACATTTTAAAACTCACTTTAACCAGTTTAGAGGGTTTTTTTCCCCTCCAATCTGGACTTGTCTTTACTGTGTGTCTCTACCCTTTTCTGACTGTGTGAGCCAAACCTTAAACTGTTAAGTGGCTTTAAACTGCCGGCTGGCTCTGCCCTACTGGGGTCCATGAAAGCTGACCTTTACAGCCCGCAAGCCTGGCAGAGAGCTGCATTCAACTGCCCAGTGCTAGGAAGCTGGTGCCCACACTGTGGCAGGCACTTGTACTCAGCTTGTTGTTTCTACTTAGTGTACCTGCTACTCACTGTACAGCAGAGCCTCTTAAAGGAGCAATATCCATTTTTGTTTGTTTTTCTTTTTCAGACCCTATGTGGAAATTCGGGCCCCATGTTGGAGTGCCAAAATAACTCTCAGAATGTAAGCAAGCCCAATTAAATGCTTTCTTTTATAAGAGGTTCTGTGGAACCAGGCACGGTGGCACACGCTTTTAATCCCAGCACTCAGGAGGCAGAACCAGGTAAGATTGAGGACAGCCTGGTCTACAGAGTGAGTTCCATGACAGAGAAACCTTGTTGTGAACAAAAACAAACAAAATAAGAGTTGCTGTGGTCATGGTGTCTCTTCATAGCAATACAACATTGGCTAAGACATCATGCTTAGTGGCAATTGCCTTTACCCACTGATCCATCTAGCCAGCCCTTCTCCCTTTCTTCTCCTCCTTCTCCATCTCTGTCTTCTTTTTAATTATCATATGTTTATTGTATGAAACAATGGACTTATTTTGCGATTTACATGCATGTGTATTATGGGCTTTGTTCATATCTATCCCCATTGTCCTTTAGTTCCTCTCTTTTAGCTCTCTCTCCTGTTCCTAAATATTCATTCTTCTTCCATGTCGTGTGTGTGTGTGTGTGTGTGTGTGTGTGTGTGTGTGTGTGTGTGTGTGTGTGTATCATTTTCCTTAAGTCTTGATTCCACTTATATGAATCTCTTCCTTCCTTATGTGCTTGCATGGTTGTGAAGCCCACTGCCATGAAATCCTCACCAGAGTGTGTGAGCTAAATGATTCTCTTTTCTTCATCAAATTAGCCTGCCTCAGATATTTTGTGGTAGGGTCTCCCCAGATACTTCTGAGGTGGCACCCCTACATCCACACCCACCGACTGTGGCAGAAACCTTTCTTGACCTCCCTGATGCACACCTTTGTCCTTGTAGGAGTTAAGGGACTTCTGGCTACCATACCATCCAGATCAGCACAGTGTAGTGTTACAAGCCCTTTGGCCATTGCTGTATTGTTTCGACCTGGCCCTGTACACAGCAATGTCTCTGGATTCATTCTGGAGTCCAATCAAGAACTATTACCTTCTAACAGTTTCTTTAGGCATTCTGTTACAGAAGTTTGCTTACCCCAAGTTTCTAGATCACTCAGGTGTGTGTGTGTGTGTGTGTGTGTGTGTGTGTGTGTGTGTGTGTGTGTGTTCTTGTATATGTTTATGTACCACATGTGTGTAAGCATCTATGGAGGCCAGAAGAGGGTGCCAGATCCCCTGAAGCCAGAGTCACAATTGTGAGTAATCTGACATAGGTGCTGGGAACAGAACCTCATGTAGTCCTGGCTGACCTGGAACACAAAACGTAAGTCAGCTGTTCTCTCCCTTCTAAAGTTCTGACACAACACCCTTCAGTAAAATAAAATTGCTAAACCCTGAGCAGCTGACTGAGGCAGGAAGATGCTAGAAGTGTATGGTTCCTTGGATCTAGACTTCTCCTGGAGACAAGATTCTCTGCCCAGGCTGGCCCCACTATTCTCTGACCATAGCCTCATTTATTTATCTTCTATATCTAGATCTCCACAGCAAGGTGTGTGAGCCAGGCAGTAACTGACAGAAAGGACAGGGCAGAAGAACTAGAGCTTGTCATGGGATAGCATTCTCCTGACCAGTGGTTCTTTAGAAGTCTAGCAGACATAACAAACATATCGAACACTGAATTGTGAGCCTGGGACTGTAGCTTAGTGTCACAGTGCTTGCCTGGCACATGAAAGACACTGAATTCAATTTCCATCATTGAAAAAAAAAAAACAAAACAAAAACAAAAAGCCTGGCCAAGGCCACCATTAGTTCTTACCTGAATTGTTGCATCCAGCGGTCTCATGGCCATTTTTCCCTTTTCCTGACTTTTGCCCTCCTCAATCTTTTCTTATCAGCCAAGTGACTACAAGTTGCCACCCTCTGGGAGCACACAGAAGGAATTGTAATGACAGCAGGCTATTGGCCCCTGAAAACCAGGTAATTCGATCCTTTGGTTAAAACCTAAATGAGAATGGTCCTTGCTCAAAAGCTGTTTCACACACAGGAAAAAAAAAACAAACCAAAAAAACAACAACAACAACAAAAAAAAAACGAAGTCCTGATGGGAGGTGAGCTGCTTTTCTAGCTCTGGTTCCAGCTGTCTCTCCTGTGTCATTATTATTCACACCTCTCAAGGCTCCATGTTACCTTGATGATCTGCTGCTTACCTGAAACATGGCAAGGAACCACTGGATGCATCATGCTGTTCCCTCTAATGGCTCCTCTCTGGAAGTCTGCATGGTCCATTCTCCCTTTAAAGTCTTAGTAGGGCCCCAAAGATTTCATTTGTCTGCTTGGGGGAAGGTCTCCCTCAGCAATCATCTCCCACTTGTCCCATAGACCCAAAATGGGGAAATGGGTATGGATGGTGGACCATTAGTTCTGGCCTACTTTATGAGATGCTGTGTGCAGTGTCTGCAAACTGAATGATTGATCCTTATGACCAATGATGATGGCTCCTTAGCCCCCACTCACTGCTCTAGGATCATGCCTCTGTCTGATGTTGCTGAATCCAGCTTCTTTAAAGGTTTTTAGATTATGGAGAGAGAGAGAGAGAGAGAGAGAGAGAGAGAGAGAGATCTGGAGGTCTAGACAAATTGGAGAGCTCTGAGTTCAGTGAGAGACCCTGTCCCCTCCCAAAAAATAATAAGGCTGACTCAGTTGGTAAAGTACTTGTCATGAAAGTATAAGGACCCTAAGTTTGATACTAAAGGACCCACGTAAAAGTCAGTGCAGTCAGTTGATGAGCTACAGGTTCAGTAAGAGACCTTGTCTCAAAAAATTTTAATGATAAAGTAGAGAGCACTCACAGCAGGTGACTGCCACTTTCTGGGACTCCCCCAAAAACCTGAAATTTAAACACCACCACACCACCAAAAAAAAATTAAAAAAATAAAAAAACTTAAAAGAAAAAGTAAGAAAGAATGATGGAGAAAGAGAGGGACACACCCAGGGCCAGAAGCCAGGCAACCTATAGTTAGCCAGAAATGAGAAACAGTGAAAGTAAAATATATAGAGGGAAAGAAAGGTAAAAAGCCCAAAGGCAAAAGGTAGATGAAGAGAAACAGGTCAAGTTATAAGAGCTAATGCAACAAGCATAAGATAAGGCCAAGCATTCATATATAATAAGAAGTCTCCATGTCATGATTTGGGAGTTGGGTGGTGACCCAAAAGAAAGCCTGGTGCAAGCAGTAGAGAAAGACACTCCAAATCAACCTCAGTTTATCACATGCACATATGCACATGTTCACGGTTACATACACACACACACACACACACACACACACACACACAAATAACAACAGCAGCAATGATAATAACACGGAGAGTAGCTGCAGAAGACACCTAATTTTGACCTCTGGCCTCTACATGCATGTGCACACATATGCACATGTGGAGTGATCAGTCAGCAGCCAATAGAGCTAAGGTTTTCTTTATTTAGACACACCAGTCAAGGGCAGGCCAAAGTGAGAGGGAGGGAGCTGGAACCAGCGCCGGTAGCTGGGGGAGCAGAAGAGCCTGCGCACCAGTCTGCAGACCCCTTAAGAAGCCTTTCTACGTCAGCCTAAGACTTCCCCTTACCCTGCCCTCACAGGCGTGTTCCAGCATACCTGTCGGGGTACCTGGGGTGGGACTAGAGTCTCCCTACAATTCCCCTTTTAGTCTAAAAGAGGATTAAAACTTAATAGTGTAAAACATCCAAAATGAACAATCATAAAGGTGAAATATAAGAAGATACAATAACCTGCTATTGCACATCCTAACTATGTCTATTCCGGCTAAGCCCTAAAGTCATGTGGAAAGGGTATCTAACTTGAACACCTCCTTCCAATCCCAACTCTAAACAATAAGAAAGTTATTTCTTACTAGGCTTACACTACCCTAATAAACAATAATGGGGAAAGGGGGTGTAGCATCTTCTAAGTTACTTCCTGCTGAAATGGGACGATGGTAGCCATGTGGGGTCCTGTGGGGAAAAAAAAATGCTAGTACAGGGAAAGTCTCTAATGAGTTAAGTCTAGTCCATGTTAGATGAAATTTGCTTGATTGAAGATCTAGGTTGAAATCCTCAACTTGATTGAAGTCAGTACTCGAGGTTCTGGTTGGAGTGTCAGTTGAATCCAGTGCAGTCGGAGAGGTGTGGTCCAATTCTTTTTCCGGAGCATGCAGGGATTGTTGTCGGGCTGGTTCTCATTGGCTGTATGGGACTCAAACATAAGTATCATCAGAGAGATGTTCACTTGAACATGTATGTGTATTGGGAAAGGCAATCTTTGAAAAACGACAATTATGAGAGGGTGTAGGCCTTGAAAGAAAGAGCCAAGAAAAGACAAAGATAGTCCTCTACTTTTTCATTTATTCTGTATTACAGCAATTGGCTTCTTGAAATAACACAGAAACTTTAAAATTTTGTTAAATAACATGCTTGGATTTTAGGGTAGTAAAGCCAAATCCAACCCTAAATCCAGCATCGATTTAATTGAATAGGGACTAGGAAATGAAGAGAAATAGAGTTATTTGAGAGACAGCTGTAAATTTTACCATATGGCACGTTCCTTTTGTTCGATGGTTATAGCTACGTTCTTTCCTTAAGTATCTACACATGTAGTGTCCTTTGACTTCTGGAGGTGGGTTTTCCTGTGAGGATGAAAACAAAGCACTTCCCATCCTTTGGGAGGCTTTTATTTAGTTCATGAGATAGACCTCAGTAAATACCTGTCAGTTGTCCTTGTTGAGAGGGTTGTCTTTTTCAACTCGAATCTTGATCAGTTTTGATGGTATCCAAAGATTTTCTTCTTCTGTGGAAACAAATGCAAAATCCCTACCCCAACATAACACATGTCTGGGTTTCCATACTGAGGTCTGTACATCTTTGAAATACACTGGTTGGTTCAGTTCAGCAGTTTTTTCCGTAGTCCATTGTCTTTCCGCAGCTGTTTGTCCATTGGCATTGGCATTAAGAAAGTTTAGTGTTAATAAAGCATTATGCAATCTATGTTTGGGGGGTTTCGACTTACCAGCTTGCCTATGGAGCATCTCCTTAAGTGTCCTGTTAGACCTTTCAACAACTGCTTGTCCTGTAGGGTTGTGTGGTATACCTGTGACATGCTTAATGTTATAATATTTGAAGAACTGTTCCATTTTTGTGGAGACATATGCTGGAGCATTGTCATTTTTTATCTGCGCCGGTATGCCCATAACTGCCATCACCTCCAGTAGGTGTGTAATAACCAAATCAGATTTTTCAGAGTTGAGAGCAGTAGCACATTGGAAACCTGAGAATGTGTCAATGGTATGATGCACATATTTCAAATTTCCAAATTCTGTAAAGTGAAAGACATCCATTTGCCAGATCTCATTCCTCCCGATGCCTTTAGGATTACAGCCTGCTGGCAGCGGAGTTTGATTATAAAAGGAACAAGTAGGACAGTTTCTCACTATCTCCTTGGCTTGTTGCCAAGTGATGGAGAAGTCCTTCTTTAAACCCTTGCTATTTACATGATGCATTTTATGAAATTCTGAGGCTTCTAGCACAGTGCCAATCAATAAACGATCAATCTCGTCATTGCCTTGTGCCAGTGGGCCTGGCAGACCCATATGGGATCTGATATGCGTAATGTACAGTGGATTACTTCTGTTTCCTGTAACTGCAAGAACAACAAGGTTAGTTCAGTATTATCAGGGACAAATTCTGCAGTCTCTATGTGCAAGACGACTCTCTCTGCATATTGGGAATCAGTAACTATATTAAGAGGTTCTGTAAAATCCATAAGCACCATGAGAATTGCATATAATTCTGCTTTATGTACAGATGTATACGGGCTTTGAATTACTTTAGTTACCTCACCTGCTTTATAACCAGCTGTACCTGATTTGTTATCATCAGTGTAGAAACTAAGAACTCCAGAAATGGGAGTTTGCCTTACAATGCATGGAAGAATCCAAACTGTCTTTTTTATGAATTTAATTCTGTTGGTTTTGGGATAGTTGTTACTAATTGTTCCCAAAAAGTTGGTAAGATCTATCTACCAATATTCATTATCCTTCCATAATGAGGAAATTTCATCATTAGTTAAAGGTACTATAATTTCTGCTGGATCTGTCCTGCTAGCTCAGTTGGTAGAGCATGAGACTCTTAATCTCAGGGTTGTGGGTTCGTGCCCCATGTTGGGCGCCACGTGTGGAGTGATCAATCAGTAGCCAATAGAGCTAAGGTTTTCTTTATTTAGACACACCAGTCAAGTTCAGGCCAAAGCGAGAGGGAGAGAGCTGGAACCAGCGCCGGTAGCTGGGGGAGCAGAAGAGCCTGCGCACCTGTCTGCCGACCCCTTAAGAAGCCTTATTACGTCAGCCTAAGACTTCCCCTTACCCCACCCTCACGGGCGTGTTCTGGCATACCTGTAGGGGTACCTGGGGCGGGACTAGAGTCTTCCTACATGCACATGTACACACAAAACAGAATCCACAATAGCAGTTTTTAATTTCCTCGTGGCACCGGCATCTCGGGGACTTGGATTGGAGGGGACTGAATTTGACTTAGTGGTGTCTCTCCGCCCTGTCTTGCAGGTCCTCCATATTTCCAGAAGGATTCTCACCATGAGGAACCACGCTGTCTGTGCTTGGCACTGCAGCACTTCCTCTTGGAGCTTGACTCCACCACCTAGTTGTGAGTCAGCGCTGTTTCAGGAGTCCCTAGGAAAGCTCACACTGAAGTGTGGCTTGGAGAAGCAGTGTCTGCCTGAATTCACTTCACTGTCTGAACCCAGAATCCCAGACTGGGGGCTGGTTTCCTAGCCTCTCTTCCTGGCAAGACTCCAAGTACATATTCTCTTAGGTGACGCAGACAACTTCATACTATCCCAGGGCACACTCAAAGGTCTTGCTTTTTGACCCCTAAGCACAGCTAGTGTTACCCTCTTGAATGCCGTCATCCCATTGGATTTAAATTTGCCATTGTTTTTTTTAAAGATTTATTTGTATTTACTTGTGTATATGGTGCCACACATGTGAAGTTCAGAGGACAACTTTTAGGAAGTCACTTCTCTCTTTCCACGGCTTTGAGCCAGAGTCCCTCTTACTTCTGGTGCTGTACTATGTATGCAAGCATCCTACTGGTTTATCCTGTCTCCACCCAGCTCTCAAAGTAGGAGTTGGTGGCTGGGATTATAGACACATACCACTTCATCCCACTTTTGTAGGGGATTTCAGGGCACAGACTCAGGTCTCCAAGGTTTCATGTTAAGCAATTGTACCTGCTAAGTCATCTGGCCGGTCCCATTTTCTTTCTGTGACTCACTTTTTATTTTTTTTTAAAGAATTTCTTTTAGGATTTATTTATTTATTTATTTATTTATTTATTTATTATGTATACAGGGTTTTGCCTACCTAGATGCCTGCACACCAGAAGAGGGCACCATATCTCATTACAGATGGTTGTGATCCATCATGGGGATGCTGGGAATTGAACTCAGGACTTTTGGAAGAGCGGTCAGTGCTCTTAACCACCATCTCTCCAGCCCTCTGTGACTCACTTTGTAAAAACCAAGTAAGTACGTTAAAAGAAAACCAAACCTGGAGTCATTGTGGCTCAGATTTGTAATTCTAGTTATTCTGGAAGCTAAGGTTGGAGGACCTCAAATTCCAGGCCAGGCTGGGCAACATGGTAAGACAATGTATCAGGGGGCTGGAGAGATGGCTCAGAGGTTAAGAGCACGGACTGCTCTTCCAGAGGTCCTGAGTTCGATTCCCAGCAACCACATGGTGGCTCACAACCATCCCTTATGAGATCTGGTGCCCTCTTCTGGTGTGCAGATATACATGGAAGCAGAATGTTGTATACATAATAAATAAATAAATCTTAAAAAAAGACAATGTATCAGAACAAATGTGGAGAGCAAGAGGAAGAAAAAGAAGGAAAAGAATTCTACATCATTATTAAAAATAGAAGACCAGTAGCTGGGCTGCAGAAATGGATCAGCCGTTAAAGGCTAGGCTCACAACCAAAAATATAAGAAAACGCAGTAGCCATGGTCACATGTCTGAGGTAGCTGTAATGGTAAATACAACAAAGAAGACAATACTACGTGATTGCTAATGAAGTCTCACTAGGCTCTGGCTGAATGGGAAAAGCTCTAATCTTCATCAACAGGTGAGAGAGCAGCGTCAAAAAAAGGCCTTCTCTTTGGTAAAATCAATAAGACTAGGGGTGAAGTTGCAAAACAGGGTAGCTTTCTTACTGTATGGCAGTGAGAAACAGTGAGGGAAGCAAGGCTCTGGGCACCTCAGCCTTCAACACCCTGAGGGATAGGAAATGCACAAGTCCTGAATTAGGGGTTCTGGGCCAGTCTAGGATCTTTTTCTTTCTTCAATTTTTATTTTTGTCTTTTTAAAGATAGAGTTTCACTCTGTAGCTCTGGCTGGTCTGGAACTCAATCTGTAGACTAGGCTGGCCTAGTACATGCAATAATAACCCTCCTACCTCTGCCTCCCAAGTACAAAGAAGATACAGGCACGTGTAATCGATCATTCCTTGATAGTCTCTGCCCTTGATGGCCATTTTGGAAGACTAGCTTTCCCCCAGTATATCTGCAGAGATCCATTCTTGGGCTACAGCTGGGAAGCCACAAGGTGCATTCCTTGCACATGGGGCAGATTTTCTGTGCACTTAGGTTCAAGGTAGCAAGACATGAGCGCACAAGCAGGTAGGAGAAGCCAGGCTGTGGGCAGATGGCTGATTAAGCCCTTTGGCAAGTTCATGGCCTAGGGTTTGTGCCAGGATTCATTGCTCCATTCAGTATTTCTAAAGGAGAAGAGAGAGAACTGAGTAAGAACCCACAGGAACTGAGAATGGACGGAGGTTGGTGTGTGCACGTGTGTGACGAGAGTTAAGGAACTCTCAGAACACAATTGCTCATTACATCTATAAATCAAATTAGTAAGAACAGACATCTTAACACTATTAAGTATTCCAGCTTATTATTTTTTTTTAAAGCAGGGTCTCATATAGCCTAGGCCAGGCCCAAACTCATTATGTAGTCAAGGATGACCTTAAACAAAGTATATGTCAATACTTAGAATTCTTTCTCAATTTCTCAATGAATTCTTTCTCAATTTCTCAATGTTTCATAGCTATTAATATATAATCACTGAATGATTTTTTGTTAGACATACTCCTATTTCTTTTCTTTTCTTTTTTGTTTTTTTCGAGACAGGGTTTCCCTGTGGCTTTGGAGACTGTTCTGGAACTAGCCTTGTAGACCAGGCTGGTCTTGAACTCACAGAGATCTGCCTGCCTCTGCCTCCCGAGTGCTGGGATTAAAGGTGTGCGCCACCACTGCCTGGCTCGATATACTCCTATTTCATACTTACTTTTTTCTCTCTTTGTTTTGCATGGTGGATGGTGGGTGCTGCATTGCATATAGATATTCATATATGTGCATGCATGTGATATTCACAAGTGTGGATGTATATGGATGCACATATTATGGAAGCCAGAAGTTGATATCTGAATCTTCTCTAATCACTCTCCACCTTATACATTGAGGCAGGGTCTCTCATCACCAATTCACCTAGTCTAGCTATTTAGTTTGCTTCATGGCTTCTCTCTGCCTCCAGAGAGCCAGGATTACAGGCAGCCACCCAGCCTGCCTGGCATGAACTTATGTGTGTACTGCAGAATCTTAACTGGTCCTCATGCTTGTATACCAAGCACTTTACCCACTAAGCCATCCACCCAGTCCCTCTATGTCACATTTTTAATACCATATCAAGTGCTTTTTAAAAATTTCAACTTCTGACCACTTGTTTCTAGTATGTGGAACTATATCCTTGCTGACTTCATTTATTCTAGTTTCTGTGTATATGTCAGTTTTTCCTGGATTTTCTACATAGACCATTGTGTTATGTCCCAACGAAGACAGTCAACTCCTTTCCTCCAAGCCTGGATAAATGACTTTTCTTTTTGTTGGCCTTTGCACTGGTTAAAACTTTACTACAGGGCCAGGCATAACACCCCGCACCTGTAATCCCAGCATGTGGGAGTGAGTGCTGGAAGATCAGGAGTTCAAGGTCATCCTCAGGACATAGAAAGTTGAAGACACTTCAGATCCTGTCCCCAAACAACAAAACAAAAGCCAGGTGTGGTGACTTAGTCCTTTAATCCCAGCACACTGGAAGTACAAACAGGTGGATTTTTGTGAGTTCAAAGCCAGGTTACTCTATGTAGTGTTCTAGGACAGCCAGGGCTATATAGTGAGACTCTGCCTCAGAAAAAAAAAATCTTTAATATTATGATAAATAAACATTATATGGGATCTTCACACCTTTCCTTATGGGAATGGGAAAGTATTGTCTTTTCACCGTCAAGTTTGACATTTGTTGTACAATTTGTACATTATTTTTATCAGGTTGAAGATATGCTTTCTGTTCCCACTGGAATGAGAAGAGATGAATGGATGTCAGAAATGTTTGACTAGATTATGTCAAACCCCTTTTCCTCATTCATTTGGTGATCACATGGCTTTGAATTTTTTTACTTTGTTTATGTGGTGAATGTTATTAAGCTCCTAATGTTAAACTAAACTCCACTACCCGAAATAGACCTTATTTATAATTGGTGACGTATTGTTTATTTTATTGCAGTATTGCTAAACTTCTGTTAAGAATTTGTTTAAGGCTGGGGAGATGACTCAGTGTAAAAAGCAGTACCTGAGTTTAGATCTCCAGAACTCATGTAAAGACAGATGTAGCATGCATCTGTAGTCCCAGCATGCATCTGTAATCCCAGCATGCATCTGTAATCCCCGCACACTCAGAGCAACATCAAAGGTAAAGACAGGAGACTCTGGAAGCTTGTGGGTCAACTAGCATGGAATGTGCAGCAGGGAAGAGACCTTCCTCAAGCCAAATAAAAGGCAAGGGCTGACTCCTAAGGTTGCTCTCTGACCTCAACATGGGATCAGTGACACTTTCGTCCCCACACTCATTCATTTATATGCAAATACACAAACACACTGGACATTCTCCAGTGATGCTGGTGAGTGGTGCTGTCTGTAGCTTTATTTATTTATGCCGTGTTTTAATCTGGTTTGGGGGTTAGAATAATGTTGACCTCTGCATGAGTTACTTTTCTGTTGCTGTGATAGAATGCCATGACCAAAGGCAATTTATGGGCTGGGCAGTGGTGGTGAACACCTCTAGATCCCAGCACTGGGGGTGGGGGTGGGGTGCAGAGGCAGACTGATCTCTGTGAGTTTGAGGCCAGCCTGGTCTACAGAGGGAGTTCCAGGGCAGCCCCAGGGCTGTTATACAGAGAAACTCCGTTTTTTGAAAAGCAAAACAAAACGAATAAAAAAAAGTGCAGCTTATGGAAGAAAGAGTTTATTTTGCCCTACAGTTCCAGAGGGAGAAGAGTCCATCACAGAGTGGAAGCATGGCTGCAGGACAGGAAGCTGAGAGACCATGCTTCCAGTATAAACATGAAGTAGAGAAAATGAACTGGAGATGAGGAGAGACTATATATACTCTCCAAGTCCAGGCAAGTGACATGTTTTCTGCAGTAAGCCCATGCCTCCTCAACCTCTCCAAACAGTGCTGCCGGCCGGGGATGATGTGTTCAGGAGCAATTGCATAGGATCATTATTTTCTTTTTTTGTTAGATGTACTTATTTTATTTTTATTTATGTATGTGAATGTTTTGCCTGCACCACATTCATACTTGGTGCCCTCAGAGATCAGAGGAAGATAGCAGAACTCCTGGAACTGGAGCTGCAGATGACCGTGAGCCACCATTCGGGTGCCGGGAATGAAAGCTGAGTCCTCTGCAAGAGCAACAGTTGGTGCTCTTAACTGCTGAACCATCTCTGCAGCACAACTTGCTATTTTTTTTAAAAGTATTTGATAACACTATCAGTAAAGCCAATGCTTCAGAGGATTCACCAGGGAAGTCCTGCGGGGTCTAGAATTTCCTTTGAAAGTTTAAAAGTATGATTTGAGTTTTATTAATAAGCATGGGGCTATTCAGGCCATCTATTTCTTCTTTAATGGGTTTTGTCAATTTGTATATTTGAAAACAATTAGTTCATTTCATCTAACTAGCAAATTTATTGGAGGAAATTATTCATAATTTACATTTATTAACTTTTGGGGTATGTGAAATAGGTTGGTCTTCAATGTGTGTTCCTCCTGCCTCTGTAGCTTGAGTGCTACATTCACGTGGATCCACCACCATCCCTGGCCCACATCTTATTTTCTAATACCATTATCCAGTAACAGAAACCAGAGAGCTATGGAGGAATGGCTGATTCTATAGCTGCGGGAATATATCCATGACACACACGCGCCCTCTAGTGGCCAGAAGTTTGTGCAAAACTAAAGTAGAATTGTATTATAACACGAAGTATAAAATGAACATTGAATGTGTAAGTATATGAAGGAGAATATATAAATCTCATATATGTAAAAATAGCTCATAGCTTATGTAGATATTTTTCTATTAAGGAGGTAAGGATTTTCATACAGTATAGTTACTCAGAAGCTAATATACATTATTTTGTAAATTTAACACTTGTATATTCTAGGACACAGTGATTTATATCTCTAGATATATAAGCTATAGAAAGTCTTACCCATGCATACAAGAATGCTTATAATAAAAGAAAAAGAAAAAGCTAGATATGGTGGCACACATCTTTAATCTCAGCACTCAGGAAGCAGAGGCCATCAGATTTCTGTGAGTTTCAGGTTGGCCTAGTCTGCAAAGCAAGTTCCAGATCAGTCAGGTCTACACAGTGAGACCCTGTAATGAGAGAGAGAGAGAGAGAGAGAGAGAGAGAGAGAGAGAGAGAGAGAGAGAGAGAGATATGTGCTTCCCATGCAGAGGCCAAGACAAATGGAAATGCTCATACAGTGGCATAAGTCGACACTGTGGAGAGCTCAGCAACATGGATGAACCTCAATACACTATCAACTGAAAAATACAAAGCTGCACAACAACACATAAACATCATGTGCTTTTCACAGAACACAAAACCAACTTAATTCAAGCAATGTACTTGGTAGGAACACACTGATTGTTAAAAGATAATGAGGCCCGGGAGATGACACACAAGGTAGAGTGCTTGTCATATAGGTTTGAATGTCTAGACTGTGTGCAAGTTAACACACGTCTGATTTTGTAATCCCAGTGTTTCTATGATGAGATGAGTGGAAAAGATTATTTTAATTAAAAATAAAAAATACAGGCCTGGAGAGAGAAGTGGCTGAGCAGTTAAGAGTGCTTGCTGCTCTTCTGGAGGACCTGAATTTGATTCCCAGCACCCTACTAGGTGGCTCACAACCACCTGTAACTCATTACCAGGGATCCAATATCCTTTTCTGGCCATTGTGGGCACCCTCATGCATATGCATACACTCATATGAATGCCTTCCAGCTCCCACCGGCTTGAACACACACACACACACACACACGTAAAATAAATCTAAAAAATAAAAAAATAAAGGTGAAGATATGATGGGAGTGTAGCTTATTGGTAGAATGCTTACTTAGCATGTACGTGAGTTCAACCTCCAGGACAAAAAAAAAAAAAAACCAGAAACAAAACAGAACTCAGGGGCAGGAGCTACCAATTGGTAACTAGGAGGCAGAATATAGATGGTTTGCAGTACAAAAAATGGTTCAAGTTTCTGTCTTAGTTAATATGATTTTTGTTTTAAAAATTTACATATGTTCTTTTGTTTGCATAAAAAATATTTTTAGATACTACAGTCTTAAAAATAACAAGGCCAGGCATGGTGGCACACAATTTTGATCCCAGCACTTGTGAGGCAGAGGCAGATGGATCCCTGTGAGTCTGAGGCTAGCCTGATCTACATAATGAGTTCTTGGCCAGCCAGAATTATATGATGAGACCCTGTCTCAAAATAAATAAATACAATAAACTATCTGTTAGCATGCTATACCCACTGTTCTTGTTCCCCAGTACAATGTCCTGGAGATTATTTCATCAATTAGAATGAGTCTGCCTAATTCTTTCTGATGGCTACATGGTAGCCCGAGGAGCCTATTCTTGGCTGCTTTTGCCTTACCAAGTATTTGAAACACAGTAGGTATGAGAATGGGGTGAGGGTAACCATTCTAGGTCTCATTGTCCAGGCCTGATGGTTAGCTGTTTTAGCAGACCTATAGTCACCATAGAACTTTTACCTACCCCTGGAGGGTGAGACCAGTAGCCTGGCTGTATATGTTTCTATTGTTGTGGCAACAAGCAGAGGCAACCTGGAAAAAAACGTTTTCTGGAAGGGAGACAAAAGCCAGTTGGATGGGGCAACCTCAGAACTTGGAGTCTAATTACAAATCACGTGTCCATAGCTGAGAAAGTAAAGCTGTATGTGACTCTCCTTGTTATTAACAAGGCTCTGATGACACACCCAATCCACAGGCTTTGCCTCCAAGGCCTCTATTTTCCTTCTATAAAGGAGAATTCATCCAGGATTCTCTCCCAGGGTCATGAGTAAGATGAGTGAAGTACCAAAATTTAAGAGCCTATCAAAAAATTCAAGGTAACTTCAAATCTCAAGATAAATGTTTTAAAGATTTTTTTTTAAATTATGGGTTGCAGCTGGGCAGTGGTGGCACAGGCCTTTAATTCCACTCAGGAGGCAGAGGCAGGTGAATCTCTGTGAGTTCAAGGCCAGCCTGGTATACAAAGCTACACAGAGAAACCCTGTCTTGTAAAACAAAATTGTGTGTTGCAGAGTGTGGTGGTGCACACCTTTGATCTCAGAGGCAGGCATATAAGTATGAATTTAAGGCTAGCCTGGTCTACAAAGCAAGCTCTATACGAGCTGAAGCTGTACAGTGAGACCTGTCTCAAAAACAAAACAAACAAGCAACAACAGCCAAAATGTGTGTGTTCCCCCATGGAGGCCAGAGATCCAGTACCAAGGATCCCTTGGTACTGGAGTTAGTTATAGGTGGTTGTGAGCTGCCTAACAGTGGTGCTGGGAACTGAACTCTGATCCTCTGGAAGAGCAGTGGAGGGTCTTAGCCACTATCTTCTAACCCCAGGATAAGTTCCTTCTTGAAAATATTACAAGTTTTATTTTCCAGTCACCAAATGGTGTCTTACCCAGAAATCAAGAATAAAGTTATCAGTCAGAATAAACTCACAAAAGAGATGAAGTAGGCACAAATCCATCAATTACCAGGCAAGCCAGCAATCCACCTCTACCTGAGGAGGTCTCCAAAGCCCCAGCGCTTCCCAAACAAGAGGAAAATAAGGAGGCTTGAAAGAGCATTGAATCAGCTACATCTTTATTACAAGATTTCGAGGTGACAGAGATATGCTGATAGATGGGCAGATATATAATAAATTCATAAGTTAATAAAGTAAATAGTAATTCCTAAGATAAATACTTTAATAGTCTTTGACAATTCAGAACTAAAGCAAAATATCCATAATGAACAAAATAGAAAACATTTAAATAAAAGCACAATGTAGCTGTGCACCTTCCCAATCCTATTCTACTAATTATGGCTTTTAGTCCAATAAAACCTGATTTACAAAAACAACAGGAAAGCTGGCTCAGTGGTTAAGAGCACTGGACCAGGGTTCCCTTGCCAGCACACACATGGCTGCTCCCAAAAGCCTGTAACAACTCCAGTTGCAGAGGATCGACACCCTCTTCTGGACTCTACAGGCATTACATGCTCATGAAGGATGTAAATGCACACACGCACGTATAAAATAAAACCTTTTCAAAACCATCTATTTTGAAACACCCCCCCAGACCACCCACTAAAGTGTGTTTTTTAATTTTTATTTTAAATTGTAGTAAAATGTGTATAATAAAAAGTTATAGCACTTCATCAATAAATTTTCAAGCATCTAGATGCGCATTCACGTGGTACAATGATATAATTCTTTTAAATACTTCGTTATTATATACTGTGGCTGAATTTGGGGTGACTTTAAATTTTTCATCCCGCACTAGACTAGACCTCTGCCCTGTTGCTTTTTTTCTTTGACGCCTCTTGAAACTGCAGAGCGTCCCCGTTCAATCCGCTGGCACCCACCCGCAGCCGGACACACCTGGCGGGCACGCCCTCTACCTGCCCGGGGCCACCTGGCGTCCGCTCTCCGCGCCCAGCGCTCCAGCTCCGGTCCCTTGCGGGCCAATGGGGAGGTGGCTCCGGGCACCAGCCGCGTCCCACCGAGTGGCCAATGAGAGCACGGCATGCAAATGAGCAGGTGCGGTGGCGGCCGGCCCGTTGCGGCGGCCCCGGCTCCCGAGATGTTAGAGGCGCGCTGGGCGGCCGCGGAGCAGACGGCAGGGCTCCGAGATCCGAGCTCCGTTCTCCCGCCATGGCCCCCGCTCCGCCCCCCGCCGCCTCCTTCTCGCCCGCCGAGGTCCAGCGGCGCCTGGCGGCCGGCGCCTGCTGGGTCCGCCGCGGGGCCAGCCTCTACGACCTCACCGGCTTCGTGCGGCACCATCCGGGGGGCGAGCAGCTGCTGCGGGCGCGGGCTGGCCAGGACATCAGTGCCGACCTGGATGGGCCACCTCACAGACACTCGGACAATGCCCGCCGCTGGCTGGAGCAGTACTACGTGGGTGAACTGCGAGTGGACCCTCAGGTACCAGCCGGCCCGGGGCACACCCCGCTCCCTGCTTCCGACCCCTCCCCCAGCCCGCCGCTCCAGAGAGCCCAGATCACCTGCCCTCTTGGAGAATGCAAGGTGACAGCTGCTGCCCTCCAGTCCCTCTGCTTCCCCGGTTTCTCTCCAAGTAACAGGTCATTGCCCCCTTTCCTATTGCCAGGAGCCTGCCCTTCCTCTTTCCAGCGCTAGCCCCTGACCTGGCTGCATCCTCCTTCCAACAAGTCCCTTTTGCAGCCCCTGTCCCTTTCACAACTGGGATTCCTGGGCAACTTGGATTCCCGTTTCTGGCCCCAGCCACCACCACCCCTTTTCTTTCTTCTCTTCCTTCTTCTTTATCGGCCTTTCTGGCTTCCTTTCTAGTTTCAATAATAGGTTGCTAGGCTCACCTGTCCTCAGCTTCCAGCCCACCACTCTCTTGCTTCAAGGAGGCACAGATGGATCTAAAGTTCTGCTCAGCTAACCCCCAGGGCTCCGGTGGGTGGGTGGAGGACCTGGATAGCATTCTATAGATTATATCCTCCAGCCCCTGGTTTTATTTCTATCCTAAATAGTGTTGCGGGTGTGAAAGAGTGAAATTACGTGCATACGCCAGCTTGCTAAGGAAAAGAGTTCGGTACTTCTAACCCAGGCTGTGTGTGCTAACCTGTGTACTGTTGTGTGGCGGCTTGGTTTTTTACCTTCAACTCACCTCATTTTAGGATGTGAAAACAGAGGTTCTGTGAGGTTCTATAAATGTCTGAGGTCAAACGACTAGGTAGTACAAAAATCAAGTGTTTCTTACTCCAGAACCGAAGTCGTCTCCATCCCAAGCATCCAAAGGCTGGGAAACATAGTCCCTATCTACAGAAGTCTTGGTAGACTTAGGTTGGAGCCAAGCAGATGCCTTGTTCCCAAACCTGACATAGGAGTGGTGACAAGTGATTGCTCCTTGTTGCTTACTCTTGCTTTTTTTCAAGTGCTGTTAGATCTTTGTATGAAAGGACAGGTCATTCGCTGTTCAGGAGATTTCTCTTGCCATCTTATCTAATCTTTCTTTTATTCAGTCACTTAGTTCTTAAATGGATAACACTGTGCTAGGCACCCCAACTGACATTAAAACAAACATGGTTCCCATTTTCATGGAGTAAACATGCTAATGGGGAAAGGAAGGACCATACTACCCTCACGATAATTATTTAAATACATCTTATTAATATTTATAATAGTTACATATTGAGTCTGGGTTGGAGAACAGGTTCAGTAAGAGGTACCTTGAGAAAGTGACATTTTACCAAGAGCTAATTGAAAGCTCAGCTAGACAAAGTGGTGGGAAGAGCATTCCATACAGAGGGACAGTATGTATGGAAAAAAAAAGTGTGGCACAGTCAAGAGGGAGCATTAGAATCAAGGTGGCTAAGGGTTATCAGGCAAAGGAAAGAGGTGGGAGCCAGAAGTCACTGGGGCTTGATCATATGGGCCTCAAAGGCTGTGGTTCTGGGCTTGACTTGTAGAGCCATGGAAAGCCAGGGGACTTAAGCCTGGGAGTGGCATAGAAAGATTTGCATCTTTGGAAGAGTATCCTGGCTTCAGTGACAAGGAATGGAGGGAATTCCAGAGGATGTAAGGAGACCAGCTCATCCACCATGAATAGAAGGGAAAGGAGATTTATCTGAGAGATTTCACAAAGTGTCCAGAGTTGGCAATCTCAAGGGAGAGTCCAGTATAATACAGGAAGCTGGTGCTTAGTATTAGGTCTTGCTGAAGTAACAGAAAGCTTAGCAGGAAATACAAGAAAAATTGAGTACAGAAATTGGCAAGAGGTTAGGATCAGAACACTAGAGGACTGGCAGGTCTGTGACAGTTCAGGGGCTGGCCCTGTGTTGTAACTGTGTTCTACAGACAGGAACCAGAGGGTGCTGCCTCTACTCAGTACCATTCTGAATGTCACTCCTACCAGCTGCCCTGGATGGCCCCACATACCTCTTTTGCCAACCACCCAGAAATTAGGGTTTGGTTTTGCTTTGTCTTACCTGCCTGACCCCTAGGGAAAACTCAGGGGCAAAAGCCAGTTCACCTTCACTTCCCTAATGTGGTCATATTGCAAATATCCAGGTTTCTGAGTCCCAACCTGAGGATGTAGAGAAAACTAGAATCAGCCTTCAAACCCACAGACCAGATTTAACCAGCAGCCACAATCACCTGACATTCCAGTTTCCTGTCACTCTGTTAGCAGAGCTCAAATGTAAAAACTAGCAGAAGGTTCTCCTTATTTTAGCTTATTTTTGGTGGTTTTTGCTTGTTTTTTTTTGTTTGTTTGTTTCATTTTGTTTTGTGAGATATCTTGCTATTTTAGGTCAGGCTGGCCTTAAACTCAATCCCTGTGCCTAGGCCTCACAAGTAATGGGACTGCAGGCATGTTTTACTATACCAGGCAAAGTTCTCTTTAAATTGAGGGAGAAAGGTAATCAAAGAAGAAATCAGCTAGGGGTGGGGTGTCCATTCAAATGACTGGATAAGTCCTTCTAACAACCTCTATGTTACCTTCTCTAATTCCCTCCTTTCCTGCGGATCAGGGGTGCTGATATCTCTGGAGGTAAGAGCCCTTTCCTGTTGTGTGAGGAGCAGAAAGGAACTGCTATGAGCTCACTTTGTTGTCCCTCTCCTAGGGACCCTTCATTAAGCACTCTATATCTTCTCCCAAGGAGAAGACCCAACCCACTATTCCCCTGTTCCCCACTTTGCCACACCCCCATGTACATACTCACACATGCATTCACACTCACACAAAGGCACACACACAGAACAAGTCAGACTTGTTTGAGCTAACATACTGTGGGGTAGGGGAGATGAGCTGCTCACCTTGAACAAGTGAAAGAGCCTTGGCTGGTGGGGGAAGCTGGCCCTCTCACTGTCCCTGGCTGCCAGAGGCCAGTTGGATCAAGCTTCCTAGCATAATCCCTGACAGCTGTGCTCTCCCATCTGTGCACACGAACCCCAGATTTTTGAGTTTCGACAACCACTTCAAAAAATGAATCAGGGCTGGTGGGATGGCTCAGTGGGTAAGGGTGCTTGCTACCAAGAGTAATGATGACCTGAGTCAGATCCCTGGAATCCATAGAGTGGAGGGAGAGAACTGACTCCTACCAGTTGTCCTCTGACCTACCCCTGTGGACTCTGAACATGCACAAGCAAACAATAAAATAAATAAATAAATTTAAAAAGAGAAATCCTCAAGGGGTTTTGTTTTTAAACCTCCTTCCAAGCCCATAAATGTTATGTTCCCTAGACTTTGGTCACTCATGAGTCACTGTCACAATTCTTTACAAATTGATACACCACTTGAGTTATAATACTTGATATTCATCTCTATATAGACTCTTTTTATTTTAGCATTTACTGACCCTAAGTGATAAGACCATTGGAATCACAGGTCTTTTATTTGCTTAGTTTCGTGTTTGTTTTTTTGACACCATGTCTTTCTACATAGTCCCGGCTGTCCTGGAACTCAAACTGAGGCCAACCTCAAATTCACAGAGATCCACTTGCCCCTGACTCCCAGGTTCTGGGATTAAAGATGTGCTCCACTATACCCAGCCTTACATATTGTGGGAGGTATGGTAGGACGTAGCCCAGACTGGCCTCAAATTCTCCATGTAGCAGAGAGTGACCTTGAACTTCTAACCTTCCTGCCTCCACCACCCCAGTGCTAGAATTAAAGGCATGTGCTACCATGCTCACTCAGTTTATGTGATGCTGGGGGCCAAACTAAGGCCCTGGGCATGCTAAGCAAACAGTTCATCAACTGAGCTACATTCCCAGCCCAAACTTAAAAGCTGTCATTTGTATCTCTTAAAACTATCATGGGTACCACTTGGACCATATTATAGGAAACACTGAAGTAAGACTTCTTAAACATAGTGTTTTGTGGGTCATCTGCAACTTGTGAAAGAGATGAAATTATGTATAGGAAAATGTATGAGTATATGTGTTTCTGGTTAGAGTTCTATCTTTCATCACAGCCCAACCCAGGTCTTCAAATCTACCACCAAAAGGATAGTAACTGTCAGAAAAAGACCTGTGTTTTTCTCACATTGTTGCACAGACTTGGATGGTCCTTGTTCAGGGACCACTGAGATATGAGCCATCTGCCTGAGAATACCCCAGGCAAGGTAAACCTCAACTTTCCAGACTGTAGCACTGAGGTAGCATAGTATCTGGAGGACTTGGAGGCCCAGATCCTAACCACATAGGATGCATTTCTGAGTGGCTAAGAAGCCCACAGTTTCTGCCACCCCTGGATCTGCTAGGCTTTGTAATGTATGCTGAGAGCTTCAGGGCTTGAGTGATTAAATGGGTAGGGAATCTAAATGCAGGAAGCCTTGAGGTTCCCACCCTTCTGTAAAGCCTTGGGACATCTCCAGCACATCCCTACATCTGGAGGTCTGAACTGAAGCCTTGGGGGGCTGGAAGCCTACCTCCACTTGCATTGTGGAGTGGAGATGAGAAGTCAGCTAGCTGAAATCCATTGTCAAGGGCTTTGCACAAGGGCCTGCGTGGCCCATTAAAGGTCACTGTCCTTTCCAAATGTTCTGGCCTGCTGTAACACCAGTGAGTCTTACATGGAGGATGAAATCAGGGGCAGCTAGTAGCACATTTTCAGATCTGGCCACTGATTCCACACACAGATCCCGAGTGCTCCCAGGTATCCCTCCAGATTGGCTTTGAGAACAAGAATTGAGGAAGCAGATCAGCAATAGGACTCTTGGGGATCCCAGAAGCACACCGGAGTTATCACCTCTGGAAATATTGCCAGGAAATACCCCAAACTGATGCCTGGATGGCACCTGTCCTGCTTTGTAACCTTGCTGTTTGGTGTTATCCCCACCCACCCCATACGACACACAAGTAGTTTTTGTTTACTTAAACAAGTAACAGGTACCCCATCTCTCTAAAACCTGCCTTGCTACTGAAGCTGCCTTTGCCAGGGTCTTGTGAGCCTCTCTCCCCTAAAGCAGCTGGTTCTCACCTGCTCCTCCCTGGCCTGGCAGCCAGGGTTAACCTCTGCTGTTGCTTCACTACTCTTTTTTCCCCCACTTGGATACCTGATCCTTTTGGTTCTCTGCCTGGATTCATTTTCTATTGCTACTGTAACAAAATGCCACAGGCAGAGATTTAAAGTGACACTGATGTATCTGCTTACCATTCTGGAGGTCAGAAGTCCGACATGAGTAGAAAGGGCAACATTCTTTCTAGAGTTTCTAGAGCCACCTGTCTTGCCTTTTCACAAACCTGTGTCTCTTGAGCGGCCACTAGCCAATGTCTCAGAATTCTAGCCTCAGCTTCCAGCATCACATCTCCACCTCTGTCTCAGTCCTCCTATTACAAATACTTTTAGGGCAATATCAGGTACACCCAGATAATCCTGGATAATCTCCCCAAATCAAGATCCTTAACTTCTATCTGAAAAGTCCTTTTGACAAGTAAAGTAACATACAGGCTTCAGGTATTGGGACATGGACTCTGTGAAGAGAGAGAATCATTCTTCCTACAATGCCACTTGTATCCCTGGTTCCCACATCTCAGTCTCTCCATTGTTGCATTCTCTTGTTTTTCCTCTGCTAGAAGAGAGGAAATGGCTTAGCACAACCCATGTCTTCAACCCAGTGGATTTCAGTGATCTTTCTTCTCCACTCCACAGTGGAAGTGGAGGTAGGTTCCTAGCTCTCTATGGTTTCAGCTTAGACCTCCAAGTTGGGCTGTGCTGGAGATGTTCCAGGGCTTTACAATGCGGGGGAGGGGGGAACCTCAGGGTTTCCTGCAAGTGCCTTTATACCCAGGAAAACCCCTCTATTGCTGTGACCCAGAGGAAGGTGTAGGATCTTCTAGCACAGGTAATGAGCTCTTGTCTCCTCTCAGCCTGCAGTGTCTCCCAGAGGCAGCTCCTGTCCTAACTTCTGTCTCTAACAGATGCTTTTTTTCTGCCTCTGGAGCTTCCTCTAAAAGGTATCATGCTCTCTTCAGGGTGGCTTCCTTCACTCAGTATCTCCCTTGGGTACTCAGTGTTCCCCATTTCTAGCTACAGCTAATCTCTGTAGCTTGCCCTGACCTAGAGGATCTAGAGGTAAGTTGAAGGGGAAAAATGGTGACTAATTGAAAAAAAAATTAGGACACATGGCAGGTGACAAGCTGGTCCCCGGGAGTCTCCTTAGTTTCCTTTCTACACAGTCTCTCCTCTATGGCTCTACTTTGGCCAGAGTCCTATCATGCTCATTACTACAGTACTATCCTGGGAAGGTCACCACAGTGACCCACATTGTCTGTGACACTTTCAAATGAGAGCTTGGTTAGGTTGTGTCCGTCCTTATTGGATCCCCATGGCACCATCTCAAAGGTTTTGTCTTGCATAGGTTCTCTTATCTCTTTCTCTACAACATCCTTTTTCCTTCTCTCAAATCTTCATAGCATTTTTTCCTTGCCCTACTTCATAGCCTTTACAATATACTTCTCCCAAGGTATCTTCACTGCCTACCTTATCTTGTCTTTTGCCTTGTCTAGGAAACTACAAACTCTCTGAGGCTTGGACTTGTCTGCCTCACCTGGGTTTCACTAGGACACTTTGGCACACTAGTCTTGCCAACAGGAACTAAGAGATAATTTGAACAAGCTGATGAATGGGATGCTTAGGAAACCAGACTGTGTGCATAATTTAAAAGATAATATTTCAAAAATTAAAATGTATGAAAAATATCTCCTATTTCTTTATTAGCTAAAGGGGTTGGAGGAGTTGGTAGGGAGGAGGGAGGGCAGTAAGTCACTTGTTTCTACCTTTGCCCTCCATTTGTTTCAGCCAGAGTGACTGGAGCATGTTCCCTACCCAGACACTGCTGTTCCCTTCTCCTCAGACTTCTTGCAAGGGATCAGAGTGAAGTCGACAATAGGAAATAGGAATAGAGCCAATGTGGTACACATCTGTAATCCAGGTGCTTGGGAGACTAACACAGGGGGATGGAGAGTTCAAGGCCAGCACTAGCTATATAGATTGACTCCATCTCAAAGGAAAAACAACAATCAATCAATCATCAAGTATCTGGATGTAGTAGTATGCAGACAGATTGCCACAAATTCAAGGCAAGGGGAAGCAATTAGGATACCACCTTGCTCTCAGGGTGTGACAAGCTCCCCAGTGGCTCTTAATTCCTGCATGATATGTATAGGCATGACACAGGTTGCCTGTATTTCTAGGACTAGTTATCTTTTCTGATGACTTCTCATGCAAATTTCTCTAGAGCTTGCAGTCTCTAGGCTCACTTTCTGTCTCTCTCTGTCTCTGTCTCTGTGTGTGTGTGGGGGGGGGTGTGTTTTGGTGTGAGTATCTGTCTCTTTCCCCCTCTCTCAATTTGTATCTTATATGTATGAGTGTTTTTTCTGAATGTATGCATGTGTACCACATGTGTGCCCACTACCTATAGAGGTCAGAAGAAGGTCAGATCCCCTGGGACTGGATTTATAGACAGTTGTGAGCTGCCATGGAGATAGTAGGAATTGATCCCAAGTCTTCTAGAAGAGCAGCCAGTGTTCTTAGCTGGATCCATCTCTCCAGTCCTCAGGTAGTGGCTCTCAGACTTCTCTAGCTGCTGCCCATCTAAAGTGGGCAAACAACTCTATCACTCTCCCTACCTGTTCCTCTCTACAATAACAAAACTGTCAATAATAAAAAGGGGATGTAGACAACAATCCTAATGCTCAATACACTTGGAAATCTTATGGCTAAAAAATATGAAGCCAAGACCTGGCATTTTATACTGACAAGCATTTTCCCAATGCATAATTACAGGAATACTACTATTTCCCATTTTGATAATATATTTCATGATGTTTAAGTAGTAGAATCAGATAAGCAAATCTTAGGGATTTTCTTTGATATATTTGAACTGTGGTGTATACAAGAGGCCTTAACACCTTGTTATGGGAAAGCTAGTAGCCAGAAATTCCATTGTTACAAATACACATGGTTATGTAGGGTGAGCCAGACAATCGACAACACATCTGATTGATTATTGCCTAAGTGAATTAGTCATAATTTCTTCTTGCACAGGAAGAGGAGGTAGGATTCCATTGTCCATCTCCTTGTCTGTATGGTAGGACTCCTCAGCATTGCTTCGTGTTGTATAATACCGGAAAATGAGTCAGAGTTTTGGGGGGATCCCTTTAGAAATCTGATTTTAGCATCTGAATTCAAGTAATACAACCCCCTTAATTGCTCACTGGTGGTCCCTGTTCATATGTAATAATAAAAATATAGGGCTAGGATGTGGCTCAGTTTGTAGAGTACTTGCCTAGCATGCATGAGGGGCTAGGTTTGATCCCTAGTACCCCATAAACTGGGCCTGGTGGTGCATGCCTATAATCCCAGTGCTGCAGGACTGGGGAGGTAGAGGAAGGAGGATCCCACACACGCATAGGAAATTTGAGGCTAGCCTCAAACATGAGCTACATGAGACCCTGCCTCAAAAAGGAAGGAAGGAAGGAAGGAAGGAAGGAAGGAAGGAAGGAAGGAAGAAGGAAGGAAGAAGGAAGGAAGGAAAAAAGAAAGTGAAGGAAGGAAGGGAGGCAAAAACAAAGTCTATGTACTAGGTCATCATCAAAGAAAATACTTCTGGGGTACTTTGTTGTAGTTGCTGTTTGTTTTGGGGGTCCCATGTACCCGAGCCTCTCCTTGAACTCCTTACCTCCTGCTGTTGCCTCTCAAGTGCTGACACCATGGGTGTGCATTATCACACAAGGCTCCAGGGTTACTGTTTTTTGAGACATAGTCTTGCCTTGTAGCCCAAAGTGAGCTCAAACTCACAAACCTCCTGCTTCAGCCTCTCGAAGGCTGGGATTACAAGCATGTGTCCCGCACCTGATTATTAAATTATTGCAAGGCCTGCACTTTGAAACTCCCTACACTGGAATAAATGTGACTTCTATGATTAATAATGCCTCAGGTCAGAGCGAATGCCAGATCAGCCTGGCTTCTCAGATGCTCTCTTTTGACCCTGGAAAGCCCTTGGGAGTGCCAGGTTTAACCACCTTGGTGACACAGGGTGCTGTTAAAAAAAAAAAAAAAAAGAAAAAGAAAAAGAAAAAACAAACAAAATCTCAGTTGGTTCCTGGTTCGAAGTAGGAGAGACTTTGAGTTCAAGGATAAAAGGTCAAAGTGCCTTAAATGAAGACCAGTATTTCATAGACAGTAGGATGAGGGGATGGGAACTGGCTATCTCTTAGGAAAGGAAAAAGACACTGGAACCAACATAGGCAATTTCCCAGAAAAGCAATACGGTGGATTGTTATCTATTTCTAAACTCCATTCTGAGCACTTCCTAGCAGGATTAGGTCTTGTGTCACTTTAACAAGTATATGTGAGGACCAGGGGCCTCTTCTAATCCCTTGATGAACAAGTTAGTGTCTTTAAAGGGGTGGGGTCTCAGCTTTTAATTGACTCTCTCCCAATATTAACAGGTCTAGCTGTGCCAGGTCCTTATTTACACTGGAGTTGTGAGTTCTCTTGTCTTCAATGATTGAAGAAACACCCTCTGTTTTGACACTGAGTTTTCAACCTCATTTTGCATTTTTTGACATCACGTATAGTCAGATGATAGCAATCCCCATCTATGAGAGATGGGACACTTCGCCCATGCCCTGGGGAAAGCTGGAGCAGGAAATTGCCAGTGATTGAGCAGGAACTGTAATAGTGTTGGTTGTCAGTTTGACAGGATCTGAACTCAGCCAGGGGTGAGCCTCCAAGAACACCTGTGACTGACTGTTTAGATTTGGCTAGCTTCTGAACTTTACTGTAATGGATTATCTTGATTAGACTGACTGAGATGAGGCGCTCCACCCTAAAGGGGAGTCATGCTGTTCTCTGGGCTTGGAGCCAAGGCTGCATAGAGAGAAGGAAGATGTCTGACAATGGGATTTGATCAGTCTCTAATCCTGACTGGGTGCACTGTGGCTGGCTACTTCCACTCCCTCACCTTCCTGCCGTTATGGACTGTACTCTCAAACTGTGAGCCAGAGCAAAGCCTTCCCATCCTCACATTGCTTTTGTCTGGATGTTTTATCACAGCAATAGAAAGAGTAACTAATACAGAGGCTAAATTTCTATGTCATCAGCTGGTAGTTGAGATGCTAAGATGGTTTTGCTGTACTTTGTGACTGAAGTCTTTAGGGATTTAGGTAGAATACCTGCATGCCAATAACTCATAGAACTAATGGTAAGGTGGCTTAGGGTTTTTTGTTTTTGTTTTTGTTTTGCAATTTGTATTTTAAAATATATTTATCATAGATGATTTTCACTTGAATTCCTTTTTAAGGGTGTGTGTGTGTGTGTGTGTGTGTGTGTGTGTGTGTGTGTCTGTCTGTCTGTCTGTCTGTCTGTCTGTCTGTCTGCACAGGTTAATAAGCACCAAATATTTATAGGAGCTCTCAGAGGCCAGAAGAGGGCTTCAGATTCCCTGGAACTAGAGTTACAGGTGATTGGGAGTCACGATGTGGGTCCTGGAAACTGAACTCTGGTCCTCTGCAGTACTCTTAACCACTGAGTCACCTCCTCAGCCTCCTGCCCTCCTGTCCTCCCTCCTCCCTGTTCAGGATCAGGTGACTTTGCAGGGCCTTGTCTCCCTCCCAGACACCGTGGGGTCCAAACATGCTGTCTTCACCTGTTTCTGGCAGACCTAGAGGGAATGCTTGGGTGATGGCTTCTCCTCTTCAGGATCTGAGAGCCATGGGGTGATGGGGGGTGGTCTGGTCAGGACCTCGATATTCTGCCCTACTGTGGCCTGTGGTCATGTTAAGGCCAGTGTGGAGGGAGTTCAGAGAGTGCTGTCCTCCTCTGGGGTTATCTCTAGAATTCCAAGCTGACAGAGGGAGTTTCCAAGCCTCTTCTCTTAGTTTCCCCTGTCTGTATGTATGCTCTGGGGGACATTCCTTAAGTCTATGCTGATGACACACTGGAGCTCAAGCAGACTTAAGAGCAAAGCCATTAGCAGGAGGGGACAAGAGGTGTGGGAACATTTTGCTTCTTCCAACATGCCTGGTAACCATAGTGGCCAGAAGAGGGCATCAGATATCCTGGGATTAGAGTTACAGAGAGTTGTGACCCTCCCTGTGGGTGCTGGGAACTGAACCTGGGTCCTCTGGAAGAGCAGCCAGTGCTCTTAACCACTGAGTCATCTTACCAACCTCTACACTTACTTATTTGTGCATGTATTCGTGTGTGTGTGTGTGTGTGTGTGTGTGTGTGTGTGTGTGTGTGTGTGTGTGTGAACCACCATATGTATGTGGAGAACAACTGTGAGAATTGCATGTTCATGAAGCACCATAAGTATGTGGGGAACAACTGTGAGGGTCAGTACTCCCCTTTCATTATTCAGATCCAGGGAAATAAACTCAGGTTTTCAAGCTTGGTGGCAAGTGTACCTACCTACTAAGCCATCTCACCAGCCCCCAAACCTGTTTTTCTCCTCCTCTTCTTCCTCTTCCTCCTCTTTTATGGTTTTTCTTTGAGACAGAGTCTCTCTATATCTCCTTAAAACTACATTTATTTGATTGTTTGTTTGCTTTTTGAGACAGAGTTTCTCTGTGTAGCCCTGGCTGTCCTGGAACTTGCTCTGTAGGCCAGGCTGGTCTCAAACTCAGAGATCCGCCTGCCTCTGCCTCCTGAGTGCTGGCATTAAAGGCATACACTACCACTTCCTGGCTCAAATTTACTTAAAAATATTACAATAATTACATATTAATATACTTACAACTCTTATATAGTTGAAAGAAATATGTAGAAAAATGAATGTCCCTTTTACCCTCAGCCCTCTTATGGGGCCTCACTGAAACACTTTGCACATGCACATATGTGTAGTCTTCTCTATTCCCCACAAAAAGGATTCATGCAATACACATGGCTCAGGAACATTCTGTATTCTTTACCTGATGATGTGTTTTGCACCTTTTCCCACATAACAGTATGGGAACATTTATCTGTTTACTTCATCCTTAATAGCTGTTCCTCTTGATATTTTCCCCCTAAAACACATGCGTGCCTGTACAATAGTTCTCAAATACTTGTAAGTAAATTTGTAGCATTAACATAATAATGTGCATATTTTATATTTCAATAGATATTGCCAAACTCCCATCTAAAATGACTATATTAATTTTCCTTTTCTTTTTTAACTATTTCTGGAACCATCTTATTTTTTCCCTTTTGAAACAGTCTCTCTCTCACTGTTTAGCCCAGGCTGGCATCAAAATCATAAGAATTCTTGAGATTCTCTTTAAAGAGAAGTTACCAGGAGCTGGAGAGATGGCTCAGCCATTAAAGGCTAGGCTCACAACCAAAAATATAAGAAGAAAAGTTTATCAGTTTGGTCCTCCTCAGAAAGAACTCCTCCTTTAAGATTTTATACATTTTTTAAAAAAAGTAACACCCCATTAATAAGCTGTACTTAGTGGTTTTTCTTGTTATTTCTATTACTATTTTATTGCCCTACAATTTTGGGGGGGTTGTAAGAACCAAGTTTTTTTTTTAATTGATCATCCCAATAGATTTATGTTTTAATGTTTTCCCTACTGGTTCTTAAAGGCTCATATTTATCACATACCAATACTTTACATATGTATTTAATACTACCTGGGAACTCAATTTTGTACCAAGGAAATCAAAGGGCTGGAAATATAGAGCAGTGGTAAACTGATTACAAAGGCCCTGGATTTGATTCCCCAGCATTTCAAAACAAAACAAAACAAAAAACAAAAAAACAGCCAAACACAGGCCGGGCATTGGTGGCACACACCTTTAATCCTAGCACTCAGGAGGCAGAGGCAGGCGGATTGAGGCCAGCCTGGTCTTCAGAGCGAGTGTCAGGATAGGCTCCAAAACTACACAGAGAAACCCTGTCTCGAAAAACAAAACAAAATACTAAACAAAACAAAACAAAACAGCCACACACATTAATACAGTATGTGTTAGCCCATGCTCATAATCCTAGCATTAGAAGGGCTGAGGCAGAAAGACGATGCTTTTCAGGACTATCCTAATCTAGATAGTAAGACCACATCTTTAAAAATAATCCTTTTTAATCTTTCTTTCCATTCAGGGGACTCTCCACTAGAAACAGCAAAGTGCAGGATAAGTGGTAACTTCTAGAAGCTGGAGCTTCTCAGCTTGCCCTAAGCCCTGTGGTCAAAAAGCAAAACCGAGGATGAAGCCAGTTTATGAAAACATATGCAGATAGTGGGTCCTAGCCTTCAAGTTCATGCTGGGGGTTGTAGGTTCCAAAGTGGGAGGTTGGAGAGGTCAGAAGTGCGGGCTGGGTAAGTATTTTCGGAATGGCCATGAAATTCTGGGGAATGCAGAAAAGGGGAGAGTTGAGGAAGTAAAATGTAGCAGCCCTTGAACTTGGCATTGGAGCCGGTCCCACGCGCTGCCTGGCTCTGTGTTGGCAGCCTGGGGCTGGAGGCACTGCCTATAGGTCAGGGTGTGCGTGTGGATGCCCAGAGGCTGAGAGAGCCAAGAAGCTGTTGTATTTACTGGCTTATTTTCCAGATGCTCTCCTTGGGGGCAGGAGAGGAAGCTCAGTGTTGAGAGAGCATCCAGCTCTTGTGGAGGGCTTGAGTTCCATACCCAGCATTCCCATTGGGTAGCTCACAATTGCCTGTAACTCCAGCTACTGGAGGATCTGACATCTCCGGCCTCCATGGGCACCTGTGCACATACTCACATAGTTTTAAAAAATAAAAAATAAATCTTAACCAAAAAAAAAAAAAAAAAAAAGTAAGGCCGGGCGTTGGTGGCGCACGCCTTTAATCCCAGCACTTGGGAGGCAGAGGCAGGCGGATCTCTGTGAGTTCGAGGCCAGCCTGGTCTCCAGGTCGAGAGCCAGGATAGGCTCCAAAGCTACACAGAGAAACCCTGTCTCAAAAAACCAAATAAATAAATAAATAAATAAATAAATAAATAAATAAATAAATCTTAAAAATAATGGGCTCCTGGTGTAAAGGAAACCGTCTATATCTTGATTAGGGCATTGCCTTCACCCTTAAGATCTGTGTATCAGGAGCCAGTATGATGACTCAGCAAGTAAAAGCACTTGCCACAGCAGCCTCACAATGGGAATCCACACCAGAGAAGCATGCTAGAATACCAGATGTGGTGGAGCATGTCTGCAGTCCCAGCATTCCTACATTGAGATGGGAGATGGAGACAGGAAAACATCTGGAAGCTAGCCTGGGTCATGGAGTGTGGTAGAAACAAGAGAGATCCTTTCTCGAAGTGTTCACAGTAATCTTCTGACCTCCACACACATATCACACATGGGTACACATGTATGCGTGTGCACATGTGGGCGCGCGCGCGTGCACACACACACACACACACACACACACACACACACACACACAGAAAGATGAGTGTGTCATTTAAAGTAGGAAAATAATACCCAATCAGAAAAAAGAAGGCAAGTGAATTAAAACAGATTTTGTAATTATTACCTAGGAATGTAGGTAGCTTTGTAATTGCAAGCATTTGATGTTGGTATGCACAAGTTTTAAGTAAATGTTTAAAATATTTTTTCTTCCCTCCTTCTCCTATGTCTTGCCAACTCCTTCTCAAATTCATGGCTGCTTTTTCTTTAACTATTATTCACACACGTGCACACACATGAATAAATATAAGTACAACCTACAAGCCCATTTGGTGTTGCTTGTATTCACATTTTTAGGGCTGACCACTTGGTATTGGAAAACTAGTTAGAGGACTCATCTCTGGGGAAGATTAGTTCTCCCTCTCTTTACAGTTGATTTTTGTGTGTAGTATGTTGTCTAGGGGTGGGGTCTATAAGATTCCTCCCATCTAAGTTGCAATGTCAACCTGTACCGGAATTATCCAGGTCTTGTTTAGGCACTATGTTGTTGAAATTCCATGAGTGAAGCTATACAAGCTTTTAAAAGAGCAAGTAGAGGATTGGGAATGGAGCTCAGTTAATAGAGTGCTTGCCTAGCATGCACAAAGCCCTGGGTTCAATCCCAGGCACCATTTAAATGAGTCCAAGTCATAGTGCTGCACACCTGTAACCCCCATGCTTGGGGGCGGTGGGGAAGCAAGCTACGTTAGCACCATCTCAAAACAAAGATGATAGAATATGAACGATGAGATAAAGAGATGAGGTGCTGGTGGTATGATTCAGCTGTGTTGCATGCTTTTTTAATTCCATAGGGAAATGTTGGTAAGAAATACTTAAGTATTTACCTTGTGGAGATCGAGCACTGATGTGCCCTTAAAGGAGGAGCAGGGAAGTAAAATAAAACAGCACAGCCATGGTTACATGCAGCCAAAGGTCATACTTCCAGTGATGTCGTGTTAGTTTCTTTCCCAGATGTTTGCATCACAAAGCACCACTCTAGGTGCCTAAAAACAACAGAAATGTATTCTCACAGTCCCTTGTGACATCTGAAATAAAGATGTCAACAGGATCGGTCTCTTCTGAAGGCCCCACATGTAAATCCCAGCCTCTGGAAGGGCCACCATTTTGGCAATCTTGGCTTATAAACCGAGCAACGATTGGCTCCATCTTCACAGGGTTTTTCTTGTGGTTCTTTGTTTGTGTCTCCAAGTTTCACTGCTCTGGTGAGGATATCATTTGTGCTGAAATGAAGCCCATCCAGACTTAATGTGACCTCAAAGACTTCACTTCCAAACAGTCCTATTCACAGGGTGAATATGAATTTGGGGGAATGGAATATGATTCCTCCACGCTAAAGATATCACCTGAGTGTAAAAACATGCAACTCAGGAATGCTTTAGGATGAGAGGGAGAATATGAGAATTTTGATTGCTTGATTCTACTCTCCAAACCTAAAAAGTCAGACTCTCTGGAGGAAAGGTCCGAGGTATGTGTTTGTAGCAGGTACTCCATGTAACTCCAGAGCACCACCATGTTTGCAACCACTGTTCTGGAAACCCAAGGGTTGGAGGTGGAGAAAGGGCAAGTGCTGGGCTTGGCTGAGTCTGGGCTTCAGGTTTATCAAAGAACCAGCAAAATAAGCTTGGCTTAGGAAGTTACTGAGCGAATATTACTCAACTACCTCCACTTTTGTCCCCTGGGATAGAGCCTTGGGCTGAATCTCAAAGAAGGTGCCATCATGCTGATTCTGTATCTTAATGGCTCGAGTCTGAACAAGTCACTTCACTTTACAGAGCTGTGGTCTCCTTGCTCTCTGCTTCCTATCATGGAACTCTGTGTGGCAGCAATGAGATCTGGAAAACAGAATGTGTGGATAAACTGCAGCCAAGAGTCCCTGCTACTAAGAAGCAGGTAGATTTCTGCCAGGTGAAAGTGGGCAGACGGTTTTAAAATGTGTTATGAGTGCTTGAACCTCCTCAGGCAAGAACTCCTGCTTGCTAGAGGAGCCAGAGAATTAGCAATACTCTGGTTGTACAAGGTTGCCCTTCCTCATGGCCAGGGCTGATCATCTTATCCTGTCTATTCCTGGACCTCAGACACTTGCCCTAGACAGTGATGGACAGGTTGGCTCCAAAGGCAGGACTGACCAAGACTTCAGGTGATCCCAGGGATTCTCAAGGTTGCCTTCTCCACTCATTTTTTTTTCCATTACATTTTCTTCTTTACAACGACAAACATTCTGGATATTTCCTTTGGTGCTTGTTGCTCGGGACAAAAAGACCACTGTGGGGCCTGGAGAGATGGCTCAGTGGTTAAGAGCACTTGGCTGCTCTTCCAGAGGTACCGCACCCAATTCCTAGCAACCACATGGTGATTCACAACCATGCGTTATGAGATCTGGTGCCCTCTTATGGCCTGCAGGGGTACATGCAGACAGAACACTGTATACATAATACAATAAATACATCTTTAAAAAAAAAAAAGACCACTGGGTCCTCTTCCTGTGGAACTTACCTGGCAGTGGGCAGGGACAGATACAACAGTTTGCAGGTGGTGGTAAGTACTGTAACAAAATAAAAATATTCTGCATATACAACAGAATAATAGAATCCATAATGTCTCTTCAACTGGGGGTGTGACAGAGTGGCAGCCCCAGCAGACAGAGGTAGTCATAAAAGGCATCCCTAAAGATTTGATATTTAGGAGCTGAAAGGGAACTGCCAAAGAACTGTGCAAAAACCCTTTCAGGTGGACGGAGCAGGAAGGTCAAAGAGCCTGTGGTATGAGCAGGAGGGGCTGTTGTGAGTGAGAGTAAGTATGGAGGAGGGGCAAGTGGGAAGTGACCAGGGCTTCTATCAGAGACCACCATCAGAGATGGAGATTTAATTTCTAAGAATAGCAGGCAGCTACTAGAAGGCTTTAAGCAGAAGGCTGGAGAAGGGGACTTCATTAGTTTGATCTACCATGTGGTAGATTGAAGGGAGTCAGAGAGTTTGAGGTCATCTGTGGTACCCAGGCTGGGGAGCCTGGACTGGCCTAGCTATGAGAATGTGGAGAGTCTGGGATAGTCTTGGTCACAGAACCACTAAAACTAACTGGTGACTTAAATATTGAAATTGAAAGAGGGAGGAGGCTTGGGTGTAGCCAATGGTTTTGATGTGAGGGAGTAAGCAGCTTGATTTATGGAGACAGAACTGGGTTTGGGTGGGGAGGTTAATGTTCACTGGGACCATATTGGTTTAAGATGCCAAGGAAGCTTTTCAAATAGTAATTGAACACATGAGATTGGAGCTTGCTGTTGGTGGTAGCCACTAACCATACATGGCTATGTGTGATGTCTAGTTTATGTCAACTAAACACAAGCTAGAGTCATTTGGGAAAAGGGAATCTCACTTGAGAAAGTGCCTCCAAAAGATTTACCTGTAAGCAAGTCTGTAGGGCATTTTCTTTATTAGTAATTGATGTGTGGGAATGCCATCTTACTATGGGCAGTGCCACTCCTGGAGTGATTGATGGTCCTGGGATAATAGGAAAGCAGGCTGAGCAAGCCATGAGGAGCAAGCCAGTAAGCAGCACTCCTCCATTGCCTCTCCATCAGCTCCTGCCTCCAGGGTCTTGCCCTGTTTAAGTGCCTGCCCTGACTTCCTTCAGTGAAGGACTTTGATGTGGGACTGTAAGCAGAAATAAACCCTTTCCTCCCCAAGTTGTTTTGGTCATGGTGTTTTGTCAGGGCAATAAAAATCCTAAGATACAATTTAGAATAAAATTTAACAAGGTAACTCTTCGCAAGGTCTGTTTTGGTTTGGTTTGGTTTTGATCTTCAGACATGATCTCACCACGTAGCCCTAACTAGTTGGGAACTCACTCTGTAGACCAGGCTGTCCTCTTAACTCACAGAGATCTGCCTGCCTCTACCTTCCAAGTGCTGGAATTAATGGTGTGCTGTCTATATGGGCATGTGAGTGGTGGCGTCCACGGCACATGGCAACCTACCGGTGGCCACAACAGTCTGGTGAGTAGACAAACCCCACCTTGGCTATGGAGAGGGTCATCATGGTCCTCCTTTGGGGGTCCAGTGGCTCGTCAGTTGTCAGATGTGACCATCAAGGTACACAAAAGACTGGCCAGAGATGGTCCTGAAGGACCTGCTTCTGATTTGGACACAGGGAAACAGAGAGCATCTTCTTGGAAGGAGAAGCTAGCGGGCTCTGCCACACTCATTGCTATTAAAGTTTCCAGCTCTCTAAACAGCCAACTCCCAGGAGCTCACTCCTGGGGAGCCCTTGAGGGTGGGCTTGTCAACACAAAGCCTTCCTAGCAAAGAAGGTTCTTTCTATCCAGAAGGCCCTGGCACTGTCATCTTTCTCTCTGGGGCCTGCCCCCTTACACCCAGCCCTGGGCAGTGTGCTACCAGGTGTGTGTGAAAGCCACCACCTCCTCTGTGCCTGCAGGGGGTGGAGGCAGCGGACACAGGGCCAGGGGCACCAGTCTCATTTCACAGAAAGGGTTTTCAAGCACAACCCAGGCTGAGGGATAAAAGGACATCTGTCCATCCCTTGGTGCCCAGCCCCAGCTTTCTCAAACAACATTCCTTTATGTGGTCCCCCCTCCCTCTGCAGCCCCCGCCTGTCATACAGTGCCTCCTTTCAGATGGCCTGTATGCTGGATTTGTTTGTTTGCGCTGCAGCACGCAGGCTTTCTGTTGTTCTTCACTGTTCTCTCCCCATAAACCCTCCAAGCACACCCTCTCTAGGGAAGACAGGGTCAGGACTGGAGGAGTGCTGGGGGCTGACACAGGGACCCTGGCTAGGGGTTTGGAGACATCCCAGTACATCCCTCCCAGAGCAGAATCTTCCCAGAGACTAATCGTCTGAGAGATCTTGCATTGCTTACCTGATCCTCCTGGTCCTCAGTTTCCTGTCTACAGAACCTCCTGCCAGTCCCTCAAGGAGATGTATGTTGAGACCACTGAGATGCTGGCTCTCCTTGGAGATGTCATGGCTGTCCCAAGAGCTTTGCAGCAGGGCAGGAGATGGGAAGTACAAAGAACAAGGTTGGTGTTAAAGAGAGCAGCAGTGTGTGACCTCCTGCCCCTCATCCCCAAGCATAGCCTGCCCGTGATGCACAATACTTCTAAGTGGAGAAAACTTTGGGGAGTTACTTCTTAGGCCTTAAAGAAGCAGGAACAGGTTACTTCTAAGCCAGGGAGGGAAACAGTTAAATGTCCCTTCTAAGAGCTATGCATGAGTTACACTGAGGGCCAGGGAGAAGGGCTGTGTTGGTCAGGAGACTCTGCTTCCCAACATCTCAGCATAGGGTCACTTTTACTGTCTCCTCCAGTGTGATTTTATCTCATAGTGAATTCCCTCTTCCCCTGTGGCCTTGTCTGGATCCCAAGAGACACTGAGGAAGACTTTAATGACTTTCCACTAGATTCCATGACAAATTATTGTAGAGTAGGTGTTTTAGACAATAGGAATGTATCATCTCAGAGTCTTAGAACCCAGAAAACCATGGCCAAGGTATCATAGGGTTCTAGTTTCATCTCTGTTCCTGTGATTAAACACTCCAACCCAAAGCAACTTAGAGGAGGAAAGGGTTTATTTCATCTTCCAGGTCACAGTCCATCACTGAGGGAAGTCAGGGTGGGAATTCAAATAGGAATCCATGGAGAAATGCTGCTTGCTGGTTCATGTTTAGTTAGCTTTTTTATACAGCCCAGGACTACCTACCTAGGAGATGACACTGCCCACTGTGGGCTAGGCCCTCCTCCACTAACCAACAAGACAATCCCACGAAGACATGTCCACAGGTCATCGTGATTTAAGCAATCCCCCAGTTTAGGCTTTCCTCTCAGATGACTCTGAGGGCAGTGAGAGGCTGCATTCCAGGCATCACCACAGCTTCTGGAAGATCTCTGTCAGAATGGTTTTCCTTGTCTTCCTGACATATCTTCCCTGTCTGTGCCTTAATCTTCACATACCATTTCTCCCTATAGTACCCCATTGCATTGAAGTTTCCCCCATTATATAAGAATATCAGTCATAGCTGGGCGTTGGTGGTGTACACCTTTAATCCCAGCACTCAGAGGCAGGCAGATCTTTGTGAGTTCGAGGCCAGCCTAGTCTACAGAGCGAGTTCCAGGACAGGCTCCAAACCAATGCAGAGAAACCCTGTCTCAAAAAACTCAATAATAGGGCTGGAGAGATGGCTCAGAGGTTGAGAGCACTGACTGCTCTTCCAGAGGTCCTGAGTTCAATTCCCAGCAACCACATGGTGGCTCACAACCATCCGTTAAGAGATTTGGTGCCCTCTTCTAGTGTGCAGATATACATGGAAGCAGAATGTTGTATACATAATAAATAAAATATTTAAAAAATTGCATGTTTAAAGAAACCCAATAATAATAATAATAATAATAATAATAATAATAATAATAATATCAGTTTCATCCGCACATACCCTAGTCCCCCCCCTTTATTTCCATCTTAATTCTATATTTACAAATAAGATCTGATTCTGCAGTGCCAGAGGTTAGGAGGATTGTGAGTGGGGAAGGGTGTTTCTCCAGGGAAGTGAGACCCTGCAGGTAACATGGTTGATGTATGGCCTGTGGTTCCTTCCCAGAGACAAGGGAAGGAACACAAGTAAAAATGAGCATTTACCACCACATAAAGCCCCTGGCTTCTCTTGAAGTTGATCCTTGCCATTCTGTATTGGAGGGAGGAGGAAGTCCAGGGTCTCCCTTCATGTACCTTAAGACCCTGGCTCTTCAAGCGTCAGCCTATCACCCAAGCCACCCAGGAGCTAGGCACAGGGTTCCCTGCAGGCTTTTTCCCTGTGGGTGCAGCCCAGCCTCCCCATCTAGAGTCCTCATTCGGGGAACATGGAGAACAAAATCCTTATTCTTAGCTATCCCTGCGCCTCCTTCTCAATGAATAGGGTACCCACATTTAGCAGCTCACTAAGAGTTTTCCAACAGCCACACCAAGGGCTGTGTTTATATTCCTGTATGTCAGTTTGAACCACAGAATTTGTTAAAAAAAAAATGCAAGTCCAAGGCTGAGGCTAGAATTCAGTAGAGCATTTTCCAAGCATGCGTAAGAAGTGGGAGAGAGAAAAAATTCTAGAAATTTCATATAAAAATCTACTTTCCTGGATCATCTTAGAAATCACATTGTAATGAAACAGGTCCCCATCTCCCATGACCTGGACCTATGTCAGAGCTGGCCCCTCATCATAGGACATGGTCCTCTGTTTCTCTATAGTGTGTTCATCCCCATCATTCTCCCTGAGCTCAAGATCATGGGACATCAGGCATTGAATAGTACTACCCTTCCTGCCTGCCTTCCTTCTCTGTTCCAATGCTTGTAGCAAAAGGTATCCCATGCCTCTGTCTGAGAGTGATGCTTAATCTTCATTATCAACATGAAGGGATTTAGACGTACTGGGGGGAGGGAGAGATTTCTGGAAAGATTTAACTAATCAGAGACCTGCCCTGAATGTTGGTGTCACTGAATAAAAAGAAAAAAGTGAACTGAGCTCCAGCATCCATCTCTCTGCTTCCTGACTGTGGACACAATGTAACCATCGGCCTCATGCTTCTGCCACCAAGCCTTCCCCACCACAAGGTGCCACATCCTCACACCAGAGCCAAAGTAACCACACCCTTTTGTCTGGTATCTTACCAAAGCAATGAGAAAAGTAACTCATACACTGAGTTGTTTCTTGGTGGCTCTGGTTTGAAAGAAAATCCATGCACACATGTCTCAGTTTTGGAAGTAAAGACTATTCCTGCATAGAATTTGTCTCTGAGCAAAAGCAGTCTGAGCCATGAGCCACACCCTAGTCTAATTGATACTGTCACCTACTTAGCTTCTGAAAATGGAAACGGAGTTAGAATGCCTGGGACCTTCAGGGACTGCCAGGGAACACCTGCCATGTGTGTATTTGGGTCTGGTGGGGCTGAACTTGATGTGAGAGAACTGGCTTGGGAGGAAAACCAAGAGATATAAGCAGGACTGTGGCCACAAGAGCAAGTGACACCCCACAGCCAGCCAGTGATTGGCATTGAGCTAGGAGAAACTGTGGCAGGTGCTGCTGTCTGTAGGGTTCTCTTCCATGTGGCCGCAGACTTTGCTGGCAAGACTTAAGGAAGTCAGAATGCCTACCTCACTCTCCACAGAATACTGTCCAGCAGATCCAGGACTCTTAGCTGGGAAGGTACAGAGCCAGCCTATGCCAGCACCTTGGCAGGTTGCATTGGTGACTTCTCCTAGCTGTCTTTCTCTTTCCAAGAAAATGCAGCCTGTAGAAGTCACCAAAGCAGTCTTCTGCCATCCTGACCATTTATGAACCCCCTTCATATCTTCACACCTAAACAGGCCATTCATCTGTGTATACATTATACTGGATCCTCTCATTTAGCAATTATTTGAGTGCTATTCTGGGGCCAGTGCCTCAGAATGGGCAAGGCCAGAAGGGCCCACATCTTGAGGAGCTCCCAATGTAGCTTGAGAGGCAATCAACAAGCAAATAAGGTAGAAGGAATGTGAGCACCTGTGCATCTTCCCATAGCAGAGAATTTGGGAGGAACACAAATACACAGGACTGTCTCATGTCCCTTAAGTGGATCCTATGAGAAAGTGGTCACTTGCCAAGTATGAGTTCCTGTAACCTCATCAGCCAGGAGCCTCAAGCAGAAAGATATGAGTTCAAGTCCAGCCTGGACTTCATAGCAAGATCCTGTCTCAGGGTCCTCTTCTCCTAAAGAAGAAAGCTGTCCCATGACATAGATCCTGTCTCAGGGTCCTCTTCTCCTAAAGAAGAAAGCTGTCTCATGACATAGATCCTGTCTCAGGGTCCTCTTCCCCTAAAGAAGAAAGCTGTCCCATAACATAGATCCTGTCTCAGGGTCCTCTTCCCCTAAAGAAGAAAGCTGTCCCATGACATAGGTGGAAAGGACGCCTACTGTTGTCACTCCAATTAGTACATGTGTTAATCATTTTTGTGAAAGCCAGTATAATTATAACTATAAAATTACTCATCTTCCTCCCCAAATACTGAAACTTGTCTAACCTAAAGGCATCAACCAGAACAGTTTTCTTTGCTTTGGGATTCTTTATTAGTTTATAAAGGTCCCTTTGGCATCCTTCCAGGATCAAGAAAATCTTAAATGCATTGTGGAAGTTTCCAAAAATAAAAATGTTTAAAGACTTTAAAAGTTAGGGTTGTACCCTATTTCCCTGGGGCGACCTTTGCACACTTCTGATTCATGGGTGGTGTTTGCTTGTGGAATGCAAGGGTGTGCCCAACCCGACTACAAAATAAACACTGGCCTGGAAAACAGGAGCTACATGTGTACTGTGTGTGACAGTGTTGCTGGTAGGCTTCAGTTCCTCGAGCCCCTGGGACTGAGACCAGGGAAACTCATCTGTAGAGGGTCTTTTGTCCACGTGTAGAGAAGGTTTTATAGACCTTCTGGAATCTCACAGCTTGTCTTGAGAAAATTACTAATGAAAGACATGCTGGGGGAACATTTCTGATCCAAAATGTTCCTCTGCAGGTGATGTCAATGTGTGGCTGGCCCTAGCTCTCTTTGGAGTCTCTTCCTATGTTGGATACCTATTATGTCTGGTGATACTGACTTGTGCCGCTGCCAGAGAAGGGTGTTGTCCCATAAAGCCACCCAGGAAGTACTTTGTTTATGAGGTCACTCCAGGAATTGTACGTGACACTTGTGACAATGCTGCCCAATGGCCAGCAGGCCTCCTTGAGATCTAATTAGCTGGGGCAGCAGAAGAGAAAGACAGGAAGAGATCACACCTGTCCCTTCCATTTTGTCCCTCTTGTCCATCATGGTCAGTGTGCTCCCATTGTCAGCCTCACTCTGGGCTTTGTCCATGACTCAACGGAACTCTTCGGAAAGAGCCCCTGGCTACTACCACTGGGATGGGAGCTGGTGAGTCACACTGTCATGTGGCAACAAGCTCTGTCTCCTGGCTCTTAGGAAGAGTGGATCCCAGAGTGGCTGTCCCTCACTTCTCTCATTTAAAACAGAATTTTCTGAACTGAACAGTACAGACTTAACAGTTTTGTTTCCATTTGTAGCCATCATCTCTCTGTACAACTGGACTTTCAATAATTTTCCAAGTAGAGCCTTAGAATTGGTTCAGAGTGAATACTTGCTCTATTTTCTCTTACAGCTTCTCTCTAGAGTCCCTCATCAACTCATTTGAATTGAGGGAACAACTATGAAAAATGAATGTTCATGAAGTGAGACTTTACTTTGATTTTTTTGCACTATTTTTTTAAATAGAACCTTTTGTTTCCAGCGTTAATATAAAGTTGTCACCTGCCTTTTTTTTTTAGAAGAACTGCCCTTTATGCTAGAAACCTGCATTTCCTATGTATTTGACATTGAATCTCCTCTTATTTGTGAAGTGTTGCTGATCGTCATCTTTAAAAATACTTTTATTTGTGGGAAAAACACTGGTATTTCATATGAGTCTTATCTCTACTCAGACAATCTATGTCCATAGAGTTTTCATCATTATAATCACCCTTGTGTGCGGACACTACTTACCCTGGCCAGCCTAGAGTAGCACGCCAGCATCATGTGTTCAGTGTCATGGGGACACCACTTTCTCAAAGAACCATATTCCTCACTGTACAACAGTGTACAACACTCCATTTATTTAACATCTCCAAGAACATAAGCCCTTATCCATACCCAGCACCTGGCCCTACCATGTGGCAGGAAGTCTCAAGAGGCTTTGGCTGTTTTGTTAAGTATGAGCCCACTGAGGCCATGTGGGTATAACATTCAGTTTCTGCAAGAATCCAGCTAGAGCCGGGCATTGGTGGCGCACACCTTTAATCCCAGCACTCGGGAGGCAGAGGCAGGTGGATCTCTGTGAGTTCGAGACCAGCCTGGTCTACAAGAGTTAGTTCCAGTGCAGCCTCCAAAGCCACAGAGAAACCCTCTCTCGCAAAAAAAAAAAAAAAAAAAAAAAAAGGATCCAGCTAGAGAAACAGAAAGCAGCAATCCAAAGGTCCCTGATATAAGCCATTGAACAAATGATAATTACCCGAATGTTTGAAAACAAGTAGAGGTAAGAAATGATGCCACAGAGGACAGTGAAGAGGTCATCTCTGACTTAGATGGCAAGGGAAGAAGAGCATGATGGGAAAGAGAAGCTGCTGGAGTCCCATTACTGGTTCTACTCCTTACTAGGTAGAAGGCTTTAGGAATAACATTGCACCTACTTCATGCAGTATTATTACTAGAGAGGTTAAAGGGCCAAACATACAGTAAGCACTCATGAGCTATTAACCATTGTCTCCTAGACAGGGTGACATTTGAGAAGGATAATGTAAGGCATATTAGGAAATGGGAAGTTATCCTTTTGATTTGAGGGAGAGTGGAGTTAACCCAAGGGCGTAACAGAAAAGGATATTTGAATTATAATGGAAAGAGAATTGCAGGAAGAGAAGTCACTGGAAAGATGATCTGTGGAGGACAATGCTTGCGCTCACCTCAGGAGAGCAATGATGTGGCGGAGACCCCGTGTGACGAAAGAACTGGAAGAAGTGGTGGTGGTGAAGGCTGTGGTGGTGGTGGTGGTGGTGGTGGAGGTGGTGGTGATACTTACAGACCTCTAGTTCCTGAAGGTGGGGGCTGGTAGGGAACCAAGGGTCCCCGTCCCCACATACCTTCCCCCATTACCTCATTCCCCAGCTTTCGTGTTTTCCACTACCGCCGGCCCTCTCTTGTCCATGCACTGCACACCCTGTCCTCACCACATGACTCTGTGAACAGCCCTGCAGGTCCACATCTCCTCTGCATTCATTACTTTTCTCTTTGCGGTGAAAAAATGTCTGACAAGAAAGCAACTCAGAAGAGGAAGAGATTATTGTAGTTAAAAGTTTAAGGAGATATAGTTCATCACACTAGTTAGAGGCAGCTGGTCACCTTGTACCTGCCATCAGGAAGCAAAGAGAGATGACTGCTCCGCTCCCACCTTTTTTTTTTTATCCAGTCTGGTACCCCAGCTCATAGGATGGTACCACCCATATTCTGAGTGAGTTTTCCCCCTTTAACCAAACCCAGGTGTGTCCAACCTATAGCCTGTGGTCCACATGTATCCCAAGATATGCAGCCCAGCATGTTTTCAGATGACAAGATCATGTTGCAATGTCAGAAAGTCAGACATCCTGACTGTTAAACTTTCCTGGAAACACTCTAATAGACAACCCCAGAGGTGTGTTTCCATGATAAGACCAAATCCAGACGTGCTGACAGCGAGGATTAACCTATATAATCTCCTGACTATACACACCCTCCAACCCCACTAAACCATATACACCCTCTAACCCCATGCCAACAGCCGTCGCCAAGAAAAGCTTCAGGGTTCAATAAACTGAAGGAATGAGCTGAAAGGGTGGTGGCCAAAAGGTTTGATGTTTGCTCAGTTCCCTTGGTCGGAAACAAGGCCGAGAAGGGGGTACAAGTTCTGTTCGGCCCTGCATGGGCCCACCACATGTTCCTTGGGAGAGAAACATGATTGGAAGGCATGCTTAGAGATCCTGTTGTATCCCAGGAGGGACTGAGGGAAAGCAGACGGCATGAGGTGGAAACACGGACTCTCTTCAGATGTTTAGAGGCCTGTCAGGTGAAAGAAGGAATTGTGCAGCCCCAGAGGGGAGGAGCCAAGGGTGATTTCCAGGATCTGGAGGCAGCCAGCCAAATATAAGAGAACGTGTGCCAAAGACTATAAGCATGAGTCAGAGTCAGATAGTGGGATGCTTTGTGTTCTCCTTCTGTTTGCAGGAGTGTCAGGTGGGCACCCGATCGGTTCTGTATATGATGCTCCAAGCGTCTGAAGAGTGTGGTATAGATAAAAACATTAAATGACCTTCCCAGCTAAGACCATCCTTTGTTAAGTTACAAAGATGGCCTTAGAGTGGATAGGACTATAGTGCAGGGAAGGCCTAGAACACTGTGAGAAAGAATTGTATTAGTCAGGGTTCTTCAGAGGAACAAAACTTATAGAATGCATCTCTCTCTCATATATATACATACATGCAGAGAGATATATACATATACATATATACATATATACATATACATATACGTATACGTGGTCCAGATTAAAGGTGGATCTTCCACCCAAAGATCCAGATTAGAAATGGGTCTTCCCACTTCAAATGATTTAATTAAGGGGGAAAAAAATCCCTCACAGATGTGCCCATTCATTTGTGTTTTAGTTTATTCCAGATGCAGTCAAGTTGACAACCAAGAATAGCCATCACATGGAGTAACCAGAAGAAAATAAACATCTTGATAGCACAGTGACTAAAGCCCTCAGGAACATTTCGAGATTAAAACAGAATTCTAAGGCCATGCATGGTAGCTCACATCTGTAATCCCAGTGCTCAGGAGACCGATGGAGGGAGAACACCACCACTATTAGGTCAGTCTGGGCTACCATGGAAGTTCCAGGACTGCCAGAGTTAGAATGAGACCCCGAAGAAACAAACAAAAAAACTTCAAAGAAAGATAATCAAATTGCTGATAGAGAAGGAAGAAAACAGCTTATGGGGAATATTTAAGGAGTTTCCATTTAGAATGTGCTGTAAAATCCCTCTTCCTGGTCCTCGAGAGAGTGTAAGATGCATTGTTTAAGAAGATTAAAATAAAATAAGGTTAGCCAGGTGTTGGTGGTGCACACCTTTAATCCCAGCACTTGGGAAGCAGAGTCAGGTAAATCTCTGAGTTTAAGGCCAGTCTGATCTACAGAGTGAGTTCCAGAATAGCTAGGGCTACACAGAGAAACCCTGTCTCAAAAAAAAAAAAAAAAAAAAAGTCATAAGGGGTTGGGGAGATCAGTGGTTAAGAGTGCACACTGCTCTTTCAGAGGCCCTGGGTTTGGTTCCCAGAACCCACAGTAGACAGCTCATAACTGCCAATAACTCCAGCTCCAGGGGATCTGATGCCTTCGTCTGGCTTCTACAGGCACTTCACTCATATCCACATGCCCACACCCATACATGTAATTAAAAATAAAATGACCTTTTTAAAATTCAGGTATGGAAGCTGTGTGTAGTGGTACATATCTGTAATCCCAGCCTATGGGAGGCTGAGATAGGAGGATGGTAAGTTTGAGACCATCCTGGGCTACAAAACAAAACAAGACTCTGTCTCATTTAAAAATACATACATACATATATATGTACACATAGTACACACACATAGTACACATAGTACACACACACACACACACACACACCGCACGCACACACACACACACACACGTGTGTGTGTGTGTGTGCGTGCGGTGTGTGTGTGTGTGTGTGTGCAAGTATTAGTCTAATAACCCAAAGATGCACAAAGGACAAAGGTAGGACTACAAAAGCCCACTTCTGGAGTTCGACTAGGTTTTCCCTAGAAAATGCCAACAAGGTCACTATCACTGTCAAGTTCTCTTAGGGTTATTTGCAAAGAAAAATGTAAGCACAGTATCAAAGCCCAATGCTGCTAGGCATGCTGGTGCATTCCGTAATTCCAGACATCAGGAGGCTGACACAGAGGATGGGGAGTTTGAGATCAGATTGGGCTGCATAGTGAGTTAAAGGATAATCTGTGCTGCATACTCTGTCTGCGGAAAAGTGAAAAGAAACCCCAGCTGGCTGCTGAAAACTCCTAAACCCCTTGCTGACATCTGGCTTCCCAGGGCCACTAGGTTTGTGGTTGTTTGGGGACACAGGGACTTGGGAAGCTCCCACTGGCAAGGTCTGTCCCTGCCCTTCCTACATGGAAGCATGAGTTTTACCTCCCAGTAAACCTGCTTTCTCTGGCCCCAACCCCACATGACGTCAAAGCTAGCTGAAGCTGTGTGATTTTCCCAGCACATTCCATCTCCTTCTGGCTTTACCTCTTTGCTAGTTTAAATTAACCTTGAGCCCACTTGGGCACAACTCAGCTAGTCCTGTCCCACATGTGACCACTGACTGGCTGGGATTGCTGGAGGACCAGTCTCCCTGGCTCCCAGCTGCCTTTCTTTCCTGTGATCACATGGGCAAGTCTGTGACCCACACAGCCTGCTGAGTAACCAAGCAGGGAGAAAGGAAGGGAGGGCCATCATCGGGAGTGGCACGGTGAGTCCCATCAGGTGCCCTGGGGGCCACGAAGTAACTTGGGTTGCCTGATACTTGCTGGGCTTGGCAGTTTCCCCTAGCCACTCTCACTTCCTTATGGTTTGCTTACTCTTCCAGATCTTTCTGCATCTTTCGTTTTTGTTTTGTAAGGGAGAAGCACAAAGAATAATGACACCCACACTAATGTCTCTAATGCAAAAGTACTTGTCGTTCTTGACTGCCACCCACCCCAGCCCCACCCATGCGGTTTCCCCCATTCTTAGCTCTCTTGCTAGGGGCAATTGGGGGGCCATTCTCTCCCTTTACCCTGTAAGTAATTTTGTGACTTCTCTTCCCAGGACCCCACAGAGAATGGTGCTGTAGCCTCTGCAGACACTCAGAAGATAGATCCTGCTATGGAGCCACAATTCAAAGTGGTAGACTGGGACAAGGTAGCTGGCACAGGATATTGGGTGTGATTGGGGCCGTAGGGGGTGGGGAAGTATGTGAAGCCATGATGTGTATCTAGGGAAGATGAAGAAGAGACACCGGTACCCACAATGCTCAAGTGTGAGCTGGGGCAGCAAAGCTAGATGCAGGTATTGGGGTCTGGGGAGGACTTGCTGGTGGGAAGCTGGGGTAAATGGTGCATGAGATCTCTGCAAGAAACCCACCTACATAACCTGGAACAAGACAGGCCTCCCATCAGGAGTCCTGACGTTAGAAAGGGGACAACGGCAGGGTTGACATACCCACTCTGACCAGTGTGCATGGAATATCTGCTTCTGGCACCTATGATCACTCAGGAAAAGTCCCTCATGGCAAAGGTTATGTGGCAGATAGGGCTGAGGAAAGCTGGAGGTGTATGCAGAGTCTTACAGCCAACTTCTTCAGTGTAGAGACCATGCAGATCCTATTGCCATAAGATGAGCTCTGGAAGAGTTGAACAGGGCCCAAGGAGAGCACAGGAAAGCAGCATTGCCTAGAGGGGATTGGGTGAGAACCAAGCTCAGGTGTATTTCCCTCCATCTTGGGTCATAGAACTGTCTCCAAGTTGTTATCTCTTGAGTGTGCATGCCCCCAAGTGTGTCCTCTGCCTGCAATGGACACTAGAGGCACAGAAACAATAGGACAGCCATCCCTTCCTCCTCAAAGTAGTTATGACCACATGAAGAGATTCAAGTAGCATTCCAGGAAATACAAGGGACAAGAGGACAAGGGACATGGATCAAAGGAGCTTCCCACAGCTGGCTGTTGGCTGGACCCCAATGACTAGGACTCCCACAGCTGTGACCCCAGGACTTGGGGATAATCTCTGTCTATAGGACTGCCTCTGGAGAGCTCCTAGCCCATGACAAACAAAATGTAGTGCATCCAGCTTGAAAAATCAGGAGATTATTCCATGCCCCTATGCCCTCCAGAGAGCCATGGGTCCAATGGGAAAATAGGCCAGCAAGAGGAAAGACTTGCCCAAGTCACAAGGAAAGCCTTTCATCAGCTTGTTATGACCTCCTTTCTGGTTCCCATTCCTGGATGGGTCATCATTACTCACAATTAGCACAGGGATTGGGCAATGAATGCCCAAGGAAGAGAAGAGGAGGATACTCAGTAACTCGGTATAAATAGCAGGCTTCTCTAGTAATTTGGGGTTGCTCTGCATATGGCAGAACAAATGAGGAGCCAGCCACTTAAGTGAGTCAAGGACTCCAGGAGCTAGTGTCAAGACTTTGCCCTGGAACTGGAGGGGCTTTGATGGGGATAAGGGCAAGACCAGGAATAAGCCGGTGTGTCCTCACTCAGGAGTGTGAATAGCAGTGGCAGGTACTATAGGCACAAGTCCTTTTAGCCAGCACCAGTGAGATTGGCTTAGCGCTTGACTCTTGGGAAGAACAATAAAGAGCTCATTGGAGTCTATCAATGTGGCAGCCTACACAATATCTCAGGAACAAATGACTGTGCTTTATGACAAGTTGGGGACAACACACACACACACACACACACACACACACACACACACACACACACACACACACGCGCGTCTTCTTCCTGTGTCCCTGGGCAGAGAGAGAAGGACTAAGAGTATCCTCTGGATGCTGTCCCCACCCCATCCCTTCTGCCCTGAGGAAAGTCAGCACAAGGTCCAGCTCCCTATGTAGGATAAAAAGTGCTCTCTCCTCCCCTCGTTCTCCTTTTCTTTCTCCTTCTTTGCCTTACCCTCCTCTCCCCTCCCTTCTCTTCTCTTCCCAAAAGAACCCTTCTGCTCTCTCCTCACCACCTGATCATGCCCCAGCTCTTTGGGAAGAAAGGGACTAGGAGAGCTACAGGCTGTTTCTGACCAGGCCGGAGTAGGTCTTGAGAAACTATGGAAAAATACCAACATGGTGGTGGTCTGCAGGCCAAGAGTGAGTTTGCAAAGGTAGGACTCCTTAGCTTTGTATTCAAGGTGAGCTCTCTAGGTGCTGCCAAAGATGGGAGCCATGGCTCTAGAAGACAGGGAACCAAGTGGGTCAGGCTGGAAAGAGTGAGAAGAAACTAGGCTAATTATGCTAGTCTAGGGTAGAGGAATCTGAAAACAGCAGAAATTAAAAACCGAAAAGCTCTGGTGCCCAGCCCTGTCATAGGTAAGGTCCATCTGACTTTCAAGCTCTGTGTGGAATTTTACCAGAATGATCTAGATTACCCCCTTGAACCTCTCAGCTGAGTAGAGCTCAGGCTTCCTTAGGAGGAAAAATAAAAACTAGATTGCAGCTCCTTCCCATGCCCAAATCTTTGTTTTCTGGCTTGGTGATCACAGTTGCCCATCACTCTTGACCTCTGGGCACACTTCTCTCTTCAGATCGCTTCATCTTTAGTCTACTGTGTTCTTTTCAGAGTCCTCCCTTCTGTACCCGATCTGTTTCATAGGGCATAGGGATGCCAGCCTCCTAGGAAGCAGTTAGTGTTGTGCCCGAGTCACAAGGATCCCCAAAGAGACCAGGGAGACAGACCACCTATGCAAATGCACAAGATTTATTAATTGTCTACCCTACTGTGGGAGGGACCCTGTCTAGCAAGCTGACACAACAGCCTCCAGAGGGGATGAAGTTCACTGTCTACTGCTAGGTTTTAAAGACAAAAGTCACAGTATTACATCAGTAGGTATGGGTTGGTTTCTGATTGGTTGACATTTGGGAACAATCAGGAGAATTTCACAATGTCATATTTTGGCATGAAATACCTGTGTACCAGGTATTCTCATTGGTCAGGGCTGAGAGGGAACATTCTGTGGTTTCTATGGCTTTGTCTTGTTACTTGCAGGTGGCCTGTTGTACATAGATAAGTTTTTATCCTGGAGACTATAGGAGAGGTTTTGGTCTCTCCTGGAGTTTCTTTTGTGGCCAAACAGTTCCCAGGAACTAAGTACCTAGGAGGCTTGGGGGCGGGGGTCGTCTGGAGTTTCTTTGTGTTTAGTTTTGGCCCTAGGCTCCTGGAGGACAGAGGATTTGGAGTTTCCTTGTGTCAGAGGCCTATGTGTCTTTTCTGTAGGCTGTCATGGCTGCTAAAGCAGAGGACCGAGTGAGGGTCTGGTCCCTTTATTTTTAAATTATTAGAAGTGAAGCCTTTTAGTTTAGTTTACCCCTTTCAGTTTAGAGCAGATGGGGTTTAAGGGGTTCGCTGAAGCTTCTCCCTCAAACACCCCTAGACAACAAATGAACTTAGCACAGCTTTGGGATGTTTTTTGTTGTTGTTTTCTTTCTTTTTGAGACACACTCTCATTATGTAGGCCTTGCTGGCCTGGGTCTTTCTATGTAGGCCAGGCTAACCTCCACCTGCCTCTGCTTCTGCCTCCCTGGGTGCTGGGGTCAAAGGTGTTTGCCATCTTGCTGCTGAGTTCATACTTGAGCTGTAATGAAGACATTCATGAATCACATGTAATCTAACTGGCTCCTGTTAACAGTGTCAGGGGCCAGCACACACCTTTAATACCTGCACTCAGGAGGCAGTGACAACACACGTCTTCAATTCCAGCACTTGGGAGGCAGAGGCGGGTGGATCTCTGTGAGTTCAAGGCCAGTCTGGTCTACAGAGTGAGTTCCAGGACAGCCAGGGCCACTAAGAGAAACCCTGTCACCAAAACAAACAAACAAACAAACAGAAAAAAAAATGCCAGGAGCCAAAGCATATAGTCTTCTGCCAGTGTCTCCTGGTCAGCAGATAAGCAGCCTAGCTGGCATGGTAACCACAGGTAAGCAACCCAGAGAGCAAGTTAGCCACAGGTTAGTTGCCTGGCTGACCATACCTAATGAGCCCTTTTCTCTGTACACTCATGTATCTTGAAATCCTTCCACCTCTCATCTGGCCCAAAGTGAGTCTCCCTGAGCCCTATGACTAGGAGAGGAGATGACAGAAAGGATGGATGAAACCAAACAGGTTCTAGAGGTATTGCCAAAGTGGCTACATCTTTATCCTGCCTCAAGTTAAACCCTATCTCCATATAATCAGCTTCCTTCACCTTGGAGAGACTGTTGGTGGGTGTAGTCTATCCTTTTCCGTTGAGACAGGTAGAAAACCAATCAGCCGGGTGTGTTACCAATCAAAATGCATTGGTGCAGCAGGGGAGTTGGCTAAGTCATTAAAGTGCTTGCCATACAAGCACAAAGATCCAGGTTCAATTCCCAGAACCTACATGTAAATATCTAAGCTTAGCACTGGAGAGGGGAGACAGCACAATCCTTGGGGCTTGTTGGCCAGCCATCCTAGCCAATTAGTGAGCTCCAAATTCAGTGAGAGACTGTCTCAAATAAGTAAATAAAGTGAAACCACCTAAAGTCTACTTCTGGCTTCCACATACGTGTGCACACAGGTGCATTTGTGTTCGCACACATGTGCATGCAGAGACACATGCAAGCACACAGGGACATCCATATGTACACAGAAAATGTAGTGGTCAGTTCCGCCGAGTCCCTGCCCTGCCCCTCAAAACCACACACATAACCCTTACCATTGGGAGCTCTGGGGGTCTGTAGAGCTGGCAAAATGTTGATTTTGGCCAGATGGGCTTTACTCTTTGGAGGTTCTAACGTAAGTCAACGAGGACTTGGGTCAAAACAAAGGTACCATGGCAAACCCATACCCAGGGAATGATAAACTCCAGGCTGTGAGTTCCAGCTTGGCTTGCCTCTGTTACTCTGCCCCTTCCCCAGACTTCATGTCTCCTGAGTGGAGAGACACAGAGTACCAGAGAAGTCAGGTGACCCAGAGCTATCTCAGCGATCTTGAGTTTGTCCCACTTCCTCTGAGCAGGAGAGATCCGCACCAATCCTGCCAGAACCCCAACGAGCTGGCTCGATGCTCCAGTTAACACTAGGCATGGCTGCAGAAGCCCCATAGCTATGTGCTAGGGAATTCATAGCCACAGGGCCCTGATTCCATCGACTGATGGTCTGCATCTCTAGGAGCTAAGAACTCAGGCTCTCAGCTCCATGCTCAGCAGCAGCCCTAACTCTAGCATCTGCAGCTGAAGAGCCAATCTTCAGTGTTCTTACCTGTGATATGAGGTTATCACAGTCGTCAGTCTGATGATTAAGGCTTATGAAAGATAATGAGTATGGGACCAGAGCCCAGGGTGGCTTATCACTAGGTCGTAGAAAAGGTAGCCAGAGGGCTCTTAGGAAGCTTTTTGTCCCTCACTGCTCACCCCACTGACCTGCTGCTTGCAAGCCATGCACTGCTCTGCCTCCCTGGCTCAGAAATCTGTCCTGGAGCAGATGCTCTGGGGTTCAGGTGGACCTTTCTTTAAACAGTCTCTTGAGCTCATGGCAGTGAGAGGAGCTACTAGCACCCAGCAGTTGCCACCTCCTGCTCTTGCTCCTCTGGGGAAAAGCATATCTGAGCACTTGTTGCTGGCTTGAGGCAGCCCCTGAGGAGTGTCCTGTGCCACCTTGTTCCTGTGCTGCCCACAAGGAAAGGGGATCTAGGGAACAAGAAGGAAAGCAGAGGCAAGCCCCTCCTTACCCAGGCAGCAGGCCCTCTGCCCACTCACTCTCTGGGCAGCAGGCTGCCCTTTCCTCCTCCTGTATGCTGCTACCAGCTGCATTCCTGGCATAGCCAGGAACAGCCTCCCCCTTCCTGGCCTGGCAGGGGCAGAGCTGTGTTGGGGGAAGGGCATGGGGTCCACAAGATGCTTGGCCTAGACACTAAATGATTTCATCTGTATCCTGGACTCAGCCTGCTGCTCAGGGTCTATGAACCTAAGAAGGCCCTGAGTCCAGCAACCTGTCCACTCCAGAGTAGTTTCTGAGCATATCTTCACCTTCATCTACACAGTGCTGCACTGAGCACTAACCTTGCCTGTTCTGAGCATTAGGTCCCACAGTTTCAAAGTGAGGGTAGCCATGGGAGTCCCTAGATGCCTGGGAGCTGGAGGCATGATCTATGTCCTATTTTCCTCTCATTTTCCCCACCAACCTCATACAGTGGGCACTAGACCTTTACGTTGCCTTCTCCCTGTGCCCTGAACTTTAGTTAGTGCAGAGTGGGAGGACAGGACCAGGGGTCAGCTCAAAAGAAGAAAGCCACTTGCATGGGAGGGCAGGGGGCCAAGGAAGTGTCTTCCTGGTAAAGAAGGAATGAACTCCTTTCTACCTCATTAGATCCCACCTAGGCAGTCAGCCATCATCATCCCTTCTCAAAATCAGCTTTCTGCATTTTCCATGTTGGAAATAATAGCAAGTAAAAACCTGTTCATACCTGGTGAAGACACTGCCCTTCCTTTGGTAACCAAGGACTAGAAGAAATCTGAAAAAAGACAGTGTGCATATATTGTGAAACTAGGCCTAGTGCCAGTGAAGGTCCTAGCTCTAGAGAAATTGTTTTGAGGGTGGTACAAACTAGGGAAAGGAGCCAGACATGGTAGCACATGCCTGTAATTCCATCACTTGAGAAGCAGAGGCAGGAGAATTATCTCAAGTTTGAGGACAGCCTAGTCTACATATTGAGAGCCAGACCATCCCAGGATACATAGCATAACAGGGCCTTGTCTCAGAGTTCGCCACCAGGAGCCTGTGAGATGGCTCAGCCAGTGAAGGCATTTGCTGCCAAGCCTGACAACCTGAATTTAATCTCCAGGACCCACACGGTAAAGGGAGAGAACCAACTCCTGGAAACTGACCTCTGCTAGTATACTGTGACACACTCCCGTAAGAGCATGAACACTTGCATGCACACACACAAATAAATAAAAGTAATTCATAAAAGCACCAAACCAAAAACTTATGGGAGGAGATAAGGAGATTGCCACTCTAGAATCAACCAACCAACTCCGGCTTCTGGGCCTCAATATATTTATTCCAAACACAGGGAGAAAGTCAGTGTATGGACATCTCACTTTACTCCCTCTCCTCTCAGAATAGTAGGACAGAGACCCTAGGCTAAAATTATTGATGTTGGCCCTTGCTGATGAGAGGAATTTTTGCAGGAGTAGAGGCAAGGCTTTTAGCTCCCAGAGTCAAGTGACTCTCCTTGGGTTACCAAGGAGGACTACCTCAGGAAGATACAGTGTGGGGTAAAAAAAAAATAGTCAGATGCCAGACATTGGTGATGCACGGCACTTGGGAGGCAGAGGCAGCATGAGCTACAGAGTAAGTTCCAGGACAGCCAAGGCCACACACACACACACACACACACACACACACACACACACACACACACACACACACACACCCGTCTCAAAAACAAAAAGACAACAAAAAAATCAGCAGATTACAGGCAGCCTTGGCACTGACTGTAGACAGCAACCTACTATGTATAGAGGGCATCAGGGCCTGCTGGTCTACCTAGACAGTGGATGAAATCATGTGTACAGGTCAAATGGGCAACAGGACATCAAGAGAAGACCACATTGTTGAAGATCTGTGTTTTATAAATACCTCTTCAGCAATCTAGTCCCAGCCTTCCTTCTGTATCTTCTCTGTCCTGTGGCTTACCTACACATTTCTTCCTGTGTCTCCACTGAATTAAATTATAATACCATGTTACTTTCTTCTTGCTGTGCAAAAAAAAAGGGGGAAAACAGATCAACATAAAAATTTGCCTAAGCCTTTGCTAGGAAAAAAGAGGAGGCTCAGCTGGCCACACATCTGAGTAATAACTAAAAGTGGTTTTCTTTTTATTACATGTATTTATTGGGGGAATATGTGTGCCGTAGCACTTGTGTGGATGTCAGAAGACAACTTGGGGGAGTCAGTTATCTCCTTCTACCATGTTGGTCCCAGGGTTTGAACGCAGGTCATTAGTGCCTTAATCCACCGAGCCATCTCACTGACCTCAAATGGTTATTTTCTTAAAATATCTAAGGCCAAATAAAATGTACAAATGAAACTTAGGCATATGGATGTCATGTGTAACACATGGAAACAGGGAACCTAGAAGATCCAGGGGTCTCATCTGGGAGATGGAGATAAAATAAAATATGCAGGTACCACCCATAGAGCAACAACTAGAAGGAAAAATTCAGAGACATTGCTAAAAACAAATGGAGGCATTAATGTAAAATGTCTTAAAATACTTTATTCAGGAAAGATAAGATAGCTTATTAGGTAATGGCTCCTGCCAAAACAACTGGCAATCCAAGTTCAATCCCTGGGACTCCACATGGTGAAAGAAGAAAACTGAGTCTCAAAAGTTGTCCTCTGGTCTCCACGAATCCTCTGCGGCATGCATGTGCCCACACACATACACGTGCATATAACGTAAGTTGATAAAAGTTTTAAAATTTCTTAAAAATAAAACACAAAATGTGGCAAATAAGAAAGGACAGAGGAGATAGAAAACAGCAAGAAAGAATAAAAACAAATTTGGGATGGAGAGATGAGTCAGTGGGCAAAGTGCTTGCCACATAAAGGTTAGAATCTAAGGACTTCAGAGCAAGGAATTCCCCATAGTAAATGGGCAATTCAACAAGAAGATATGACAGGGTGACCTTGACAGATTACCAGACTCAGTATCACATCTGTAAATGACAATAATTATAGCAGCTGTTCAGTTGGGAATGTTGAGAAGTGAGTGAATGGTTTAAGCCATGTAGAATTTTTACAATCATGGTTGACATATAACATGTACTCTGTGAGTGCTGAGGTTGGGGCAAAGCTTCAAGTTCTCATGTGACCTTGCCTAGTTCCTTCTAGAGTGAGGCTATGTAGGCCACTTCATGATAAGGTGTACCAGAAGGTTCCTCCCATTCTTTTGTTTTATTCTTTAATTACTACTCATATTTACATATCCATTCTCCCCATTCCCTTGTCCCCCATCCTCCCATGTTCCTCACCAACCCCCCAACCCACCCCCCCAACTTTTCCCCAGGGATAGTGAGGCCCTCCACCAGGGACCTTCAAATTTGGGGGAGGACCTAGGTCCTCCTTGCTGTATCTGGGCTGCAATAGTATCTCTCCATAGGGAATGGGCTCCCAAAGTCCATTTGTGCTCCAGAGTTAAAGACTGTCTCCACTGTTAGAGGTCCCATAGACTGTCTTGGCCTCCTAGCTGGCACACACATTCAGAGGGCTTGGTTTGGTTCAATGCTGGCTCCCCAACTTTATGACTAGTATCTTCATGCTATCAGTAGGTCAGGTTCATTGTTTCTGTGGGTTTCTCCAGCACCTTCTTGGCTCCTTTGCTCATCCCTCCTTCCTCTCTACAACTGGATTCCAGTAGTATTGTTCAGTGGGTGCCTGTTTCTGCTTCAAACAGCTACTGGATGAATGCTCTAGGAATGGTAACCAAGGTAGACATCAATCTCATTATTGGGGAAGGGCATCAATGGCATCTTCACCACCACTGCTTGGATTCTTAGTTGGGGTCATCCCTGTGAATCCCCTAACATTTCCCCTGTGCTGGACCTCTCTCCAAACCCATACTGTCTCCCTCTATCAAACCCGTACTCCCTCCCTCTATCTTTCTTACCCTCCTCTATTCCTCCCGTCTCAGTCCTCTTGTTCTCCTCCCCGCTCCCCTTCCCCTTCCCACCTCCTACCCCCCCATACTACACTGTGTAAATTACCACATTTTCTCCATCCATTCTTCAGTTGAGGGTCATCTAGGTTGCTTCCAGGTTCTGGCTATTACAAATCATGCTGCTATGAACATAGTTGAACATATGCCTTTATTATATGAGTGTACATTCTTTGGGTATAGGCCCAAGAGAGGAATTGTTGGATCTTGAGGTAGACTGATTCCCATTTTCCTGAGAAACCACCAATTAGACTTCAAACTAAAATCAATCAAAAGAGATGAAGAGGGCACTTCATACTCATCACAGGAAAAGTCCTCCTATTTGTTTTTTTTTTTTTTTTTTGCTGGTATAAAGTGTGCATGTGTGCAGACTCAGAAACCCAGGATAGAGATGTGGAAGCCACAAGACTGTCTGCATCACTGGAACAAGGCATGAGGCTAAGGAGACTAGAGTCAGGAAAGGAGCAGCAACCAAGTGAGGTCTGGACCCCTTTCCCTGGTCACAAACTCAAGAAGAGTGACTGGTGGCCTTACCTGCCTGCTTCAGAACACCTACACTCCTTTCCCAAAGTTGTGATGGCAACAGTAGAGAGGTTCCAGAGAGTCTGGGAACACATGAAGGCCAGATCCTGGGAGAGCTGCTGGGGCTGAGCCAGCTTTGGCAAAGAGGGCATAAAGGATGAACAGGTTTCCAGAGTCATTGCAGGCTCTCTCCTCCAGGCTTGCTCTTTCTTTATCTCCTTCTCTTACCTGTCACTGCCACCCTTCTTCCTGTGGTGGCCATCTCCCTTTGTTGAAGACTGATCTCTTGTATTGGAGACCCTCCCCTGATTTTGGGTTGTTGGACTACTAACTTCACTCACAAGAAACTGAGCAGCTTGGAGAGGTATAGACGCTTGCTCAGGGTCATACAGCTGGTTAGCAGCAAGGACAGGATTTCAGTATGGGCCCTGGCTTAGGTTTACTGTTCTTTATGGTTTTGAATCCAGATTGATCTTATTCAATACACTAAGTTACCAGGAATCTTTGAGTACTTCTTGTTGCCTACAGGTAAAGTCTCTGAAATCTTTGGCTCTGTATTCCTATGAGTAAAAACTTTGGGCACATTGTTTTTACTATATGTCCATGTTAACCTATATATAATTTATATATTGTACTCTTATAGTCTGTGAATCGGAATGAAGTCAGATATTATTTAAATCTCTCTCTATTTCTCTCTCTCTCTCTCTCTCTCTCTCTCTCTCTCTCTCTGTGTGTGTGTGTGTGTGTGTGTGTGTGTGTGTGTGTGTGTGTGTTGTATCACAAATACAAATAGGGTCTCTGGGGGCAGGAGAGATGGCTCAGTATCTAGGTTTGTTTCTCTGCACTTACAATGGGCATTTCATAGCCACCTGTAACTCTAGTTTCAGGGGATCCAGTGCCCTTTTCTGACCTCCATGGTCAGCAGGCATGTGCATGCATGCATTCGTGCATGCATGTGCGCATACAAACACACACATGTGCACATACATGTATACATACAGACAAACACAAATACACATAAAAATAAAATAAATCTTTAAATTCCCTGCTAGTGCTGCTGAGGTTGGTATAGTGTGTGTCTGGGAACAGCTGTCCTGGTACATGAAACATCATTCCTGGACCTGAATAGAGTGTCCTACTGAGCCCTCCGCAGCTTTCTTTCCACAATCCACACAGCAGTGTCAAGGAACTGCCCTTTAACATGGACCATAGCTGTTTTCAAATCCACATCTCTACCCACATCCCCTGTTGCTACTCTTCCCACCTAGCCAAATCTTCCATTTGATGAGCAAACCCCAGATCGTGTTCAAAGTCTTGCTTGCTTACCCTAGAGCTGAGCATGTGTGACAGTCCTCTTGCCTCTGAATTGTGACATCCCTGAATCAGCACTAAACTGTCTTGCTTACTATGCTTCATCATGCTGAATACCTTCCACTGACATTGTTATTATCTGCTTTATACCTGAGGGGAATAGGTTTCAGAAAGTTCAAGTAATTTTCCCAAAGTCCTGCAGTGAGTGGGAGAGCCAGGATTTGAACCCAGGACTGACTCCAAGAGTCTCTACTCTGAGCACTAAGCTATAGGAAACAAAGGTGCTCTCCTACATACCTGTTGATCCTTTCCAGCACCTAGCATACCTATATGCACACTTGCAAAAATTAAAATACACAAAAATCAAATGTTAAGCAAATGATTGTGTGGATAGCTATTTGAATGAATGGATGAGTGAATTAATTATCTAGGCCAACATCAAGAAGAAAGTCTGCAGTGAAGGAAAAGGGGCCTCCATTTATGACACAGCCCCTGGTGATACAGAATATATTAGCCCTTGTATGTATGTATGTATGTATGTATGTATGTATGTATGTATGTATGTAAGAGTCCACGGGGACTCTTAGACATTGTTACTAGATCTTGATTTGGCCATATTCTATGCTGTCTGGGTCATTAGTTGGGCTCTGCTGGCAACTCCAGAATCAACCAACTTAACAACTCCAGTGGGAGGAACTGGCATCTGGTGGTTCTTGGTCCAAGAAAGCTTGGGCCATGGGCCTGACTTGGATTCTGCATCCAGGGGCTGGAAGGGACAATGTAGTTAAATCTGGATTCCCTCCTCCATCCTGCTGGGTGTGTGGCTGCACACATATCACATGAACTGATGTGCTAGGGAACAGGATGCTATAACCAAGGGATGTGGAAATGGGTATCAGAAGTGTAACTATCAAGGGTCCAATTTGTCTCTTGCAGGACCTGGTGGACTGGCGAAAGCCTCTGCTGTGGCAGGTGGGCCACTTGGGAGAGAAATATGACGAGTGGGTTCACCAGCCAGTGGCCAGACCCATCCGCCTCTTCCACTCTGACCTTATTGAGGCTTTATCCAAGACTGTCTGGTGAGCGTGATGCGGGCTCTGAGATGGGCTTCTCTGTTGGCAATACCAGTATGACATAGAAGGGGAGGGAGCAGTTCAGTTCCTCCTTAAAATAAAGGATATTCTGAAAATTCTTGGGGAGCATGGGGCAGGCCATAGCCATAACCAATTCCTGCACATGGTTTTATCTACCGCCCAGGTAGCATCCTGCCATGTGCCTGCACCTGCTCCTCTCCAGACTCCTATGTAGGGTTCAAAGCCTTTAATGCACGTGTCAACAATTTTTCCTGTAATTAGTTCCCCTGCCACAAGAGGACAGTGACTATATACCTGTCCAGAGTTAGCAACCATGGTACACCAAAATTCTTTTCTGCCCATGACTATTCTCAAGAGAAATGGTGGCCCAAGCCTTTCATCCCAGCCCTGGGGAGGCAGAGGCAGGTGGATCTCTGTGAGTTCAAGGCCAGCCCAGCCTACAGAGTAAGTTCCAGGATAGCCAGAACTACACAGAGAAACCCTGTCTCAAAAAAACAAAAAACAAACAAACAAACAAACAAAAAAACAAAGAGAGAGAGGAGAGGAGGGGGTGGGGAGAGGAAGATGGACTCACGGCTTCTCTTTCCTTCCCCTACTCATTACACCATTGTGCCTTTCGGCCAAGGCTGTCCACATACTTTCTGCATGTGCTTTGATATCTCCTTATTCCCTCTGTATGCTTCAGAGTAGCTGGGCCCTGCTGTCCCTCCCCTTCCATTCCTCTCTCTCTCTCATCCCGATGGCCCTCCTGCAGGTATAGTGTCCCCATCATCTGGGTGCCCCTGGTACTGTATCTCAGCTGGTCCTACTACCGAACCCTCAGCCAGGACAACACCCGGCTCTTCGCATCATTCACAACAGGTAACAACAACAAACTGGCTTCTTCCTGACTTGTTCCTGTGGGTCTTGAGGGCAGGGCACTGTGTTCTCCATAGTCTTGAGTTTCTCTGGGCATAGAAAACCACATCATAATCAGGCGTTGGTGGTACATACCTTTAATCCCAGCACTCGGGAGGCAGAGCCAGGCAGATCTCTGTGAGTTGGAGGCCAGCCTGGTCTACAGAGCGAGTTCCAGGACAGCCTCCAAAGCCACAGAGAAACCCAGTCTCAAAAAACCAAAAAGAAAAGAAAAAGAAAACAACATCACAAATACAAAAGTGGGGCTTAACCAGCAGATACATGTGCATTCACACACACACAAATGAACACACAAAATAAAGCCTGGAAAAGGCAAATGAGTCATTCAGGGTCATATGGCCCTGATGTGGATGTGGAAACCAACTGCCCTCAGCTTCCAGTTAGCGAACAGGAGACAGAGAGAGTATGATATGGGTTGTTATCCAAAGAACACGTGGAACTAAGTTCCTCAGAGTGGCTACTCCGCCATCTTGGCTCACAGGCTCTCTGCTTGCCTCAGTCTCTGAGCACATGCCTCTACTCTTGCCCAGGTAATTTACCCGGCACCTTAGGTTGTTGTCTGGGGGTATTGCTTCCCTCACCTGATCATGGTTTGTTCCTGGCATGCACCAGACGGTTTCCTTCCTCCATACACAGGCTTCTCTTCTTCCTACATGCCCTGAGGACAGCAAGTCAGGGGCTTCCCACAGCATTGGGACCCTCAGTTTGTTTGCCTCACCCAAGATAGGGTGGGGGATTAGCATGCTGTGGAAAGTGGCCCCACAACCCAGCCCAGAGCCCAGAGGGTTACCGTGCACATCCTACTAGCCACAGTTACCCTTTTCGGCCCACGCTGAATAGCTCAGGCACAGCACAGGGCTTGTTGCTCAGAGGCCTGCTCACTGAATCGCCCACTGTCTGCCCAGTACTCCCCTAACAATTACCAACAGTGGCAGGGCCGCCAGGGCTGGAGGCCAGAGGGGGAAGGGGACTCTAAGCTTTGGCCCAGGTCCCTCCGCTGGATTCCTCCAGAGATACCACTCAGTACCAGCTCCGGCGGGATGGGCAGACTGGGTGATGCTGGGGTGAGGAGGCGGGTGGAAGCTTGACCTATAGGAGAGGGCTGTTCTCCATGGCAGGGACAGTGATTTGAGGGCTCCACAGCACCTCAGGCCTCTGCAGACAGCTAAAATGTGCCTGTGTGATAAAGGTCCAGTGTGGCAGGCTAGTAAGCCTGTGGCCACAATGCCAGCAACAGTGGCATAAGAGATGCATTGCCTCATGCATTCCTCATCGTGCAGATCACCATGCAAGGCACAAGTCACAGGCAAAGTGATTAAGAACTCACAAAGCAAGGCAAAGGGACACTCAGTGGGGTCGCACTGCAGCTACTGAACAAATGCTGCCCTGGAATAAATGCAGCAGAACTAGAGAGCTAGAGAGCCAGCGAGTAGTGCAAGCTCAAGGGTCACAGTGGCTTTCGGGAAGGAATGGAGCATTTGGGATGAAATTGTAGCTGCATCTCATGTTCATTCCCAAGTGAAGGATAATTCCCAGGCACCTAGAAATTTACTTGAAGCTATTTGTCAAAATGAGGTATGGCCAAAAAGCTAATGGTCACTTCTGCTTCCCACCTGCCCAGGCTTTCTTCCTTTCCGTTGGTCCTGGGCCTGTCTACAGATCATGTGAGCCCTTTGGAGGTACCTCTCAAAGCTGTCTCCCTGAGCCTGGTCTGCAGAGGGTGGCACAGCTCAGATTTCATCCGAGCACAAACCTCCAGCTTTCTCCACTGTTTCTCTCCTGATAAGTCTCTGTGAGCCTTCTGTATAAAGCACTTGACACATAAAGAAGACTTTACTCATAAAAAAAAAAAAACCTCATCTGCAAGCTGGGGGCAAAGTATGCAATGATACCACAAAGGACCTAGTGCTTCAGGGTGGTACCAGAGAACACAGCAAAGTTCACTAGACAGCCAGAAGTGGATGAAGACAAATGTCAGGGCCGTGTGGACTGAATCCCCAGGAACAAGAAAAACAGAGGGACTCCAGGGAAGAGAGCATCAGCAAATTTGTATGTGCAGAGCCAGGCAGTACTGGCACACACCTTTAATCCCAGCACTTGAGAGGCAGAGGCAGGAGATCTCAGTGAATTTGAGGCCAGCCTGGTCTACAAAGCAAGTTCCAGGACTCCAGGACTGTTACACAGAGAAACCCTGTCTCGAAAAAAAAAAAAAACACGCATGTGCAGGAGAAAATGATATGGCACATCTAAGGAGTCACTAGTGGTTTGATTTGGCTCCTGTACAAGTGACATATCTGGAAAATCAAGACTTGAGGGACATGGAATGTTGTGTTTGGGGGGACTTGGACTTTGCTTGAAGGCCATGAGGTATCACATTAACAAGGCATAGGAGCAAGAGTGGAGGACTGATACTGTCCTGGAGGCTAATAGGCAGTAAGGTAGTAGGATTCAGAACAGTGACCTGGGGTTGGAAGGATGGCACAGCAGTTAAAGAGTGTATGCTGCTTTTGCAGAGGACTTGAGTTCAATTCTCAGCACCAGTATCAGGCAGCTGATGAACTTTCTGTAATTCCAGCTCCAGGAAATCAGACACCTCTAGTCTTCTTACACACACACACACACACACACACACACACACACACACACACACACACACAAATAAATATCTAGGAAGAAAAATAGTGAATTGAGATGGATGGAAAGATAGATAAACAAATGAATTTAAGTTACAGATTGATTGGGCATGGTGGCACAAGAGGCTGTCAAGAAAGACAACTATATATTCCTCTTCCCCACATGCCATTGTTTTAGCCATATGCCCATGGGGAGGCTATCTTCGTAATAAATAAGCAAACAAACAAAATGCAAATGAGGTAAGATTCATATATTACAAAACTAATCATTTTAACTTGAATAGCACAGTGGCCTTTAGTACAAACACCGTCTTTATCTAGTTCCAAGCCCTCTCATCACCTCAGAAGGAAACTCAGACCAGATGAGCATTTGCTCCCCATTCTCCATCCTTCTCCATCCTCCTCCATCCTCCTCCCCACAGTGACCACCATTCTGCTTTCTTTGTCCACAAATGTGCTTGTTCTGAACTTTCACGTAAATGGCATCAGGCACTCTGTGGCCCCTGCCCCTCGCTTCTTTTGCTTTGCCAAAGAGATCTGAAGTGGATGGAAGTGACAGGTCTTGGTAACTACTGGATGTGGGAGAGGAAGATAACTATAGGCTTTGGTAACATGTGGGTATCCACAGAGGAGAAACCCCAATGGGCAGCTTGGAGGGGTGGGGCCCAAAGAAACAGGAAGATGATTCACTTCATTGGGAAGGGTTAGCTCTGGGGTCCTGTGTATACCGTGTGGAAATACACAGTGGGAAGTGGCTGGCCAAAGGTGGGGTAGAAGTACAGATCTGGGGTTGCCAGCCTGTGGTTAAAATCAGTTCTCAAGCAGAGTTTGGAGAGACAGAGGCTGGCTTCCATAGTAGAGCCTCAGAAGGTACATCCAGTCCCATCTATTGAATAATGCTGGGCACACAATTCAGAATTTACTGAGATATACATATATATATATATATATATATGTGTGTGTGTGTGTGTGTGTGTGTGTGTATAAAGTATATGCAACAATTATATAGAGAGAGGTGGTATGGGGTGCTCTCTCTGTGTAGCCCAAACTGGTTTTGAACTAATGACCCTTCTCTGTCAGCCTCCCAGGTACTGGAATTGCAGGTGCGCACCACTATATGCACGGCTTAAGAATTATATCTTGATAAGGCTATTTAAAAAAAAAGAAAAGAAAGTATATCTAAAGCAGTAGCTTGTGAGAAAGGGGATGTATACGTTTTTCTTATTGCTGTGGCAAAATACCTGACCAAAGCAACTTGAAGGAAGGGTTTGGTTAGGCTCAAAGTTTGAGCCTAGTCTATCAAGGCTGGGAAGCCTGGGTGTCAGAACTTGCATCAGCTGGCTGTAGCAGGTCCACAGTCAGGGAGTGGTGAGAAAAGAATGATTCTTCTCAGTTCACTTCTACCTTTTTATTCAAGCCCAGGACCCTAGTCCAGGAGGCTCTGTGACCCACTTCAGGAGAGCTCTTCCTTGTTCAGTTTAAATGTTTCTGGAAATACCCTCACAGAAACAGAGGTGTGTTCCCATGGAGATGTTAAATCTAGTCGAGATAACAATAAAAATTAACCATCCAAAAGGGTAAAGCCAAGAAAATGAGATAGAAATGCAAAAAACTAAACAGGAGCAGAAGAGACTAGAGGTGACGTCTCCTAGAGATCAAAAATGAAAGCAGGAAGAACTGCACGGTGTCAACAGAGGTTTGGACCTCAATGACTTGACCTTGAAGACACCCACACAGCCTTCCCACCTCATCCACACAAACAATTATACCTGCACAGCCTTCCCACCTCCATCCAGTCTGGCCATTTTCCTCAGATACCACTATTTCAAGTCTGTTGACATTTCTGCATTTAGGTTTTCCTGTCCTTCCTGCTCATCCACTCCCATACAGATGGTCCCCAATTGTTCATTCCTTCTATCAGGGACTGCTGGCTCTGCCAGCTCTTTCAAGATGGTCTCCTTCCCCTGCCCCATGCCACTGTGTCACCCTTCTAAGTAGAGATCCGGCACTCAGCCAGAGCTGTGCCTCCCACAGTCCCCATTAGGACTGGCTACTGGCTCTCTGAACATAGCCTCATCACTCTGGTAAAGAACCTTTCCCAAGTCCACAACAGATCCTCACAGCCTCCTTCCCACTTTACCACAGGGCTTTTCAGTGTGGCCTACCAGGAGCTACTAGGTAGAGGGAAACAACACCCAAGTTAGCCTGCTTGAGGCGAGGACTCTAGCACCACCAGGAACAGGTATGCATGGCATTCATCAACCCTGAGCATCTCTCTGTTTCCGCTGCAGATTATTCAGTGGTGGTGCCCAAGTCCATGTTTGCAGGCCTCTTTGTGTTAGGCATGCTCTTCTGGACCCTCATGGAGTACCTCATCCACCGTTTTCTGTTCCATATGAAGCCCCCCAGCGACAGCCATTACCTCATCATGCTGCACTTTGTCATGCATGGTCAACACCACAAGGTGAGCAGTATGGGTCCTGCTCCAGGCCCTAGAACATGCAGCCAGCTCTGGGAAGCCTTGCAGCTATTGCCAGCTCCCTTGAGTCTTCCTGAGAATCCAGCCCTGAGCTTGGAATGATGGACACCAAGGATGTTTGAGATTTCTCAGAGGGGTGACTGGGTTGGACATTCTCATCTGAGCCAGGTAGGGACAATGTGAGAGTGATATATGCATACTCCGGTGTCACACACACACACATCATGCTTATTAACAGCAGATTCTATGCATCACCCAAATTCATCATCATCTTTAATGCTTACAGCTCATTCATTCACCCTGGAACATTCTCTGAGCACTCCAGGGATCTCACCAGATTTCAGTGAACAAAACAGACAAAAACCCTTGCCTCCATAAAGGTGTCTTCTGAAGACAGTGCTCCTGTGTTTATATTCCACAGTGGAAACTGAAGCTTGGGGAAACTAAGGAACTGAGTAGCCCTCCCTCTTCCTTTGAGAGTCAAGAGCCAAAGGCTTAGGCTCTGATTCTCTGGTTCACTGTAAACAAAAAAAAAGAAAAAAAAAAAAAAAGCTTCCAATTGAGAAACGGGGAGGGAAGCATCATATTCAACTTCTAGGATCCTCTCACCACAGACTGTATTAACCCAGGTTGCTGATGTGCTACTCAACACTCTGTCTCCAGAAAGCCCCTCTGGATATGAGGTCAGAGCTCCTGTCTAATAGCTAATAAGTTCCAGAAGCCAAATGGTCTCAGGAGCATGGTGTGTCTTTGGGCAGTCTGCCAGGTTCCATCCTGGCTAGGGAATAAGGAGAAGGATACTTTATCTGGGTCTTTCCAGTCTGTTGACCTACCTGTCCCAACGCTATGAAGATACCTAGCCTTTCCAGGACAGATTGCCACCCCCTCATTGGAACATCTGGCTGCTCCACTCCATGAGTAATGTCTCCACTTTGACATGCCATGAGCACGAATAGGCTATCAGCCTTTCTTTGGCTGCCTCTGGTAACACACTTGTCTGTCCACAGGCACCCTTTGATGGCTCCCGCCTGGTCTTTCCCCCAGTGCCAGCCTCTCTGGTGATTGCCTTCTTCTATGTGCTCTTGCGGCTCGTCCTGCCTGAGGTTGTGGCAGGCATCATCTTTGCAGGGGGTCTCCTGGGCTATGTCCTCTATGATATGACCCATTATTACCTGCACTTTGGCTCACCGCACAAGGGCTCCTACCTGTACAACATGAAGGCCCACCATGTCAAGCATCACTTTGAATACCAGAAATCAGGTAAGGCTGGACCTCTCAGCCTTTATTTTTTGTTTATTGACTTTTTTGACAGTTTCAGCCCCAACTAAAGCCAGGCTCCATTCAGGGAATGGCATATACAGAGGGCTCATTTGTGTAGACAGCTATGCGGAGAGGGACAAGCACGGAAATCAATCCACGGCAAAAGTTATCTCAGACAGTGATAATTGTCATAAAGAAAATAAAGCAAGAAAACATTGGGCTAGGTGTGGTAATGTAGCCCTTTAAACTCAGCACTCTGGAGACTGAAGCAGACAGATCTCTGAGTGTTTGAGGCCAGCCTGGTCTACATAGGGAGTTCCAGGCTAGCTAAAGCTATATCATAAGACTCTAGCTAAAAAAAAAAAAGGAATAAAGAAAATTTCATGATATATTTAACCAGCTTAACCAAAGTATTACCATCTTAACTTGTAATTAACATAAAAAAATTAATGAGCTATCTTACATTCCCTTATACTGTCTGTTTTGTACTGAGAGCACATCTTAATTCATATGCTAAATTTTCATCACAAATAAAATCTATAGTTAAAATATAGACTCACAGATATAAGTTGCTCCAAACGTACTTCTGAGTTATCCATAACTGAGTCAAATATATGTGTTCACATAAAAACTTAATTTGAATCGAATGAAATGAGAAATTGGTTCCTCTGAAGTTCTAGCCACACTCCCAGCACTCTTAGCCAAGTGTTCACTGTGACTACCATGCTGTCATGTAAAGCCCTAGATAAGGTCATTCAAGGAACAGGTCATTGCAGATGTCATTGGAGCTGAGACCCAAATAAAAAGCAGGTAGGGGCTGATGTCTGGGACGTGGGCATTCCAGAGCAGCACCCTGAGGCAGGAGTGAACTTAACCCAGCAAGGACGAGGGGGAAGCTGAAGGAGGGCAGTGTGGGGGACACAGTAGGGCCAGGCCCACCCAGGAGACTGGGGTGAGACCCAGGTGTCTGGCCCTTGGGAAGGCCGTGTGCAGGGACAGATGTTGAAATCTCCCCTAGCTCTGCCTACCCATGTGAATTCTTTCTGCTCTTCTGTCAGCATTCATCCTCTGCCCCATTTGTCTCCCTCTACAGGGTTTGGCATCAGCACTAAATTGTGGGATTACTTTTTCCACACTCTCATACCAGAGGAATCCCACCCGAAGATGCAGTGACAACCCCTAGACCCTCTGTTCTACCCTCAGTCTAGCCCTGGCCCCTGCACCCTGTCCTACCCCAGCCTCCATCCAGACCCTGCTGAGATCAGCTTGGCCAGGCAGGATGGGCTCTGTCTAGCCCTGGGGCTTGGTGGAGATCTTAAGGCAGGACTTCTCTTCTGGCTTACTGTGTGAGGATAGCATCCTCTTGATAGCCAAGTGGCCCTTGGGGACTGGCTCATTCTCAGAGAATTAGGACCTCCCCATTGGCATTCCTGCCTAATCTTCAGGCCTCAGTACTGTTCAGGGTCCAGACAATGGCCCCAAGGGGCATGACGGAAACTGACCCCACCTGTGCCTTAGAACCCTGGGCTCCCTGGGAGCTTCCCCATGCAGCAAAGGGACTAGTGTCACAGCAAAAGCATGGTGTGCAGGTCTGTGGCCATGTCTTATTCTCCTGCCTTTTCTTGAGAGAGTTTGATGGTTCAGAAGTGAATGAAGGACTATCCCAAGAAGAAACAGCACGATGCCTCCCACAGGCCACTCCAAGACCCCAAAATAACCATTCTGGACCCTGCCAATCCCAGATACCAGCTGTGCTACCAGCTGCCGCAGTAGAAGTAATCCAACACTTGTCTACCTGGGCTGAAAGCCTGAGGCTGGCTGGCTGGCATCCTGTTCAAGGCTGACAAGAGCTTTGACCCTTGTCTTTGGGAATCACCAGCTGCTTTCTCCATCCCTCCTCTGCTCCCAAGCAACAAAACTGCCCCCCAAAAGGTCTCTGCATTGGTGAGAGACCCACCCCAACCCTAGCCATTCTTGGCCTCCACCTACATAGGTGGATGCCTGCCCAACTCAGGACCCTCCCAGCAGTGCCTCCTGAAACCAAGAAGGGACTTTCATGTGGTGCCTTATCACCTTCCTCGCCCTGAGACCATTCTTCCTTATAACCAGAGCCTGCACTGCTTCTGAAGTCCTATTTATAAATTACATAAATATTGTTCATCTGACCCCAAATGAAGTAGCTGGTCAGATAGCCCTTTCTAATCCTATGTGTTGAGCTTATGTAAAAAAAAAAAAAAAATCATCTTGCCTTCCTTATTGTTCCTTTCTTACCCACAAGCCATTACTACTTGAAACTTGACAAAAACCCAATGTGTGCAAAGACTAAAGAGAAGCAGTGTGACTGGTCCTGTGATTTGTACTGTTTACGGTGAAGCTATCTAGAGATTTTGAGATAAATATACAAAACTGTGGTTGTGAAATAAAGATGTAAATAAATTGTATATTTTGAAAAATAAAACATTGAGAAGAAACCAACAAAGACCCATTGGTGTTTGTTGATGGTGACTGGACCCCATCATGACTGGGAAGGAGGAATGAATGGTCTAGAAGGAAGATGTTATTATACTGAGCAGTTTGTATAAAGTTGCTGGGGAACTGGGATAATAAAAAGCTGACTGGCAGGCCAGGTATTGTAGCACACACCTTCAACCCCAGCAGAGGCAGATGTAGGCAGATCTCTGGGTTTGAGGACAGCCTGGTCTACAGAGCAAGTTCCAGGACAGCCAGGGCTACACAGAGAAACCCTGTCTCAAACAAACAAACAAAAAACCTGACTGATTGTTACCCTCTTCCTTGCCTTTAGCTTTTCTTTGTTACATTTATTAATTTTGTATGCAAGTATACCTGCATACCATGATATGAGCAAGTGGAGGCCAGAGGACAATTTGCAGGAGTCAGTTTTCTCTTTCTACCATCTGGGTCCTGTTCTGGGACAGCCACCAGAGAAGGCTACTTGGACATAGGTTTAAGCCAATAGAAAGTCTTTAATAGCTGACCAGCAACTACACTGGGTATTCAGGATCCCAGTGTAGCCCCAAGTCTTTCTCCAGGTGAGCCTTTAAACACAAAAACCACATTCTGGGTTGACACAGTTCAGTTAGCAAGAACAGTTAGCTAGAAGAAGAACTACAGAAGTTAATGGAGTCAGGCATTGGTGGCGCATGCCTTTAATCCCAGCACTCGGGAGGCAGAGACAGGAGGATCTCTGTGAGTTCAAGACCAGCCTGGTCCACAAGAGCTAGCTCCAGAACAGCCTCCAAAGATACACATAGAAACCCACCTGGGTGGGGGGGGTCAATGGATTGGGTCTTTGTTTTCATTTTGGCAAGTGGTGCTGTGTACATGCTGGATTTTATGGCCTGAATGGTACTTCCACCATGGAGTCAGTTGTGCTCAGATCTGAGGCCTGTTACGGGCCCCAGGATCAAACTCAGGCCATTGGGCTTAATGACAAGTCCTTTGTCTGTTTCCCCATCTTAGCTGCTCTTGTTTTTTGTTTGTTTTGTTTTGTTTTGTTTTTTGCTCTTATTACTGATTTCAAATTCTCTGCAGTCAGCATCTTTGCTTATTGCCTGAATTCTAAAGGGATGACTCTCACAATCCATCTTGATATACCACTAGAGAAAGGATTTTGAAATTGTTTCCTTTGTTTTCGAGAGTTTCATACATGTATACTAAGTCTGATCATATCTAACCTGCATTTCCCCCCTCCAACTTTCCCCAAATCCTCCCCCATATGCTTCCTCTGAACTTCATGACTTATTTTTAATAACCCATGGGCTGGTTTTTTTCCTTTATTTTTTTATTTTTATTTTTTTTTGTCAGCTTGACACAAGCCAGGATCATCTAGGAAGGGGGGACATCAACTGAGAAAATGCCTCCATCAGATTGGCCTGCAGGCCACCTGTGGGGCGGGTTCTTGATTAATGATTGATGGAGGCAGTGCTACCCCTGGGAAGGAGGGGCTGGGTTGTATAAGAAAGCAAGCTGAGCAAGCTAGTAAGTTCCTCCATAGCTTCTCTTTCAGTTCCTGCCTCCAGATTCCCCTTTTGAGTTCCTGCTGGCTTCCCTTCATGATGGACTATGATTGAAATGTACAATCCAAATAAACCTTTTCCTCCCCTAGTTACTTTTGGTCCCCCATTATTATCACAACAATAGAAGACAAAATAGAACAACCAATTAAGTCCAGTTAGTGCTGCCCATGTATGTGTGGGGCCATCCATAAGATCATGGGTAACCTACCAGGTGGTCACATCCTTAAAAGAACAAAAAAAAACCTCCCTCCCTCAGCAACTATCCACTGTCAATAGTTCTTGAGTATAAACTGGAAGCTGGCAATCATCTACTTCATCTATGCTGGGATTTTGGCTGGATTGATCTTGTGTAGGTCTTGTGCAGGTAGCCATAGTTGCTGTGAGATCATGATTTCAATAGACACATTATGTCCAAAAGACAACATTTCATAGCACTCCTCATCCTCTGGCTCTTACATTCTTTATGCCTCCTCTTCTGTGATGGGAATTAGTGATGGGGAATTTAATATAGCCTTAGTGATGGGGAATTTAATATAGACATCCTGTTTGGAACTGAGCACTCAGTCTCTTTTAGGGGGGTGGGGTTTGAGACAGGGTTTCTCTGTGTAGCCTCGGCTGTCCTGGAACATTCTCTAAAGACCAGACTGGCCTCAAATTTGGAGATCTGCCTGCCTCTGCTTCCCAAGTGCTGGGGCTAAAGGCCTATGCCACCACTGCCTGGCTGAGCTTGGTCTCATTCTCAGCACTGTGATCAGTTATGAACATCCCTCCAATGGCTGCTGTCCACAGCACAAAGATGCTTCTCTGACCAAGGCTGAGAGCAGCCCTGGTCTACAAATATAAACATGAACATTTAGAAGGTAACTTGATGGCATGATCAGTTATCAAAATAACAATAGCAGATTCTACCCTAGGGCCTGTGACCTCCTCAGCTTTGACCAGGATTACAGTAGCAGGTATGAAATTCCCTCCGGTGAAACAGGCTTCAAATGCAATCAGAAATCAGTTAGTTACTCCATAACAATCATACCACTATTGCTCCAATAGGCATATCTTTCCTGGCAGGTTGGTATTACAGCACGTAGTGTCCAGACCTTGATAAGGCCATTGATGTCTTTTCTTCTCAGTAACCTTTAGTCACTATGGCAACCAGCCTGCAGGGAGGAAGTTTATTGTTGGTTTGAGACTGATCTATGTTCTGCAGCCAAACTGTGTGGTGTCTCCAGCAATAGGGTCTTACCATGTAGTTATGCTGGGTAGCCAAGGGCAATAGCATTTAAACAATTTGTCAACCCAGCAGAAAAGGAAGCTTACTCAAAAGAACTATTTAAATTCTGATCAGGGGGTGGGGATCACAGCTTGACTCTTAATGATCTAGAAATTTCCCTTTTCTGATTCTCTATCAAACACCTAGTGCCTTGCCAGGGAGGGACTCAGGGCCACCTTGTTTCTGTTTGTCACGTGTTTGCACTCCCCAGACCTACTGTCTTTGGGTGTTTCCTGGATGGCTGGAAGAACTGCCCCTTTAATTATGTTCTATTGCATTCTTACTTTAGCTCTTGACTCTGATCTCTGCCTTTGAGCTTTGTATGCTTTCTCCTTCTGCCCAGAACAATAACCAACTTATAGCCATGCCCAATATAAGTCAGCCTTGTCTCTACCAGATCTCTGCTTGGTAACATTAGCTTTTTGCCTCTTCTTCTGGTCCCTGGCCTCTGCTGCCCTCTGGTGACAACATGCAGCCCTGCCTCATGTGAGAGTCCTCAAGAGTGCTGTTTGGAAACCACAGGTGTAGTTAATTTTAAAATTCTAGCATTTTCCCATCTGTTCTCTCGACTGACATACCTGTCTCATTTCCTGTTTAAGGAGGAACACTGTTGTATGGGTTTCCAAACAGCCAGTGGCTGGCGGTTTCTTCACAGGTGTTTGGCCTGTGAGAGTTAACTTCAAGAAGCACAGAGAACACCTGCCAGGCTTATCTATTTGAAGACAAGATGCCACCCCCTCCCTCCAGTGGCTCCAGAAGATTGTCTTCAAGGGCATCATCTATCTTTACTTATTACTCCCTATCAAACAGCTGTCTTAGTCCATTTAATGTCGCTACAACAAAGTGCCTGAGAGTAGGTACTTTATTAAAAAAAAAAAAAGAGGCTTGCTAGGTGGTGGGTGGTGCACACCTTTAGTTACAGCACTTGGGAGGCAGAGGCAGGCAGATCTCTGTGAGTTGAAGGCCAGTCTTGTCTACAAAGCAAGTTCCAGGACATCTAGGGCTACACAGAAAAATCATGTTTTAGAAAACCAATGTGTGTGTGTATGTGTGTGTGTGTGTGTGTGTGTGTGTGTGTGTGTGTGTGTGTGTGTGTGTGTGTGTGTGTGTGTGTGTGTGTGTGTGTGTGTGTGTGTTTGTGTGTAGGTTTATTTTACTCACTGTTTTGGGGGCTGAAAGTAAAAGGTTGAATAGCCCCATCTGTTTGGCTTCTGGCTACGCTATACAAAAATACAAAACAAAATCTTTAAAATTAAAAAATTTAGTGTAATTAAAGAAGAACTACCTTAGGGAAGGTGTCTTAGTTGGAATTTCTATTGTTGTTATGAAATACCATGACCAAAGCAACTTGGACAGGAAAGTGTCTATTTGTCTTACACTTCCAGGTAATAGTTCATCAATGAAGGAAGTCAGGGCAGAAACTCAAACAGGGCAAGAACCTGTAGGCAGGAGCTGATGCGGAGGCCATGGAGGGGTGCTGCTTACTGGCTTGCTCCTCGTGGTTTGCTCAGCCTGCTTTCTTATAGAACCCAGGACCACCAGCAGGGATGGCAACATCCACAATGGACTGGGCCCTCCCCCATCAATCATCAATTGAGAAAATGCCTGACAGCCAGATTTTTTTAAATTTTATTTATTTATTATGTATACAACATTCTGCTTCCATGTATGTCTGGCACACCAGAAGAGGGCCCCAGATCTCATAACGGATAGTTGTGAGCCAACATGTGGTTGCTGGGAATTGATCTCAGGACCTCTGGAAGAGCAGTCGGTGCTCTTAACCTCTGAGCCATCTCTGCAGCCCTACAGCCAGATCTTATGAAAGTGTTTTCTCAGCTGAGGTGCCCTCCCTTCAGATAACTCTAGCTTGTGCCAAGTTGATATAAAACTAGCCAGCACAGAAGGATTTAAAGAAACAATCTGTAGAAGAAATAGACACTCAAAGACATGAAACACCAGGATATGAGATGTGCTGACTTCTTCTGTTTGCTCTTCCAATCTGAGTGCTGCATTCCATCCTCTCAGCACCTGCGGAGGCTGATCTTCGATAGCAGCAGTGTGCTCTTTTGCTTATTATTTTGCCCTGTTCTCCAAATAGAGGAGAAGGAGCAAGTCAGTGGATGGGGGAGGAAAGCCACGTGTTTGCTCCTACAGCTTTGCAATTTCTTTTCAATGATGATTTGTAGTTTTCAGTGTCCTCATGCTTGCATTGCAAACACTGCACCACGAAGCCCTGAACTTTGATCCAGAACCTGCATCTGTAACTCCAGCTCTAAAGCTCACTGGCCAGCCAGTCCAATTGAAATAGTGAGCTCCAGGTTCAGTGAGCGTTCCTGTACCAAAAAATAAAGTGATGAGGATTGGAGAGATGATGGCTCAGCAGTTAAGAGCACTGGTTGCTCTTCCAGAGGACCTGGGTTCCCACATGGTGGCTCACAACTGTCTGTTAACTCCAGTTCAGGGGATCTGATGTCCTGTCCTGTCCTGTGCTGACCTTTGAAGTCATTCATGGGGTGTACATACATACATGGGCAAAACACACACACACACACACACACACACACACACACACACATATATATGTATATATATATATATGTGTGTGTATATATATATATTAACGTTTTTAAAATAATAAGGTGGGGGGCTGTAGCAATGACTCAGTGGTTAGGAGCACTGGCTACTCTTCTAGAGAGAGGACCCAGATTCAATTCCCAGCACCTATATGACCCTCATAACCATCTGTAACTCCAGTCCCAGGAGACCTGACACTCTCTCTGGCTTCCAGAGGCACTGCATGCAATGGTACACACACATATATACAAGCAAAATACCTACTCATACATGCCCAAACACACAAAATAATAACTTAAAATTTAAAACAACATAAGATGGTGATGCAATTGAGGAAGACACCTGATGTCACCTTCTGGCTTACACACACACACACAAATCCCATTAGACTCACTTAAAATATTTCCAGAATTTTCTTAGTAGGAAAAGATTCCTTTACTTAATTCTGAAGCTATAAGTAAACTCCCCAGGTAAATGTTTTTCTTATAAGAGTACTGTGGCCATGGTGTCTCTTCACAGCAATAAAAACCCTAACTAAGGCCACCATACAATTTCTATTTCCTGTTTCTTTTTTTTTTAAGATTTATTTATTATTTATACAGTGTTCTGCCTGCATATATGCCTGCAGGCCAGAAGAGGGCACGGATCTCATTACAGGTGGTTGTGAGCCACCATGTGGTTGCTGGGAATTGAACTCAGGGCCTCTGGAAGAGCAACCAGAGCTCTTAACCATCTCTCCAGCCCCTCTATTTCCATTTCTATACTTTCCCAGCCATACAGCCTCAGTAAGTGAACAAATGGCATTTCTTATACAGACTAACTGGAGGTATAACTGACTTTAATAAAACTCAACTTGAACTGTAACAAAGTTTTGAGATGACGTTAGAGAAAAAAAGAAATTACTTCCCCCTACTTGGGTAGCCTCCTATACCCTTACCCTCCTTCCACCACTCCCCACCCCCTGCCCCAGGATTATCCAGCACAAAGCACATGTAAGAAGTATCCTCCATACTTCTAGGATTTATTCCCATTTTTATTTATTTACTGTGTTTGGTGTGCATGTGGGGGGGGGTGCATTTGCGTGCCAGGGCCTTCGCACATGTGGAGGTCAGAGGACAACTTGGAGGAGTGAGTTCTCTGCTTCCACCTTAACTGAGGTCATCAGGCTCACTGAGCCATCCCATCTGCTTGACTTTTTTATTTTATTTTATTTTTATTTTACTGAACTTCCAGGACATCCCATACAATGGTTATCAGGGTTCCCTGTAACCTTATTCTTTCAATCCCTAAATTCGAGGCTCCAAGCAGTGGGCCTGGGAGTACTCTGAGTTGCTATTTAATGGATTTGGGGAAAGGACCAGAGCCGGGTAGGAGCTTCCGCTGAGAGCTGTCCAGAAAGAGGGTGTAGGAAGTTGGCACATCACCAGCAGAAGTCTCGCAGGAACCTGGAGGAGGAGTGTCAACCAGGCACGGGCTTCCGGAGGAGAACGCTGTCCAACAGGTTGGTCGGGAGGACAACTCTGCGGCATTGGTTGAGTCGGCCGGGCTTTGACTTTCGGCGGGAACAGCGGCCTGTGTGGAGTCCTTCGTGAACACCGGGAGCGCAGAGGCTGAACCCGAGGGAAGAGGCTCTAGAGCCCCGGGACCTGCTCCCGCCTGGCGTGTGTTCTCAGCTAGGCAGAAGACCGTGGTCCGGGAGCAGCGGGGCACTAATCCTACTGCAATTGCTCATAGGATAGAGGGGGCGATCGCCGACCCCATCCCCCTCGCCCGGGACCACGAGGGTGATCCGGCAGGGTCCAGTGAGCCGGGAGTGGTGGCTAGAGGAAGCGACAGAACTACAGAATCACAGATTGGACTTCCTGGAACTCAGGGGTGAGTTGCTTTCGATTCTCTGGCTCTATTGGAGGGGCTGTCTGTCTGCTAAGATCTCTGCCAAAGCAGGACCGAATGGAGGAATGGGATTTGAGGAGGGGCAAAGGGTGGGGATCTGGCACAGGTGCTGAAGTTTTAAGAGTAAGTGGTAGGCAGTAGGACTGTCTATTTCCAGGGCAGAAGATTCGGGTTGTTTTTGCTTTGTTTGTTTTGTTATTTTGCTTTTTTGTTTTTTGAGACAGTGTTTCTCTGTATAGTTCTGGCTGTCTTAGAACTTGCTTTGTAGACTAGGCTGGCCTGGAACTCTCAGAAATTTGCCTGCCTCAGCCTCTCGAGTGCTGAGATTCAAGGCATGCACTACCACCACCGCCCAACTGGATTCCAGTGCCTTTTCTAAGGCTCATTTCATGCAAGGGTGAAGCAATCTGATGTAATGTTTGTAAAGGGGTTTGTGACTTTTTTTTTTTTTTTTTTTTTTTTTTTTTTTTTTTGAGACAGGGTTTCTCTGTGTAGCTTTGGAGCCTATCCTGGCACTCACTGTGGAGACCAGGCTGGCCTTGAACTCACAGAGATCCTCCTGCCTCTTCCTCCCAAGTGCTGGGATTAAAGGCATGGGCCACAATGCCTGGCAGATTTTTTTTTTTTTTAGACTCTTTATTTATTTTATTGAGACAATGTCTCACTGTGTAGCTATGGCTGGCCTGGACCCACTGTGTGCTCCAGGCTGGCCCTGAATTCCTACAGGCATCTGTCTGTGCCTCCCAAGTACTGAATTTAAGTTGTGAGCCCCAAACCCAGATACGTCTGATATTTTTAATGGAGGAGGAGGACTTAGAGTAAATTAATATTGTTACTACTACTTCCAGATTTTTCACCTTTACTCCCATATGTCCATGAAAGAGTCCTGAAGACATATGCTTGGCATCTGGGAATGGCTGGGCCCCGAGATCTATTGATTTTCTTTAAGAGTACCCTAACAGGCTGGAGCAGTGGCTTAGATGTCAAAGAGTACCTGTGCCTCCTGCTCAGTTTAGTGGAATCCTGTGGACTAGGAAAACAAAACCTGTGGATTGCCAATACTTAGTTTCAGTTTGACAATTTGGTTTCGTTTTTTGATTCATGTTTTAAAAGCAGATGGGGGTTCTGGGGAATTATTTTCTCCAAGTTGTTATCTGATCTGTGAGTGGATTTATTCCTTTCTTTCATGAGTGTATGTGTGTGTGCCCCACATGTGTGCAGGTGCCTGTGGGGCTCAGATCCCCTGGAGACTGAGTTGCTGGTAGTTGTGAGCTGACCAACATGGGTGCTAGGAACCATTTCAGGTCCTCTGCAAGAGCAGTAAGTGTTCCTAACTATTGAGCTATCTCATCTAGTCCCCAAGATAACTCTTTTCTGTTGTTTTAAATTTTGACAAGGTAGTTCTTGACCTGTTTCACTAGGCCATTGAGAAGATTGCTATGATTTTAAGTATTTTTGAGAGTTGGAGACATGGCTCAGCAGTTAAGAACATTGGCTGCTCTCCCAGAACCTAGGTTTGATTCCTACCAAGCACATGGTAGCCAACAACCTTCTGTAACTCCACTTCCAGAGGATCTGACACCCAAGGGCACTGCATATATGTGGTACACAGACATACATGCAAGCAAAACACCCATATACATAAAATAAAAATAAACGAACTTTAAAAACTTAATGATTTATTTATTTTTGTTTATATTTTATGTTCACTGGTATTTTCTTTGCATGTATATTTGTGTGAGAGTATCAGATTCCCTGGAACTGGAGGTACAGACAGTTGTGAGCTGCCATGTGGGTGCTGGGAATTGAACTCAGGACCCCTGGAAGAACAGCCAGTGCTCTTAACCACTGAGCCAACTCTCCAGCCCAAAATAAATAAATCTAAAAAAATTTAAAGTGCTTTTGAAGCCAGGCATAGTGGTGCATGCCTTTAATTGCAGCATTTAGGATGCAAAGGCATGAGAATCTCTGTAAGTTGGAGGCCAGCCTGATCTACTTGCTAAATTCTAGGACTACATAGGGAGATCCTGCCTCAAAAACAAAAACAAAAATTCCTTCTGGGTCTGTTTCTGGGCTTTGAACTCATTTGAACAGCATCTTCATGAATTGCAGATGAGGATGGAACTGTGTTTCTGAAGCACTTAGCATGTTGTAAGTGAAAAGATTTATTGCTATGGCAATTCTCATTCATTCTGGACTCTTGTTTCCTTTGGTTCAAGTAGAGCATGATTCAAAACTGGCTTCAACAAGAAGGGAGGCTGAGTGACTAGAGAGATGACTCAGCAGCTAAGAGCACTGCCTGCTCTTCCAGAGGACCCAGGTTCAATTCCCAGCACCCACAAGGCAGCTCACAACCATCTGTAAATCTAATCCCAAAGAGCTGATGGTGCCATCTTCTGGCCATCAAAGGTACTTCATGCACATGATACATAGACAGGCAAAATCCTGTACACATTAAAAAAAAATAAAAATAAAGATCAGGAAAGATAGAAGAAGGAAGGTTGAAACCTGTAGATAGAGGTGACATAGATTTCAGCATCAGTTTAAACTAGTGGCTCGATGTTGTCATCAATTCAGAATCTTCTGTTTTTCTATCATTCTTATGTGAGCTTCATTATAAGCTGTAGGATAAGGCTCTGTGGCTTTTCACTTGTATGCATAGAAAGAGAGAGGGAGACAGGTGGGGGGGAAACATTTGGCTTCCTGGGCTCTCTCAGGAGTGAGGCCCTTACTCAGCAAACATTCTCTCCACCCAGCTTGGCCCAGGTGCCCAGTTGCTTTTTATTTTTTAAGATTTATTTTATTTTCAGTGTATGAGTGTTATGCATGTATATGCAACACAGGGAAAGACATGAAAAAAAAACAAAAAACTTGAGACTGACAGATCTCACACTATAGTCCATGCTGGCCTCAAACTCACAGAAACCCTCCAGTCTTAGCCTCCCAGAGTTGATTTCCATTGCCTAGGCCAACTGTAGTTAAGGTGGTGAATCAGGACTGGGAGTGTTCCTTTGGCAGACATGTTGTATTTGGTCTATGTAATGTTTGACTGCACACTTTTAAAAAATGTGTGTATGTGTGTGAAGTGAATATCTGTATGCATGTGGTGTGAGGTACATAAGTGTGGGGTACACAAGGTCAGATGCCTTCCTGATCACTTTCCACTTTATTTTCTACATATTTGTTTGTTTGTTTGTTTGTTTGGTGTGTGTGTGTGTGTGTGTGTGTGTGTGTGTGTGTGTGTGTGTGATCAGGCCTTCCAGAGCCAGAGTTACAGATATGCACCACCACATCTGGAACTCTACATTGGTGTTGGGGGTCCAAACTCAGCCCTTCGGGTTTGTTCAGCAAGCACTTTATAGACTGAAAGGAAGCACTCTTGGGCTTGCTTGCAAGATTTACAATCAAGATGTCTGACATCAAAGTCCAGATGCCTGGCTGCTCATTAGAAACCGAGAGATCTTTTATCCTTGCAGAACAGCGGGTGTCAATTTGCTGAGTTAACGTCTCCATATTTTCAGACGGAGCCCGAGTGGTTTCCCATGAGCCCAAGGGCCAGTTTGTGTCTTTTTCCTACAAGATTTGAAGAAAGGATGTGAATGACTGGACTCTTCTATCCGTTAAAAAAACAGCAAGGTACCGGGATAATAAAACACAAGAGTGGAGAGGTCAAGGTCGTTCTGAGCTACATAGCAAGAGCCTGTCTCAAAACAAAACCAAAATGGAGAAGTGAAAGATAAACTAAAAGGAAGCTTTTCCGGTCTATTTTTCTTTTTTAGATTTGTCATATTATTTCTTGTGTGTGAATGTTTTGTATGTATGTATACATGTATGCATGCATGTGCATCGTGTGTGCCTGGTGCCTGCAGAGATCAGAAGAGGACATTGAATCTCCTCTGCAAGAGCAGCATGTACTCTTAACCACTGAGCCATCTCCCAGCCCCAGGAGCTTCTCTTCAAGCTGTGCCCAGGATCATTCACACTCAGAGCCTCAGCCGATGCTGACCAAACACTACCGCTGAGCTATAATTTCAGTTTTGAATTTTTTTTGGAGACAGGAGGTAGCTGGGACTGGCTTTGAACTTGTGGTCCTTCTGTCTCAGCTTCCTGGGTGCTGGTATTTCAGCACTACTTGTTTGAGTTGCCCACTTGGCCCTGGAGGTATTTCCAATACCTCAAAAGGACATCTGTGTTAAGATAGGCTATATAATATGACCAAAATACCCTAAAATATAATGGCTTCCAGACAACTGAAACTGCATCTTCAATCGCAGTTCATAGCAGAAATCCTGGTAAAAATGTCAGTTTTCCTCCAAGCAATTATTCAGGAACCCAGGATCTTTAGGGTACCAGTATCCCTGAGACCTTATTTGTAAACCTGTCTCATCCTAAAGTAGCACAAATCCCATCCACTCGAAACCCATATTTAGGTGCTAATCACATAGCCTCACCGAGTTGCAAACGGCTGAAGATATAGTGCAAGCTGACCAATGCGTCCCAGTTCAAGCTCCGTTACAAGGACAGAATAGATTTGACAGACAGCAAGCTGTCTCTACCTTACATGATGGAGGGATCCCCTTTCTAGCACTGAGATCATAGATACCCTTGACCCTCAATTAGCCGAGTAATAAATACACTGGGGATTGTGGGATTTCATTCAATCTATGGGTCTTTCAGGTATGGATAAATTGGGACAGATCATCGCCTTAGGCGATCTCATCTATAAAAAGTGTGAAGAGATGAAGTACTGCCGGAAACAATGCAAACGTCTAGGGAAACGCATACAAGGTCTGCTACAGCCTCTCCAGAGGCTCAAGACCCAAGGAGTGGACAACCTGCCAGATGACATAATTGCTGCCCTGGGCCGTTTTGAGGCTGTCCTGGAGGAGGCGAGGCAGCAGATAGAAAAGTTCAGCCATAAGTCCAATTTGTGGAAGTTTGTGACTTCGGGCAATGACAAGATACTTTTCCTTGAAGTGAATGAGAAGCTGGGAGATGTCTGGGAGGAGCTATTGCTCCTGCTCCAGGTTGATCAACGGAACTCTGCTCCAAATGTCAGCCAAAGGGCATCCTGGCTACAGGAAGATCAACAGGATGCAGAGGAGGATAGGTGAGTATTCCAAAAGATGAGAAAGAATAAGTTGGGGATGGAGTGGAGGAACAAATGGGATCAGGGAGCATCTTAGCCTCACTTTGATTTGCCAAAGGAGAGGAATGATGGAGGAATTTGAACAGTTGTGTATACTTGCGACTTAGAAGTCCTACTGTATGATAGAGGCTGGTAAAATCTGGTGAAGCCCTTATGGAAGGGGGGACACATTGTTACCTGTCTCCTTGGCTTCTCCATTCACTCTTTGATGTAATATCTGGAATCCAAATTCATATCTTACAGCCTTAGCTTATATGGGACTCTTGCTTAAAGTGAAGATTGTCCAATAAAAGAATTTAATAAAGCAAACTAAGAGAACATGTATTGGGTACAGCATGCATGGCACTGTTCTAAACCTTAGGGATACAGCACAGAACAAAACAGATAACATTTCTGACCTCATGGAATGTAAAGTCTGCTGATAGAAAGCTAATTTTCTCTAAAGCCCATGAAAGCCACTATGTAGAGTGGTGATACACAATGATTCAGAAAGAACAGACAAGACAGACATTTGAATGGACACCTTGACCAAGGAGAAGGAGCTAGCCATGCAGAAACAAGAATGCCCTTGTGGTAGAATTGCAGGAAGGAGACCCTAACTGAACTATTGTGTTTCAAGCTTTTGCTTGTGCCACATCCACTAAACAAGCCATCTAGCAAAGCTCAGCATGAAGAGACAAAGGCATACATTTTGCTCTCTATGTTGCTATGGCTGTGTATAGCTACTTCCTGGAAGTCAATAACTAGAGCCAATAATTCAACCTACCTGAGAATCAGAAAGGAAGCAGGAATGAGTTAGGAGACCACATTATGGGTAGATGAGTTAACAATATCTTGAACTAGAATGGCCCTCCTTGAACATCACAGAGGGTGAGGCTCTAAAGAAGTGAGACATGGGCTACGCTGGAGGTAGAGTGCAAGAGTTGAGCCTAGGCCTGTTGATGAAGTTTCTGTCCCACCTGGTTCTACAGCTGTTTAGCCCCAAATAAACACACAGAGGCTTATATTAATTATAAACTGTTTGGCTGATGGCTCAGGCTTCTTATTGACTATCTCTCTTAATTATTAACCCATAATTATTAATCTATGCATTTCTACATGGCCTTATCTTACCAGAGAATGTTCCAGCATGTTATTCTTTTATCAGCTACATAGCATCTCTCTTGTGGCTTCCCTCTCTCTCCTCTCCCCAGAATTCTCCTGGTGCTATATCCCTGCCTATTCTTCCTGCCTGGCTACTGGCCAATCAGTGTTTTATTCATCAACCAATAATAGAAACATATATACAGAAGGACATCCCCCATCATAGGTCACCAGGAGAGGACAGATAAGGGAAACATGGAAACAATTATGACCTTCTTAGACTTATGATGACCCAGAGATATGAACCCCAAATGTGGTTAGCTAAAAGATAAGAGGTTTGTAGGAAAGGAAGCTGATACAAGATTAACTTTTTGTCAGGCAAATTACAGGCTGATTGCCAAAGATAGCCTTCATGAGGCCTTTTAGTGACAGATCACTAGTAGAGTTCCCACAATAGCATCGTGTGACTTAGCCTGGCATAGCCCGTGTGCCAAGGGGTGTAGAGGAGTGAACGAGGGAGGACTATAAATGTATCCTAGAGCAGCAAGGGTGGAGGAGGGGTTATCAACTCTGTCTGAGAGGGAGATGCTGGGGGAATGACCTGCATTCTTTGATAGAGAAAGCACAGAAGAGTCTGTAAACCCAATAGTAAGAGTTGGGTAGAGAGAAGGGAGCAAGGAGATGTGTCGACTTGACACGACCTCCAGTCATCTGGGAAGAAGGACCCTCAACTGAGAAAATGCTTCATCACATTAGCCTGTAGAAAGTCTGTGAAGAATTTTTTTCATAAATGATTGAGGACCCAATCCATTGTGAGCAGGGCCACCCCTGGGTTGGTGGTCCTGGGTTGTACAAAAAAGCAAGTGGAGCAAGTCATGGAAAGTACACCAGTCGGTAAGCTGTGTTCCTCCATGGTCTTGGCTGCAGTTCCTGCCTCCAGGCTCCTACCTTGAGCCCCTTGCCCTGACTTCCCTGAATGAGAGACTGTAGTAGGTAACTAATAAACGAGAAACACTTTCCTCCTCAAGTTACTCCTGGTCATGATGTTTGTCACAGTAACAGTGAGCAAACTAGGACAGAGGAACACATAGATACCTTTTAGATGCTTGAGCTCAGACAAGCAACTGGCCTATTGCTTTGATATGGGGCGGCGGGGGGGGGGGGGTGATCCATGCCCAAGTAAACAGGAGACATCTAAGTGGGGCAAGTGAGGAGGGTCTTAAGCAAATGAGTTCTTTTTTGTAATAAGAGAAACTAAGATATCTGTAACCCAGTCATCACCGACCATCAAACAGAAAGAAAATTAGAAATCAGGGAGGATGGGTGTTATGGTAGAATAAAAATGTTGACTTGACTAGAGGGCAGGATTGGCTTCCAAATTTTCTAATCATCAGAAAATGCTGGTTCACCTCTTTGAGGTGACAGGAACAATGTGGAAGTCATTACCTGGAAGACAGGAAGGACTTCCTGCTCTGCCCTTTAGGTTTCTGTATGGGTGATACAGTCACATGGTATCACATTCAAAAGAGTTTTAGAAGGTCCAGAATAGCTGGGTATAGAAGTGTATGTCTTTAATCTCAGTACTTGAGAGGCTGAGGCAGGGGGAATCTCTGTGAGTTCAAGACCATCCTGGTCTACATAATTAGTTTCAGGACAGCCAAAGCTACATAGTGAGACTCTTTCTGGAGGGGGAGGGAGGCCCAACATAAGGAGTTAATCTCCCCATAATCCTTGATCTCAAGGGAATTCTTTTACATCTCAGACACACTCTCGCTTTGTACCATCTTCTCCTAGTCCTCTGGATATTAACATGTACATTTTCTGATTCTTCTTCTCAATAGATAATCTAGAGTATTCTTCCAAATAAATTTCCATAGACTTCTCTCATATTCCTTGGTATACATGGACCAGATATATTGAACATGTAAATTATATCCAGTTGTTCACTGTTATAATTTCACAGTGAGCATCTTTGTATGATAGTCCCAGTAGTGGAATTGATGAGTTAAAGGCAATGAATGTTTTTAATTTTGATAGAGATTGCTAAATTGCCATCTACAGAGGCTATATATTTTATCAAGCACAGATTTAAAAAAAAAAACAAAAAAACATTGTTTTCTAGTTTTTTCCCATTAGAGACTAAAGATCTCAAATCCATAGAACTCCTCAGTCCTAGGCAAACTGAGATGGTGAGAATTTATGCAGAATATAATGTATTTATGCTGTAAATAAAAAGGCACTGACCAGGACAAGAGAGATGGCTTAGCTGTTAAGAGCACTTCCTGCTCTTCCAGACGACCCAAGTTTGGTTCCCAGAATCCATGTTGGGCAGTTCACAGCTGCCTGTAACTCTAGTTCTAGGGGATCAAAAAAAAACCTCTTCTGACCTACTCAGACATACACATGCTTGGCATACATTCACGCAGACACATGCACACTTATGCATAAATAAAAAATAAATCTTCAAGCACTAGCAGTTCAGTGTTTTATAGAAATAAGTTTATTTCTCATTTAAGCAAAGTACATGAGACCCTGCAAGATGCCTCCTCGGTGGGATACTTTGAGTAGTCTTGCACTTCTTTGTTGATACAAATTTCCCACTCCCAAAGTGGCTAGGTTGGGACCTTGGACAGAGTCAATAAAATACTTCACTGAAAAGCTTCCCAACAGCAGTTTAAGAGAGGAAAGAGTTACCAGGGTTCATAAATTCAAAGTGTTTTCTAGCATCATAGCAGGAAAGGAATGGAGCAGTTCTCTGGCAGTGGAAGTATGTAGCCGAGGCTCCTCACATCATGGTAGACTAGGAGGCAGAAAAAGCAGGCCAGACTCACCCACAGTGACTCACTGCTCAACCTTCTGAGGGCTCCACTGCCTTCAAAATAGTGCCACTCACTGGGGACCAATGCTCAAATCACGAGCCTGTGGGGACAGTCCAGATTGAAAACACATCTCTTTCACTTACTTTCTTGACCACGTAGGTCCACACAGCTAAGCTTTCAGGGTATCTCCTATGTGTTTGAAAATAGAAAGATGAATATTAACAGTTGTATTTCCTACCAATGATTATTTAGAGTTTAAAAATCTGTCACCTTGGTGGTTTTCATTAGCATTTTGGTTTTGATGCACATATAGTTTGTGTTTTGCACTTACATGTGTTGCCCCTTTTTCATGCAGAAATGACCCTACCCTAGCTATCTTGAAGAATATAAGTATTGGCATGGAAGAAATCAAGGAAATTCTGAAACGACGTAAGTTGCCGAGTTCCTTGTTGCAGTGAATGCTCCCAAATAAGAAGTCACCTGTTTGTTAGGAACTCCAGCCTCTCTACGACTGCCCTGCTCCACTTTCTCTGCTGGGTAGCACTGGAAGCAGCTCACAGGTTTGGGGATGTGGCCACAGTTTACCCAGGCTTTTATCTGTGAAGTAGCATTTGACCAGCAAGAAACCATAGCATTTTACTAAATAGGCCAGGCCTGGTGACGCATGCCTTTAATCCCAGCACTTTGGAGGCAGAGGCATTTCTGACTTCGAGTGAGTCTGCTCTACATAGTGAGTACCAGAACAGCTAGGGCTACACAGTGAAACCCTATCTCAAAACACAAAATAAAAATAACTTTTAAAAAGAGTGGTAAAGTAAGTATACTAATAATTTATTTCCTCCATGAATAGCATCTACATCCATCAAGTTTCTGTTACAGTAACAAATACCCAAGGTAGTAGCTTAGAGAGAGATATAGTGGGCTGGAGAGATAGCTCAGAGGTTAAGAACACTGATTGCTCTTCTAGAGGTCCTGAGTTCAATTCCCAGCAACCACATGGGGTGGCTCACAACCATCTTGAATGAGATCTGGTGCCCTCTGCTGGCGTGCAGGGCATATGCAGATAGAGACTGTATACTTCATAAATAAAATCTTAAAAAAAAAAAATCTTTAAAAAAAAAGGAAGAGAGAGAGGTAGTTTACTTAGGCGTACAGTTTTGAAGATATGCAGTCCATGATTGGTTATTAGCCCCATTGTTTTTGAGTCTGTGGCAGGGCAGCTTATCAGGTAGACACATGGGATGAAGCATAAACACTCATCTGATGGACAAGAAGCAAAAGAAGACAGAATGGGGAAGAGAGTGGGGTCCCACTATTAGTCCCCATCTTAAAGTTTCCACCAACCTCCCAATAGCACCACCCTGGGGACTGAGCTTTTAACACATGGGCCTTTGGGGACATCCAAACTGTAGCAGCATCAAAGCTTCAATTCATTTACTGATTGTCCATAAGAAATTCAAATCAAGGACTTTGGAGAGGGCTCAGTGGGTACAGCGCTTGCTGCACAAGCATGAGGACCTGCTTGGATCCCCAGCATCTCTGTAAAAAGCCAGGCAGGATGGCATATACCTGGAATCTCAACACTGGAAGGAGGAGACAGTATCTCTAGGGCTCACTGGCCAGCCAGTCAGCAAGCTACAAAGTGAGTGAGAGATCTTTTCTCAAAGCTAAGGTGAATGGGAGCTGGAGAGGTGGCTTATCAGTTAAAAATGCTCACTACTCTTGCAGAGGACCCAGATTCAGTTCCAGTGCCAGCCGGCCATAAGGTGGCTCACAGTCACCTGTAGCTCCAGTTCCAGGGAATGTGATGACTTCTTGGGGCTTTCTCAGGCCCTGCATATGGTGTACATACAGACATGCAGGTACACAGTCATGCACATAAAATAAAAATAAATAAAAATTAAAAAAATACAAAAGGTGACAAGCAATAGAGAAAGACACTTAGATTTCCACCTCTGACCTCCACATACATGAGTACAGACATGAATACCTGCACAGGTACGCACACTGTGTGCACATACAAACACACACACACAAGAAATTTGAATAAAATTTAAGGTGCTCATTTGTATACTCACTCATTCAATAAAACTATAAAAATTTTGCTTTATTCCAGAGACTGTATTCAAAGGTAGCTGACACTGGCTGCCAGAAGCTCATGCCTTAGTGGTAAAGGAGAAGAGATGACAGAGGGACAGTGTAAACGTGTTGTATGGCATTTCTTGTGGGACTGTATGTTCCTATGTGTGCCCGTGTATGCACGTGCTCATGGGATCCAGAGGTCAAACTCAAGTATTATTCCTCCAGAGCCATCTATTTTGTTTTTGAGACAGTCTCTCACAGAGGGCTCATCAATTAGTCTAAACTTTCTGGCCACCAAACTCCAGGGATTCACTTATCTCCACCTCCCTAGTGTTGGGGTTACAAGTACATATACCACCCTGCCCATCTTTTACATGGATTCTAGAGATCTGACCCAGTTTCTCACACTTCTGTGGCAACACTTTACTGACTGAGTTATCTCCCTTGCCTTCCTTGGAAATCTATTTCTATTACCTTAGATGGAGATGGAAAAGATATTGTCTTAATTTCTCTTGCTGTGATAAAACATCAGGACCAAAAGGAAGTTGGGGGTGGCGTTTACTACTCTCAAGTCACACTCCATCATTAAGAGAAATCAAGACAGGAATTCAAAACAGGAACCTAGAGGCAGAAACCAAAGCAGACAGAAGTGATAGAGGGCTGCTGCCTACTGGCTTGCTCCTCATAGCTCTCTCAGCCTGCTTTCTGATAACACCCAGGACCACCAGTCCAGGAGTGGCACTGCCTACTGTTAGCTGGACCTTCCCACATCAATCATAAAACAAGAAAATGTACCATAAGCAAATCTGGTGCAAACATTTTCTCAACTGAGGTTCCTTCTTCCAAAATGACTGTAGCTTGTGTCAAGTTGGCATAAAACTAGCTGGCACTCAGACAAAAGTATGGTTCAATTCCATGTTGGTGAACCAAAGTATTATCATTACTTTCAGGAGAATGGGTGAGAAGGTACTGGTGGGAGTATAGGTGATCTTGGGCACTTGAATAACCTAAAAGCTTCCCACAATTGCATGAGCAAGAACTTGAGAAAGTTGGATCACTGGTCTCCTCCACAAGAGTCTTCTCTCAACCAGCAAGGGTTTACTATGCAGAGACTTCTGTGAGTCCAGTATGTTTCTTGAGCTTCCTCAGCCTTGCAAGTTTCCTGTGAGCTTCAGGAACTTCTGAGGAAGAAAATGTATCAATCCAGGAGGAAACACAACTGCCAGCAGTATAGTTACTGAACTTGAACTGTGTCTTTAGTTGATCTGAAATCATTCAACATGATGCCAGGTACCTAGCACCAAGCTGTGTGGCAACAGAAGTAAGGAGAACTCTGAGGTGAGAGAGGCTTGCATTAAAACTGGAAAGACAGGTAAGATTGGAAAAGGAGACCAGGGACATAGCTCAATGGTAGAACATGTAACTCAGACGTAGAGGACCCTCTACCCTGAGTTGGGTCCACCAGAAGCTCCAGCCAGGACCAGTTTTGGTTCATGGTGTGAAGCCTCCCCCTTACATCACAAAGAGGCCACTTCCCTTACAAAACCTTCTTAGCAGACTGACTTTTTATCTCCTTCTGTCTCAGGCTCACTGACACCCACACAGGAGATCCCACAGGAGCAAATCAAGGAGATTAGGAAGGAGCATCTTCTCAGATCTCCATGGACCTTACTGAAGAACAATAACCTCAGCACACTTTACAGAGGAGAGTACCACAGATCTCCAGTTACCATCAAAGTATTCAACAAACCCCAAAATGGCAGTGGGTAAGCTGTAGTATGTGACCCATCTGTATCAACCCTTATTCTCTATAACTTCTCAAGGAGAAAGGTATATTCTCTCCATTATTAAACAAGGGAAATCGGGCTCTAAAAGGTTAAGTGGCACCTATCACAGTTTTTTTTCAGGATATTCACTAAAATAAAATGTGACTAGTAATAAAAACCTGACATCTTAGTTTGCCATATAAGTCACAAAAAATACAATTCTATCAAATACCAGAAAGAAATGAACAAATCCTATTATTCTTATCACCGATGCTTAGGGACTAATTCTGCTTCTGGGAAGTTAGGCTGGTAGCCAAGCCCATTGATGACTCTGCGATTCCGATGGTGTCTCAAGCCCATCCTATAGTATATATTCTTTGAGGGACCTTAGAGTCCAAATGCTAATTTCTCCTTTCACTCTCCTAGAATAGTGAGGGACATCTTCAATAACGAGATCAGAGCCATGAAGAAATTTGACTCTCCCAATATCTTACGTATATTTGGGATCTGCATTGATGAAACAGGTAAGAAGGCTTCTGGGACTGGTCAAGTTTTTGGCTGCTTAGAAGATGCTGTCTATGTTTTAATGTGTTACTTTTTTTGAGCTTTAAAGAGAAGTTATTATAGATTCATAGGTGAGCACTTAAGAGGTTAGAAAGAGAGTTGTGTTAGCCAGGCAGTAGGGGTGCACACCTTTAATCCCAGCACTAGGAGGCAGAGGCAGGCAAATCTCTGTGAGTTCGACACCAGCCTGGTCTACAAAGCCACAGAGAAACCCTGTCTTGAAAAACAAAACAAAAGAAAGAGAGAGAGAGAGAGAGAGAGAGAGAGAGAGAGAGAGAGAGAGATGTGCTGTTCAAGTTAGGCATGGAGGTCCGTCACATGGTGGACAATCAGACAGCCACACGATGGGCAAACAGCCACATTGTGGGGAGGAGAACTTTAGAGACAGTAAAAAAGTTCAAGTGCCAGAGGAAGTGTACTTCAGCTGTGGCCAGCATCCTGAAGAAAGAAAGACAAAAGAGAAGGAAAAAATGACCATGAGTTAGGCCTTAGAAAGGTGGTCAGGCCCCGCAGAGTGTTACATTCTTTTTTTGTTTGTTTGTTTGTTTGTTTGTTTTGTTTTTCAAGACAGGGTTTCTCTGTGGCTTTGGAGGCTGTCCTGGAACTAGCTCTTGTAGTCCAGGCTAGTCTCGAACTCACAGTGATTCACCTGCCTCTGCATCCCGAGTGCTGGGATTAAAGGCGTGTGCCACCACCGCCCGGCGAGTGGTACATTCTTAAGGGCAGCTCATAGGGTAGTGGTGAGGGCTGAAGAGTTAGACAGACTCCCTGATGGGCACACAGACCGGGAACAGGGGCCATGACTAGGTAAAAGATGACAAAGTTCTAAGATGGCTAGCTCCTTCCTCATTTTCCTGACCTGAGACAAAAGCCTAAAAAAACAGGCTTGGCAGGCTTTTTTTCTCCTACCAGTAGGGCACAGGTGCACTCACTCTGCACTCTCACCCCCAACCCTGGTTTAAAGACTGGATTTTCAGACTCCCAAATCCAATCTCTGATTAGCAGGGAGAGGAGGTCTTTCTGTATGCTTGCTCTCTCTCTCTCTCTCTCTCTCTCCCTCTCTCTCTCTCTCTCTCTCTCTCTCTCTCTCTCTGTGTGTGTGTGTGTGTGTGTGTGTGTGTGCGCGTGTGTGTATGCACACATCCTCGCTCCTAACGAAAGCCTTCCCTTGCTGATTCTGTCTACTGTGTTTGAGATTTTTGCCACTGCTGCCTGTCTCACTCAAGACTTTTCCTGCCCTTTAATTCTCTGACAGAGAAAAAAAAAAAACATCAAAACCCCTCGATGGTAATAGTGAGGTTATTACCGATGTTCATTATTTTCTGTGTTCCAAGATATAAGATCCCATCTTCTTTGAACTAATGCAGCTATGCCTCCTACTGCCTATCCATTGAGAACCCAGAGGTTCCTTGTTGAGATGCTAGCCTGAGTCAAGGGTATGTTTTGTTTCCTTTCTCTCTTTCTTTTCTTTTCTTTTCTTTTTTTTCTTTTTGTTTATTGTTTTTAGATAAGTTCTAATTAAGTAGCACTGGTAGCTTGTACTTGCTTTGTTGACCAGGCTGGCCTTGAACTCACAGAGATCTGCCTGCCTCTGCCTCCTGAGTACTGTGATCAATACAGCCCCCCCCTTTTTTTTTACCATTTTTAAATTTAAATTAGAGACAAGCCTGCTTCACATGTCAATCCCAGCTCCCTCTCCCTCCCCTCCGCCTCTGGCCCCCACCAATCCCCACTCCATCCCCTCTCCGCTCCCCAGGGAGGGTGAGGCCCTCCACGGGGGATCCCCAAATTCTGTCATATCATCCAGGGCAGGGCCTAGGCCATCCCCCATGTGTCCAGGCTGAGACAGCATCTCTCCACGTGGAATGACAGCCCCTTATTTTTTAATGTGACTCTAATTGTTTCTTATCCTTCAGCTAAAACCAAGTGTTAACGTGGCTACGTTTTCTCTCACAGTATGGACTTCCCTGCTGTTCAGTTTTGCTGTTGTTGCCTAGAAAGAGGACAGCAATAACTCCCCTTCTGGAAATTACTCCACAGCCTAAGCCCAACCTAATCTTTGTGTATTATGTAGAAGGGACTGGTTGAAGAGAGTTAGGCTAGAAGTCAAGGTCCCAAGGTTAGAGTTCAGAAATGAAAGAAATAACACATCCAAGGTGAATAAGCCACCCCAGCCATCACCTAAGAAAATTAGTGTCACTAAAGATTCTTTCAGAATGAGATTTTGTATTTTAAAATCAGGTTGGTTTTAGACTGGGGGAGAAATGGGGCTCACTTCAGAGCAGAATGTATCTCTATAAGAAGAAGCTGAGAAGGGATTTGTGGCTGTGGGAGTCAAGAGTCAGGCTGGATCTTCATGGTGTCTACTTCTTTTCCATAGTGAAGCCCACTGAATTCTCCATTGTCATGGAGTACTGTGAACATGGAACCCTGAGGGAACTGCTGGATAAAGAAAAGAATCTCACATTTAATGAACGCATCTTCCTAGTCCTGGGAGCAGCTAAAGGTTTATACAGGTACCAGAGTAGTTAAACGGGCACCACAAAGAACTGGAGGAGTCTAGCCAGGTGGTGTTGATGCACGCCATTAATCCCAGCACTTGGAAGGCAGAGACAAACAGGCAGATCTCTGTGAGTTCGAGGCCAGCCTGGTCTACAGAGTGAGTTCCAGGACAGCCAGGGATACACAGAGAAACCTTGTCTCGAATTGAGAGAGAGAGAGAGAGAGAGAGAGAGAGAGAGAGAGAGAGAGAGAGAGAGAGAGAGAGAGAGAGAGAGAAAGTACTTGAAGAGTCGGTCCAAACTACTGATGATCTCAGAGGTGATGGGAGAACGGGCCAGAAGCCCCTCATGGTTTCCCTTCTTTTCACTGTTACACTGCTGACTCTGGTTCTGGGCAGGTGCATTTTTCTGGGTTATCCACAGATAGCCAGCCACCCACATGAAAGGCAGGGTACTAGCCAGCCTCACCATCCCATTAAACACTGTTTATACCAAGATCATTAATATACCCTACCCTTGGTTGTCATCAGGCTACACCACACGGAAACACCTCAACTGCACAAAAACATCAGCAGCTCGAGCTTCCTGGTGGCTGGAGGCTACCACGTAAAGGTGAGCACATCCTCTGAGGCCCCTTGGGTCAGTCGGAGCTTTGTTATGGTTTGCCGCTATTGCAGAAAGGCTGGGCCTTCTTACTTCTCTCCTAGATTTAGAATTGAGTGCACCTCTTCTGCTTGCACAGCTTTCTGGGTGCCCACCAGAGAACAGATTAAACTTTATCTCCCACTCTGATGTGCCCACCTTCCTCCCACCCCCCCAGAGAAGGAATAAGCTAAGAGCCATTTTTCTTAGATGAATAGACACCACTTCTACATCACAGCAATACCTACCAGGAGATCTGCTTATGTCCAACTAGGCATTCAGATTGTCATGGGCCACACTTGTCATTCGAGGATCTCACAGGAAGTACACCTCAATAGCAGCATAAACTCCTTCTCTCCAGTGGGAGTCCTCACATTCATCCAGGAGATACTGGCTTTGCTAAAGAAAGAGATTCCCATTAAGTGGGTATGGGGCCATCCAGATTTAGAAGTCTCAAGATTTATAAGAGTCAATATGTCTACAGACATACCTTTCAATGACTGCAAGGGATAAGCTAGTTCCCATGTATAATGGTTGCTATAAAGTATAGCATGCCTATTAGGTATTTATGGTCCTCCAGCCCCCTACCCCAAAGCAATTTGTATATCAGCAATCATTTTTATAATTAGGTTACTAAAAGGCATATGTTGACATTCTACCTGTAACAGAGCTGAAAATCAACCATAACTTGTTTCATTTGCTCAGAGGAAAAAAGGGGTTTGTTAACTCATTGTCAAAACCCCTAAAACTGTAGAAGAATGTTTTGTTTGTCATCTATAGATACTTTTCTCTCTTTTTAAAAAAAAATTTAGGGGCTGGAGACTTGGTTCAGTGATAAAGAACACTGGCTGCTCTTCCAGAGGACCTGAGTTTAATTCCCAGTGACCACATGGCAGCTCACAAGCATCTGTAATAAGATCTGGTGCCATCTTCTGGCCTGTAGAGAAACATGCAGACAGAACACTGTATATAAAATAAATAAATAAATCCTTTTAAAAAACCTATACACTTAATAAATAAAAGTTTTTTTAAATTTTTTAATGACAGAAATAAAAATACAACTAAAACTGAAGCTTCTGGAAGAACCATATGATCTTGCCCATCTTTTCTTTAAATTAATTTTTATTTAAATTTAAGAACAATCTTATTTACATACCAATCCCAGTTCCCTCTCTCTCCCAGCCTCCCATCCATCATCCTACTACCCCCATCCACTCTTCAGGGAGGGTGAGGTCTCCCGTGGGGAATCATCAAAGTCTGTCACATCATTTGGGGCAGGGCCTAGGCCCTCCCCCATGTATCTAGGCTAAGACAGTATCCCTCCATAGGGATTGGGCTCCCAAAGCCCATTTGTGCACCAGGGATAAATACTGGTTCCACTGCCAGAGGCCTCATAGACTGTACAGGCCCCACAACTGACACCCATATTCAGGGGACCTGGTTTGGCTTTATTCAGGTTCCTTCTACCCCTCACCCCAGAGCTTGCTGTTTCAACATCTACCTCTAACTCATATTTCTGTCTAGCTTGCAGGATTTGAATTAAGTAAAACACAGGCTTCCATCAGTGGGGAGACAAAAACCACTAAAGGAGAGAAAATCTATTCATCACCGTATACCTCTCCTCAGAGACTGGAAAATCTGCATTGTAAATATGAAAAACAAGATGAAATATATAGGTATTGTGCATGTTCTTGTACAGATTCTAACTCAGGCAGAAAGGACAGGACAGTACCCAATGAACGCCTCCTCTGAGGATGAGTGGAGGTCATAGCTTTGATCTAGAACAGGGTATGGTGGGGTATTGCCTAGAGACAGGTAGAATTTTCTGAAATGACTGAAGGGGCATGGAAAAAGAAATGCATTACATGCTTGGTTTCTTGGATTTATCTTTAAAACTTTTAAAGATTTATTTCTTATTTTATGTGTATTGAGTGTTACACTTGTATGTATATGTACCGTGTGCATATGCAATGCCCACGGAGGCTAGAAAAGAGCATCTGATCCCCTGGAACTAGAATTACAGATATCTGTGGATTGCCATATGGGTGCTAGGATCAGAACCCAGGCCAGCAAGTGCTCTTAACCATTGCCATCTGTGCAGCCCACTCTTTCCTTTTTTTATTTTTTAATCTCTCTCTCTCTCTCTCTCTCTCTCTCTCTCTCTCTCTCTTTCTCTCTCTCTCTCACTCTGCGCGTGCGCGTGTGTGTGTGTGTGTGTGTGTGTGTGTGTGTGTGTGTGTGTGTGTGTGTGTCTGTGTCTGTGTCTGTGTCTGTGATGTGTGTGGAAGAGTGGCTTGCACATGCCATGGTACATATATGAAGTCCAGAGAACAAATTTTGGGGTCATTTCTCTCCTTCCACCTCTGTGCAGCTTCTGGAGGTCAAATTCAACGAGGATGCCACTGCAAGTTCTTTGTGCACTCTGTCAGCCCTTGATTTTTTTTTTTTTTTTTTTTTTTTTTTTTTTTTTTTTTTTAGCTTTGGAATTGTACTCTGGGAAATTGCCACTGGAAAGATCCCATTTGAAGGTAAAGAACATGAAGGCTGTCTCTGCTGGGGGCCGTGGTTGGGTCCTCTTCTGGGAGATCAGAAATCCCCCATTAGTGCTGTCCTTGCCACTCACTCCTCTGATGCAGGGATTACCTGAATTGATTAGTGGAGTCATTAGAAGCTCTTTGTTTCTTTTTCTTTATTTTGTTTTTTCTCCATGTTTGAAGTCCTTCATTCTAATCCTAACTATCAATACCCAGAAAGAAGCATGTGAGTAGCATTTCTAAGCTTCCCATCCTATCCTTTCCATGGCAGGCTGTAATTCTAAGAAGATCTACGAGCTGGTAGCTGAGGGCCGGAAGCAAGAGCCAGTGGGTGAAGATTGCCCCAAGCTATTGAAGGAGATCATTGATGAGTGTCGGTCCTATGAGCCCTCCCAACGGCCCTCTGTGGATGGTAGGATTCTTTCTGGCATAAAGAATGCAAGTCTCATGTTTAGTTCACAAATGTGAAGGTTTCTTTCATTCTTTTTTCTTTTATACTCCAAAAAAAGTAGTTCACACCCACAGGTAATTCTGCCCTTCCGGGGACATTTAATAATATCCGAAAACATTTTTGGTTGTTGCAATTCAGGGAAAAGGGAGGCAGGGTGTGTATTCTTAGCATCTAATGACTAGAGGTATAGTTTAGTGGTACAGTGCTTGCCTAGTATATGAAAGCCCTAGGTTCACAGCCCCCAACACAAACACAAAAGCTTAACATGAAGCTCTCCAGTGTACATGGCATCTCTCAACGACTAAGAATGATGCAACGAAGATGTCAGCAATGTAGGCCTTCACAGCCTGGAAGCAGGTTTTCTCCAGCCTGTTCTTTCCATCATCCCTCCCTCTCTTTCTTTGTCCATTCATTTCTGCTTTCCTCCCTTCCTTCTTCATTCCTTTTTTTTCAGCATCCTTGGGATTATTTCTTTACTTAGAATTTTTTTTTAGACGGGATCTCACTATGCAGCTCTGGCTATCCTGGAACTCACTATGTAGACTGAACTGGCCTTGGCCTTGAACTCACAGAGATCCACCTGCCTCTGTCTCCCAAGTGTTAGTTAGAATTAAAGGTGTGGTGGCTTATTTACTTATTTGAGTGTATGTGTGTGATATGTCCTGAAGAGGGCATCAGCTGTCCTCTATCCATCACCTGTTGAGGGCTGAGCTGGTCCAAGGCTTTCCCTGAGGGCCTGATGTATGGAGAAGGAAAACAGTTCCTTCTGTGAAACCAGGAATATGCTTGATAGAGTGGGTAATGGCCTATGACCTGGGCCTGGGGAGAGCTGAGGTTTCAGATTCTAAGAACCCAACTCTTCCTGCTGTACAGGGCTATGGTTATCAGTCCCAAACTGCTGTGTACTTAGTCTATTATAGTCTTGAGATATCCCTGTTTATGCTGACTTTGTCCTATGTCTCCCCTGGAAATAACATGTAAGATGCTGTACTACTTAATAAGCTTACTTAGCATAAGACATAGCTTAGGCAAGACCTCCCATCCCCAAACTTTCATATCTTCTCTATCTTCTATTTTTCTTGTCATCTGATCTCCCTGTCCTCTCTCTCAGGACCCTGTCACTGAAGAATGACCTGCTGGTCCAGGTCACCCGCTTTTTCTTTTTGAGGCAGGATCTGTTCCTGAACCTGGGGGCTTCATTTTCTCAGCCAGCCTGGAAGCCATAAAGCTCCATTAATCCTTTTGGCTCTGACCCCCTCAGAGTTGGGGTTACAAGTGTGCCAGGATTATAGGCATGCACTGCCATGTCTCATTTGGGATTTGGGTTTTCATAAATGACATTTTAGAGGCATGTGTGTAGATGGTACCAGCCAGACCCAGCAAACACAGTTTCTGTTTGTATGTATTGTCCGCTGTAGATAGGTATTTGTGTTTCTAGCCTGGCTGTCAGTAACCTGCTCTTGTCTCACTTTCTGTTCATTCATTCATAGCAATCTTAGAGAGACTGTCTGCAAGTAAAACTGAATTGTGTATTCAAACCTCATCTGAAGACTCCCTGGACAAGAAGCTGGAAGAAGCCGGGCATGGTGCAGGTCTTTAATCCCAGTACTCAGGAGGCAGAGGCAGGCGGATCTCTGTGAGTTTAAGAACAGCCTGGTCTCAAGAGCTAGTTCCAGAACAGCCTCCAAAGCCACAGAGAAACCCTGCCACGAAAAACAAAAAACAAAAAACAACAACAACCAAACAAACAAACAAAAAAGCTGGAAGAGGAACAAACTGGACATTCGTCTTTTATATATGTTAGTATCAAATTTTGCTAGGTTCTAAATTCTTTTTTTTTTAAATGGGGTCTCACCATTAGTCCCAGCTAGCTTGGAACTTGATATATAGAATAGACTAGGCACGAACTCAAAGAAATCTTCCAGTTTTGCCTCTTGAATGCTGGGAATATGGGCATGGGCCACCACACCTGGCAAAGTTCTCATTTGTTACAAATAGAAAACAGGGGCTGGAGAGACGCCTCAGAGGTTAAGAGCACTGGCTGCTCTTCCAGAGGACCTGAGTTCAATTCCCAGCAACCACATGGTGGCTCACAACCATCCGTTATGAGATCTGGTGCCCTCTTCTGGTGTGCAGATATACATGGAAGCAGAATGTTGTATACATAATAAATAAATAAAATCTTTAAAAAAAAGTGTCTGAGTTAAAAAAAAAACAACAAATAGAAAACAATTCCACTGGGGCTGGAGAGATTGCTCAACAGTTAGGAGCACTGGCTGCTCTTCCAGCACCCACATGGCAGTTCATAACCGTCTGTAACTCCTGTTCCAGAGAATCTGACACCTCATGTATATATAAAGGTGGGCAAAACACCAATGCACATAAAATAAATAAATTATTACAAAAGAGATTAGAAAGAAAACCTATGCCAAGTTCATGAGACCCCACACACACACCAAAAAGTACACCAAGGAGCCAACTCACTAATGCAAACGCACAAGGTTTAATGTTAAATTACAAGCCTCAGCAGGAACCCTGTCCAGCAAACTGGCACAGCAGCTGCAGGAAAAGGGGTGCCTGGCCTCAATTGCAAGGGGTTTATAAAGGAAAATCTCGAAAGCAGGGTGGTACGTGCCTTGGCTGTTCAGGATTGGGTAAGAGTAGGTGACCTTTGGATTCATTGACATGGGGGCGAGGGGAAGTAGGGGAGATGGAAGGGCAGGAAGAGAGGGAGAGGGAACTGGGGTTGGTATGTAAAATGAAAAATAATTTTTTAAAATAAGAAAAAGAAATACCATGATCCTTACAACTCTTATAAAGGAAAACATTTAATGGGGTGGCTTACAGTTTCAGAGGTTTAGGCCATTATCATCATGGTAGGATAAGGAAGCGTGCAGACAGACATGACGCTAGAGCTGAGAGTCCTACATCTTGATCAGCAGACAACAAGAAGTGGTTTGAGACACTGAGCGTGACGTAAGCATATATGAGACCTCAAAGCCCTCCTCAAACAAATCCATCCCTATTCCAACAAATTCACACCTCCCAATAGTGCCAGTTCCTATGACCTCATGGGGACCAATTACATTCAGACTACCACAACCACTAAATAATCTCTCCCGTCCCTTTTGCTTTTTAGGACAGGTTCTTACTCTGTAGTCCAGACTGTCCTGAAACTCCCTACGTAGCCCATGCATGCTCAAACTTATAGTGATCCTTGAAGTTTCAGTACCTTGAATCCTGGGATGTTAGGTGTGAGCTAACACAACCAGCTAGGATTTAAATTCCTTACCAAGATTATTATTATCTGTCCATGGCAATTTGTAAGCAAAACCTCCCTGAACTAGTAGTATCTTCCCATATATTTCTCTTCCATCATCTCCTGCCTTTGAGAGTCCCAAATTCCTTTCCTTTGTTGCATCATTTCTCCATAGATGCATTGTTTTCTTGTTAACAATGCTATATATGAAAGAATTCTATGCCATTGCTTCTTATTTTTTATTTTAGTTTTAAGACAGAGTCTTACTTTATAACTCAGACTAGCCTGAATCTCAAGGTCCTCCCCTAACAGCCTCCTGAGTGCTGGGAGTACAAGCAGCTAAGCCACCCTTTGAGATGCTTGCCACTGAGCTTCTCCCACATGCTGGACACTGGCAAGGCTGGAACACTTTGTTCTTCTGCAGCTCATCTTTTGTTCCAGGAGTCTACTCCAGCTTGTTAGCTTAAAGGGTACTGGAAGTATTAAAGCGTTAAGTGTAAATCATGACTGGATATCCTATCAGAACACTTAGAATGTTTACTTTTCACTGAGAAGCCCTTTACATTGTCTAAATTTCTTTAACCATGTAGTACTAATGTATTATTATTATTTCATTTTTATTATTATTCAAGTACTGCATCTTGAACCCAGGGCCTCAAAGATGCTAGATAAATACTATACCACTGTGGTATACTTACTAATTTCTTAATTAAAAAATTTGCTGGAAATTACTCAGTATTGATGTTTTTCGAGACAAGAGTTTCACTGTAGCTTTGGAGCCTGTTCTGGAACTCACTCTGTAGACCAGGCTGGCCTCAAAAATACAGATATCCTCCAGCCTCTGGATTAAAGGCATGTGCCACCACTGCCCAGCCAATGCCCAGGTGAAAAGTAATTTAGTGCTGGAGAGCTAGAGAGATGACTCGGCAGTTAAGAGCATTGGCTGCTCTTCCAGAGGACCTGGCTTCAATTCCCAGCAATCATATGGTAGTTCACAACTGTCTGTAACTTCAGTTCCAGGGGATCTGACACCTTCACACAGACATACATGCAAGCAAAATACCAATTCACATAAAATACAAATAAATACATAAAATTGATGCTGGCCTTGGTAACAAGTGTAGAGAAGAAAAATTTGAAAAATTATTTCTATTGCTCTCTACTACCAATTCTTCTAAAAATTGGTAGCTGAATAAAACTGTGGCAATGTACACTCTGTGTCTGAAGTTTTGCTTTTAAAAACCTACAAGTGGGGGTGGAGAGATGGCTCAGTGGTTAAGAGCACCAGCTGGTGGTCTTCCAAGAGGTCCTGAGTTCAGTTCCCAGCAACCACATGGTGGCTCACAACCATCTGTAATGAGATCTTGTGCCCTCTTCTGGCCTGCAGGAATACATGCAGGCAGAACCCTGTATACTTAATAAGTAAATAAATAAATAAATATTTTTAAAAAAAGAGCACTGGCTGCTCTTATTTTTTTTTCCCCAAGAGATGATTTTTTATTAGTTAGAAACAAGGCTGCTTCACATGTCAATCCCTTCTTCCTCTCCCTCCCCTCCTCCCAACCCCCCACTAGACCCCACCTCATTCCCTCTCTGCTCCCCAGGGAGGGTAAGGCCCTCTATGGGGGTTCTCCAACGTCGGTCATATCATCCTGAGCAGGGCCTAGGCCCTCCCCCATGTGTCCAGGCTGAGAGAGCATCCCTCCATGTGGGATGGGCTCCCAAATCCCCCCCCTTTTTTTTTTTTTGGTTTTTTGAGACAGGGTTTCTTGTGTAGCTTTGGAGCCTATCTTGGCACTCGCTCTGGAGACCAGGCTGGCCTCGAACTCACAGAGATTCGCCTGCCTCTGCCTCCCGAGTGCTGGGATTAAAGGTGTGCGCCACCATGCCCGGCTTCCAAAGTCCTTTCTTATGCCAGGGACAAATACTGATCCACTACCAGGGGCCCCATAGAGTACCGGGGCCTCCTCATTGACATCCATGTTTAGGGGTCTGGATCAGCCCCGTGCTGGCCTCCCAGACATCAGTCTGGGGTCCATGTGCTCCCCCTTGTTCAGGTCAGCTGTTTCTGTAGGTTTTACCAGCCTGGTCCAGACCTCTTTGTTCTTCATTCCTCCCTCTCTGCAACTGGGTTCCAGAGTTCAGTTCAGTAGTTCAGTGTTTTGCTGTGGGTGTCTGCCTCTGCTTCCATCAGCCACTGGATGAGGGCTCTCAGCAGAGGTCAGGGCCTAGCACTGGCTGCTCTTAAAACAAAACAAACAAAAAATCTAAGGAAGATTTCTTCTTTCAGAGACATGATTGAAAAAATCTTGTGCAGCAATTTAGACTTCCTAGGTAATTTATTGGAATAATTTTTTTCTTTTTCTTTTTTTGGTTTATCGAGACAGGGTTTCTCTGTGGCTTTGGAGCCTGTCCTGGAACTAGCTCTTGTAGACCAGGGTGGCCTGGAACTCAGAGATCCACCTGCCTCTGCCTCCCGAGTGCTGGGACTAAAGGCATGCGCTACCACCGCCCGGTTTGGAGTGGTTTTAAAGTGAAGAAATTGGAGAATTTTCTTCCTCAGTCTTCTTCCTGCTAGACTGTTCAAATGCAGAACGGTTTTTAAAAAGAGAGAGAGAGAGAGAGAGAGAGAGAGAGAGAGAGAGAGAGAGAGAGAGAGAGAGAGAGAGAGGAGAGAGAGAAAGAAAGAAAGAAAGAAAGAAAGAAAGAAAGAAAGAAAGAAAGAAAGAAAGAAAGAAAGAAAGAAAGAAAGAAAGAAAGAAAGAAAGAAAGAAAGAAAGAGAAAAAAAAGAAAAGCAAGAAAACTCTTAGGCTCTACCCCTTTAGGGGCTGGGCACGAGATGACGGACATGAGTTTCTACCAATTGTATGAGACTTCCTTGCATGAAGTTCTGGCCAAGTAAGTATCAAGAGCCGGCCAATGAGAGCGCCACTATTTCAGCCAGCGGCGACCAATGGAAGAAGAAGAGAGGGGATTGGTCGTCGCCATTGGTGGCTGACAAATGGGAGCTCGCTGAGCCGCGAGTACTGCAGAGTTGTTTGGCGCGGAGGCGACCCGAGTTTTCGCGGTAACGACAGCACAAGTCGCGGTCGGTCGGGGCGCGGACGTGGCCCCTGCAGTTTGAGGTGAGGCGAGTACCTGCTTCTCCTCGGGCCTCGTGTCCCTGGATGCGGATTGTCTTCTCTCGGCCCGTGCCTGGTCGCGGGGCCTAGTCAGGTTGGCTGAGGGCGGGTTGGGAACTCAGCGGTCTCCTTCGTCCGGAGCTCCTCGAACCTGCTTCCTGCATTCCCGAGGAATATGGGGGTCTGGGGCGAGAAAGGCGGAAACGACGTGAATCTCCGGAGGGAGCTGAGGCGCGGTTCGGCATGCTCTGGTTGCCGGCTCCAGACGGAGTAGTTCTCCAGGTGTCGTCCCCCCCCCCCCCGTACTCATTGGCCCTTGTTACTGGCTGTTTAGCAGAACTGAAAATTTACCTCCACCCCTCCAGTGTAGCTGTGACGTAAGTGTTTCCTTTATCTCTTTTCTGCGGGTGAGCAGGCTTGCACAGACAGGAAACTTACTTTAGGTTTTCAGGTACTAAAAGGGGGAACCTTTATCTGAACCCAGGTCAAACTGAATCCCCACGGCCTCCCGACGTCCTGTTTATTGGGGCCCCCCACCCCTGCCTTGTGGTTGCCAAGCTTCCTTGTAAGATGGCAGATATGAAGTTCACGGTTTTGGTTTTGTTTTGTTTTGTTTTGTTGTTCGGTTGGTTTTGTTTTTTTGAGACAGGGTTTCTTTGTGTAGCTTTGGAGCCTATCCTGGCACTCGCTCTGGAGACCTGGCTGGCCTCCAACTCAAAGATCCTCCTGCCTCTGCCTCCCAAGTGCTGGGATTGAAGGTCAACCTCCTGCCTCTGCCTCCCAAGTGCTGGGATTGAAGGTCAGCGCTGCCAACGCCCGGCCTAAGTTCACGTTTTGAGTGCCGCTGACGTTTCGTGGTCATCAGTCTAGCGTTTTTGTAACGTGCTGAAGGTAAAGAAGCAGTGGGGCCCGTGGGTTTGCTTTAGACAAAATCCTGGGTTCGTGTACAGGATTTGGGGAAAGGTGTTTATTGCTTTCTACCAGTGCGATCGAGGAACTAACTTAATTGTAAACTTCAAATGGCTGGCTGTAGGAAGTAAACACGAGTGGACAATTGTGTGGTCCTTACATTCTGCCTTTATTGATTCAATCCTGACTTTTTTTTTTTTTTTTTTTTTTTTTTTTTTTTTTTTTTTTTTTTTTTTTGGTTTTTGGTTTTCGAGACAGGGTTTCTCTGTGTAGCTTTGGAGCCTATCCTGGCACTTGCTCTGTAGACCAGGCTGGCCTCGAACTCACAGAGATCCACCTGCCTCTGCCTCCCAACTGCTGGGACTAAAGACATGTGCCACCACTGCCCGGCTAGACTTTATTTTTAATTAATTAAATTTATTTACTAAAATAAAGTTTTGCCAAGTAGTTCGCGTTTTTGAAACCTGCTTTGTAGTTCAAATTGTAGCCCAATTCCCCATTCTCCTGCCTCTGCCTTCTCCCTGCTGGTGCTAAGATTACAGATAATGTCACCAAGCCCAGCAAGTTTGGCTTTGATGTAATTGTATGTGTGCCTGGATTAATGGAAATACCTGTGTATACTAGGTTACTACTAAGCATTAGTAGTAGTCCCCAGTCTCACTTACAGTTTTTCTCAAAGAAATTTAAATTTTATCTTGCAAATGTAAAAATGTCTTCTGTGGCTTGCCTGAGAGTAGGTGGGTGGAGCTAGGTTGTAGAGCAATATACTTAGTGTGTACAAAGCCCTGTATTCAGTCCTTCAGCACCACATGTACCAAAAAAATGGCATTTCTGTATATCCTTTGTTACTATTTTTTCCCCCTTGCTTTTTGGAGACAGGGTTTCTCTGTAGTTTTGAAGGCTGTTCTGGAACTCACTCTGTAGACCAGGCTGGCCTTGAACTCGGGATCTCCGAGTTCAAGGCCAGCCTCTGCCTCCCGAGTGCTGGGAATAAAGGCTTGAGCCACCAATGCCCAGCTTCCTTTGTTACTTTTGATGCTATGAAAGATTAATATTACCTGTCATGCAGTATTATGTTTGTTTTAAATCCTCTGTTTTGCTAGAAAGAATCTTAAACAGAAATTCTGAAAGACTAGTTATATCAACTATATAACATGTTCTTTTGTTTGTTGTTGTTGCTTTACCTATTTTACTAACATGTTTCACAAATACTCTGTCCCTAGTGATGGCTCATGAAGCAATGGATTGTGATCTTCAAGTACCAATAGATGGTACTATAGAACAGGCTCCTCCAACTGAAGTTAGCAGCCAAGGGGCACCTCTCCTCCAGCCTGCCCTTGCTGAAGTGGCCAATAGCCAGGGAGGAGCACTTGGTCAACTTGGGCCTGCTGAAGTGGTCAGCAGCCAAAGCGGACTGCAGCCTCTGCCACCAGCATCCATTGACTTAACAGAGGAAATACAGCCCTCAGAAGAAAATATGGAGACTGCCAATCCAGGGACTTCTGAGGAGCGTAGAGAGGAATCTGGTGCTAACCAAACTGTCCGAGCTGCTACAGAAGTTTCAATGAACAACTTCATCAGCGGGCTGCAGAGACTTCATAACATGCTGGAATTGCTGAGACCTCCACCTTCAGACCATAGTGTGGGGCCAGTGAGAACGAGGAGAAGAGCGGGATCTATTTTGAGGGCAAGAACTGGAGGGTCTCAGAGGCCACGTGGTGCCAGGTAAACTATAAATTAGATGATTGATGCCACTCTATGAATTGTAAAACTCAGATTCTGGATACCTCAGGTGCAACCAAAGTTAACTTTTCAGAATTCCCCCTTCCTGATGATAGATCCATAAAATTAGTGCTTGCCATTTTTACTTCTTTTAGTATTGAGGGGATAGTTTCGGTTATGTGCTTTGAAAACTAAGGCAAGTTTGTCAGCAATAATATTTACTGAAGGTTGGCCTTTTATTTTTAATTTTTCTTCATTATATATACAGTGTTCTGCCTGCATATATGCCTGCAGGCCAGAAGGGAGCACCAGATTTCATTATAGATGGTTGTGTGTCACCATGTGGTTGCTGGGAATTGAACTCAAGACCTCTGGAAGAGCAGGGAGTACTCTTTTTTTTGTTTGTTTGGTTGGTTTTTTTATTTATTTATTTTTTCAAGACAGGGTTTCCTTGTGGCTTTGGAGGCTGTCCTGGAACTAGCTCTTGTAGACCAGGGTGGTCTAGAACTCACAGAGATCCACCTGCCTCTGCGTCCTTGAGTGCTGGGACTAAAGGCGTGTGCCACCACCGCCTGGCTACAGGGAGTACTCTTAACCTCTGAGGAGCCATCTCTGCAGCATCCCCACCTCCACCTTTTATTTTTTAATTAAAATGTTTTCACATATGTATGGAGTGTGTGCATGGGTATTGATGCAAGATCTCAGTTGAACCTAGAACTCCCCCATGTGGCTAGGTCAGTTAACCAGCTTTCTCTGGGAATCTCTTGTCACCTGTGAATTATAAGTAGCCCTCACCACATTTACAGATGTTCTGGGTATTTGAACTCTGGTCCTTAGGCTTGAATGGCAGGTGATTTATTTGCTGAGCCATCTCCTCAACCATGGTGTGCACCTACCCTACTTAAAGATTTATTTATTTTTAAATTCTGGGTATTGTGATGCATGCCTTTAATCCTAGCCCTTAGCAAACAGATCTCTGTAAGCTTGAAGATAGCATGTTCTACATAGACTCTGTCTCAAAATAATAATAATCTAAGTATGAGGGGTGGATTGTAGAACAGGTGTTGAAAGATGTGTTGTTAGCCAAGCCATTTGATGGATAGTCATGTAACTTTCTCTGCAAGTGAGTAAACCTAAAAAGTCCAAGGCTCTGCAGCTTCCTGGAAAGAATGTGGATTCTCTAACAAGATAAATACAATACTAAAATTCTGGGTTTTAAGCAAATTCTACACTAAATCTGTGTAGCTGAATTTTCCTAGGACTGGTTGCTTCAGACTTCTGAACTATATTTTTGTTCTTTGTTTGAAGGTAGGGGTTTTTGATTGTTCTTTGTTTTTTGAGACAGGGTTTCTCTGTAGCTTTGGAGCCTGTCCTGGAACTGGCTTTGTAGACCAGGCTGAACTCACAGATTTACCTGTCTCTGCCTCCCAAGTGCTGGGATTAAAGGCATGTGCCACCACTGCCCAGTTTTGGTTTTTTACATGTACTTATTTGTTTGTATGTATATGAGCTCACTCTTGGCTCAGCATGGATGTGGATGTTAAGACAATTTTCTGGAGTTGGTTCTGTCCTACTATGAGTCCCCAGTTAATTAAACTCTAGTGATTGGCTTGCTCAGCCATCTTCACCAGCATTACATAGGGTTTTTTGGTTGGTTGATTTTGGTAATTTTTTTTTTTCTCCAATGAGATACAGTCTTATTATATAGCTTAGGCTGGTCTGGTAAAAGCCTCCAACTTCCACTTCATGAGTGCTGAAATTATAGGTATTGCCACCATACTGTCTTCTGAATTTCTGAAATTTAGGTGAATTTCTTGATGCAGTGTTCGACATTGACCCACCTGATAGACTCCCTGGGGCCAAAATGAGCTGTTTCTGCCTTAGACCTAGCCAGGAGGCCAATTTGAGGAAAAAAATTAAATAGTGAGCTGATCTTCCCAACAGACCCCTAAGCCACGGTTATAAACTCCATCCTGCTTGATTCTAGCTGCCAAAGCCATCATTTATTCATCAAATATTATAAGTAGTATGTGAAATTGAATTTTACCTTAGAGATATTGATAGACTAGAGGTACCTGTTATCACAAAGCTAAGGAAAACTAGGACTATACATAATAAAACCTAAATGTATTCTTTAACTCAAGAACAGTTTGGGCTGAAGAAATGGCTTAGGACTTGGCTGCCGCTCCAGAGGACCAAGATTTGAGTCTTAGTATCCACATAGCAGCAAATAACCATCTAATAATCCCAGTTCTAAAGGATTTGGTGTCCTTCTTCTGACTTTTATACTACATGAATGTGGTACACAGACATCCATGCAGGCAAAATGCCATAAATGTAAAAAAAAAAAAAAAAAAATCTTAATGAGTGTCGTGCATGCCTTTAATCCCAGCACTTTTTAGTCCCACAATGAGGATGGATCTTAGAATACAAAGCCGGGAGGTGGTAGCCCATACCTTTAGTCTCAGCACTCAGGAGGCAGAGACAGGTCTGTCTCTTAATTTGAGGTCAGCATGGTCTACAGTTGGAGCTCCAGGACAGCCAGAGCTACAGAGAAGCCCTGTCTCACAAAAACCAAAACCAAAAAGAACTAAGCTTAATTTAAAACAGGTATAAAAGGATTTCTTTAGTTTAAAGAAACCCCTAACTAAGGAGCTGTATCAGATTTTATAGAGTTTACCTACTATGCACTAAGACCTGAATTTGATTCCCAGCATCAATGAATTGGGAATGGTAGTGTATACCTTTAATCCCAACTTGGGAAGTAGAACAGGAAGATGAAAAATTCAGTGTCATCCCTGGCTACATAGCAAATTAGAAGCCAACTAGGGCTACTTGAGACCTGGTCTATTAAAACAAACAAACGACAAATAACCCCACTGCTGTGGTAACGCTTGCCTTTAATAGCAGCACTTGGGAGGCAGAGGCAGGTAGAACTCTGTGAGTTCAAAGCCAGGCTATTTGAGGCTCCATTATGAGACACAAACAGAATATTCATATGAAATTCTTTAGGATTGGAGTTAGAGATCCAGCTTAGGAACTCTGGACCCTGTGCTTACTTGGCACTTTACCAAAAAAAAAAAAAAAAAAGTAGAATAAGGACTATAGAAAATTTTCTCCCTTTGTCTAGACCCATGGTAGCTTTGAAAATAGACTGTTTGGCAGCCACCATGGGGAGCTCAGTGCTGTTGGAATACAAGGTCTATTCAGAGAGAATCCTCATTATGGGATCTGTTTGGTGGTTGGTTTCCTAAAAAAGCCCCCATGATTGAATGGGGGGAAATGTATATTTAACCAGTATTTGCCTAATCCTGCTATTTTTTCTTTTTTAAAGTTGTATTTATTTTTTAAGAAATTATTTTTATTATTTTAAATTATGTATCTATGTGTATGGGGGGGTTATGTGTAGGTTTATGCACGAGATCTCATAGAACTGGAGTTACAGATGGTTGTGAGCCTCCATGTGGGTACAGGGAACTGAACCAGGGTTCTCTGGAAGACCAATACATTCTCTTAACTATTGAGCTATCTTTCCAACCCAGTTATATGTCTTATGTATACGATCGTTTGCCTGTGAGTGTAAGATATATGTGCCTGGTGCCCATCAAAGTCAGGAGAGGCTTCAGACCTCTTAAACTGGAGTTACAGATAGTTGTAAGCTGTTGTGTGACCAAACCCAGGTCCTTTTTAAGAGCAACAAGTGCTGTTACCTGCTGAGCCATCTCTCCAGCCCTATAATATGTTAGTTTTCACTCAGCTTTTAAAGGCAGCATTAAATGGCCTAGGAATTGTCTTCATATCATCAGAGATTATTCTTGCAATGATGGTCCATTGTACTGTAATTCTTTTGTCTCTATATACATACAGGTTGAGAACACCAGTGTATGCCTACTTTCAGGTAAGCAGGTCTCAGCCATATGTACCGGCCACTGCTCCTGCTTCAGAGACTAGGAATCCAACATCAGGAACTGATTCTGACAGTGACAGCTCTGCAGAGAATGAAGAGGTTGTTGTCCAGGCGGAAGAACCGGAAGCTAATGTTCCAGGTCTGTATTTTATCCAGATTTGTATTCCCAAAACTAAAATCCACATGGCATAGATAGCTTTCACTGACTATGGTGACATTAAAAGACTTTGATCTGTCTCATAATTTTCTGTGATTTGTGTTCCAACAAATCAGTCCCTTTGTAATAATATTTTACATTCCCTTTCACTTTTTTTTTAATTATTATTTTTCAGACAGGGTTTCTCTGTAGTTTTGGAGGCTGTCCTGGAACTCTCGGTAGACCAGGTTGGTCTTGAACTCACAGACATCCGCCTGCCTCTACCTCCCGAGTGCTGGGATTAAAAGTGTGCACCACCAACGCCCGCCCCCTTTCACTTTTTTATACTACAGTGATCCACCTAAGGTACTTACTGACTGCCATACTAATTACGGCAGTTATTAGAACCTTTTAATAATGGCTAGTCCAAGAGTAGGCTAACACCTCCAAATTGTCTCTTGGTGCCAAAGTACTTTTTTTTTTTTTTTTAAAGATTTTATTTATTATGTATACAACATTCTGCTTCCATGTATATCTGCACACCAGAAGAGGGCTCCAGATCTCATAACATGGTTGTGAGCCACCATGTGGTTGCTGGGAATTGAACTCAGGACCTCTGGAAGAGCAGTTAGTGCTCTAAACCTCTGAGCCATCTCTCTAGTCCCAAGTACATCATTTTTTTAAAGACAAACCACAATTACATCAGTGTTATGGGATTAAAGGGAATAGCCTTGTAACATCTTTTCCCAGAATTTAGCAGTATTTTCCAGATATGACATGACAGTTATTGATATATGCATCCTCTAGTTCTATTATTTTTATGTTTTAGCATGCATAAACATTTAATTATTTTGGCTAATACATGGAGAGTCCCAAAAAGTATTGCCAAGGTGGATGTTGCTAGAAGGCTGAGAAGTGTCTTGGCAGACACAAAATGCAATCAGGACAAGATAGCATTACCTTAGTCACTTCGGTACATCTGAGGAAGTAGATTGTATATTTAAAAGTTTTGTGTGCCTATGTTGTTGGCACAAATCTGTGATGCTATCATTTTGGAGGCTGCAATAGGACAATGTGAATGCAAAGTCAGCTTGGGCTATACAAGTTGAGTCACAAGCTGAGTTGTGACTCAAGTTTTTGTATATTTTGTGTAAATGGAATTTTATTTAGCATTTTGTGAACAGAGACCCCCCCTAAAGTAGATATCCTGTTTACATTTATAACCCACTAATACCCAGATTGTGTTCTTTAAATAACTTTTTCCTTTAAATATTTTTTAGATATTCTTAAATTTTTATTTAATGTTTATGAGTGGTTTGCCTGCAGGTATGTATGTGTATCATGTACTTGCCTGTGCCCAAAGTGGTCAGAAGAGGACATTGGATTCTCTGAAACTAGAGTTATATTGATGGTTATGAGCCCCATCATGTGGCTGCTGGGAACTGAACCCTGGTCCTCTGCAAGATCAGCAAGTGCTCTTAACTGTTGAGCCACCTCTCCAGACCCTGTTTTTGTTTTTTGATTTTTGAAAACAGGGTTTCTTTGTGTAATAGCTCTGGCTGTCCTCTGTCCTAGAACTTGCTTTGTACTCCAGCCTAGCCTCGAACTCAAAGAGATCTGCCTGCCTCTGCCTCCTGAATGCTGGGATTAAAGGCATGCACTACCACCACCCAACCATGAATTCTTATTTGTAACATATGTGGTTATTTTTACTGCATGTTCCTCATTGTCCTTTGGAATTGTTGGTAGGAATAATTTTGTGCCCAATATTAGAAAAACTGATTTTTTTTCTTATATTTTTAGTTGTCAGCCTAGCCTTTAATTCCAAGCTATCTGAGCCATCTCTCCAGCCCAGAAAAACTGATTTTTTCAAATGTGGTGGCATATCCAATGTGTGTGCCACCAACGCCAGGCTTGACTTTTTTGTATTCTTTAGACAAATTTTTTTTTTTATAAATGTATTGCTTTCATATATGTGTACTACACGTGTGCCTACTGCCCAAGAGGGTATCTGGTACTCTCGGAACTGAGGTTAGGATGGCTGTGAGCTATCATGTACGTGCTGGGAATTAAATCTGAGTGTTCTGCAAAAATAATCAGTGCTCTAAACCACTGAATCATCTCTCTAGCTCCTGAATTGCTTTTTAAATTTAGTGTTGGATGTTTGTAGATAATACTGTTTTGTCCACTTACGGAATATCCAAAATAAGTAAATGGTAATAATAAGTCACTAATGTTAAATGGTAGAATTGGCATCCTTTTGTAGGAATACTATAAATTCAGATGGACAGCTGCAGTGAGGTTCTCTTATTTGTAAAGATAGCTCTTTCTGCCAGCCGCATGAGTTCTGCTGCCACTTTAGGGCCCCCAAATAACATACAGAGATTAATATTAGTTACAATGCTCTGGCTAATGACTAGGATGTCTTATTTGCTAGCTCTGTCTTAAGTGTGAACCATAACCATTAATAAATATATATATATACATACATATACATATACGTATATATATATAGTTTTTTGTTTGTTTTTTGTTTTTCGAGACAGGGTTTCTCTGTGTAGCTTTAGAACCTATCCTGGCACTCACTCTGGAGACCAGGCTGGCCTCGAACTCACAGAGATCCGCCTACCTCTGCCTCCCGAGTGCTGGGATTAAAGGTGAGAGCCCGGCTTAATCTATATATATACATATATATTTTTTAAAGATTTTATTTATTATGTATACAGCATTCTGCTTCCATGTATATGCACACCAGAAGAGGGTACCAGATCTCATTAGGGATGGTTGTGAGCCACCAAATGGTTGCTGGGGATTGAACTCAGGACCTGTGGAAGAGCAGTTGGTGCTCTTAACCTCTGAACTATCTCTCCAGCCCTTGATCTATATATTTTATAAAGACTTATTGAGGACGCCAGTGGCATGCCTCCTCCCTTCCCTGGGATGTCATGGCGACTCCCCTCTTTACTACATTTCCCAGAAACCACCTCTATCCCTAGTCCCGCCTACCTTGCTTCCCTATTGGCCAACAGTGTTTTATTCATTAACCAATAAGAGACATATACACAGAAGGCCTTCCCTCATCACTTGTTAGCTTCTAATGCCTAACTAACTTCTGTCTTTTATATATTATCTGTGCTGCCGTTTCTGGATACAACTTGATAGAACCAGAAGCTATCTCAACAGAACAAGAAGCAACATCTGTCACAGGAGATGATGCAATCCCTAAAGAGGTAACATGGATTTTCTTCCTTTTTTTCTCCCTTTCATTTGTCTTGATATAAGGTCTTACATGATGGTAGTCTGGCTTTTAACTCAGAATTCTCATTCCTGAGCCTACCAAGTGCCAGCTAGGGTTTCAAGCATATGACACTACATCCTTTTAAATGAAAGCTAAGATTTTCATTTTAGGCCGGGCGTTGGTGGTGCACCCCTTTAATCCAGCACTCGGGAGGCAGAGGCAGAGGATCTCTGTGAGTTCGAGACCAGCCTGGTTTACAAGAGCTAGTTCCAGGTCAGCCTCTAAAGCCACAGAGAAACCCTGTCTCGAAAACCAGGAAAAAAAAAAAAAAGATTTTCATTTTAAATGCAACTACAGGTTAAATTGGAAAGCTTTGCAGGCTTTGCGGATGAGGATTTTGGATGTGTTTTCTATTTCAGTTATTCATTGAGTGACTGCTTTTTTTTTTTTTTTTTTTTTTTCCTTTCTTTATTCCTGAGAAAGGGTTTCTCTGTGTAGCCTTGACTGTCCTGGAACTCTCTGTAGACCAGGCTGCCCTTGAACTTTAAGAGAGACTTGACTGCTTTTGCCTCTCAAGTGCTAGGATTAAAGATGTGCACCACCACCTGGCTGTGATTTGCTTCTTTTTATATGACTGCTTCTTCTCGTGTTTTTTAAAATACCATTTAAAAAATGAGATGTAAATAACCAAGCAGAATGTAATTACTATGTGATTAAAAACTTGTTTGAGACAGGCTCTCACTATGTAATCCTGGCTTTACTTGCATCTCATTGTATAGATCTGGAATTCATACAAATCACCCTGTCTCTACCTCCCAAGTATTGAAATAAAAGGCATGCACCACTAGGCCTTGCTTGTTTGTTTTAAGACAGTCTTGCTAGGTAGCCCAGACAGGCCTTGTTTTAGTATTTGTTTGTTTCTCATCATAGGATACATTTTAGTCAATTCCCTATTAAGAACACTATTGTTCTTTTCTCCCTCCTTTTTAAAGTTTTTCTGATATAGGCCAAGAGCATCCCTGGACAATTATCTTAACAAATAGTTGTGATTATATTCATGAGATATTTCTAGGTGTTATACATTTTTTATGGCTTTTCAGTTAGCTTTACATCATTTTGGTGCAGTTTTATTTGACACAACACTGTTTTTGCACTTTCTCACTTGGATGCATTTCAACTTTAATCCAGCAGTCTCCCCAGAAACCCAATGTTCTACCTTCTGAGGACAATGATGAAGAAGGGGAAACTTGCACAATATGTTTGGAACAGTGGACCAGTTCTGGGGACCACCGTCTCTCAGCCTTACGCTGTGGGCACCTCTTTGGATATAGATGCATTTCTAAGTGGCTCAAAGGACAAACACGAAAATGTCCTCAGGTAAGGACCATAAACAATGACTATGTATTAAGTCAGAATCCCTAGAACTGTATTGATTGTGTCTCATTGGACTCTTTAGTGCAACAAGAAAGCCAAGCACAGTGACATCGTCGTCCTTTATGCCCGATCCCTCAAAGCTTTGGACAATAGTGAACATGAACGCATAAAAAGGTAGGTAAGGGCTGGTGAGATAGTTTAGTTGATAAAGGCCCTTGGCTCCCAAACCTTACTCAGCAAATTGAATAATCAAGACCTATATGCTGGAAGGAGAGAACTGACTCCTGCATTTTGTCCTCTGACCTCCAAACATATGTATATATTCAAAACAGTAAATAAATGTGATAAAAGGGGGGAAAGTTTTAAAATCTGCCTAGCTAGAGGTTTGGCTTTTTTGTTTTTTGTTTGTTTGTTTGTTTTGCTTCTTTTTGTTTGTTTCTTGGGTATTTGTTATTTTATTTGCGTGTATGTGTGTGTGTGTTTATTTGTTTTTGTTTTTTTCAAGGCAGGGTTTCTCTGTATATCTCTAGTTATCCTAGAACTCACTCTGTAGAGCAGGCTGGCTTTGAACTCACAGAGATCTGCCTGCCTCTGCCTCCTGAGTGCTGGAATTAAAGGTGTGTGCCACCACTGCTGCCTGGCAAGACTTCTCCAGTTGTTTGTGGTGCCTGTTTAACCCATCTGCTACCTGTACAAGCCTTTGACTGCTCCCAGGACTAAGAGGATACACAAATTCAATGTGAGGTCCTTTTCTTTATCCAGAGGCACTCTTGCTTCTTTGTAAGTATATCTGATAAGGAAATTATCCATCTACTTTTGTTATGATACTGGGGTTTTACTTCTGACCTAGGAGTTTTGAGGATCTTTGAAGTTATAATCTCAGCACTGTTACTTATATAATCACATTTGCAAGATTTGTTGTCTATCCAGAATTAAAAATGTGAGGCTGGGAGCTAGATGTGGTGGTGCATGCCTTGAATCCCAGTACTCAGGAGGCAGAGGCCTTCAGATCTCTGAGTTTGAGGCCAGCCTGGTCTTTATAGAGTTCTAGGGTAGTCGTTGCTAACTAGAAAGACCCTACCTGTCTCCAAAAACTAAAATGAAATGTGAGGCTGAGATTGGGGAAGTATAGCTTGGTGATAGAGCATTCAAGACCCTGGATTTCATTTTACCACTAGGGGATAAAAATTTTTGAAAAAAGATCTGGTGTGGCATGGTTGTCTACACCTATAATTTCAGCACTTTTGAGGGTAATACAGAATTGTGGGAAATTTAAAAAAAAGCAGACTGAGCAAATAATGAGCTCCAGACCATATCGAAAATCATCTTTCTTTGTTTGGAGGCTTGTGTTTTTTTTGTTTGTTTGTTTGGTTGGTTGGTTGGTTGGTTTAGGGTTTTTTTGGTTTTTGGTTTTTTTCTTGGAGACAGGCTCTTATTATGTACCTTTGGCTGTCCTGGAACTCACTGCACTGTGTAGACCAGGCTGGCCTGGAACTTAGAGAGATCTGCTTGCTTCTGCCTCCCAAATGTTAGGATTAAAGTCATATGCCACTATGTCCAGCTAAGACTCAATCCTTTTTTCTTTCTTTTTTTTTTTTGCAAGGGGGGAGGGAAGGTGGAGGGGGTGTTGAGACAGGGTTTCTCTGTGGTTTTGGAGACTGTCCTGGAACTAGCTCTTGTAGACCAGGCTGGTGTTGAACTCACAGAGATCCACCTGCCTCTGCCTCCCAAGTGCTGGGATAAAAGGCGTATGCCACACCGCCCAGCTCTTTTTTGTTGTTGTTGTTGTTTTTAAGTTTGAAGCTGCACACTGTTGCCCTTATGGTTTCAGAGCTCAGGCAAGAGGATTGCTTGAGTTGTGCAGTTTAGGGCCAGCCTATACCACATAGGTTCATCCTCATCTCGGTCAGTGATTGAGAGCAACTAGCTGTTCTTAAAGAGAACCCAGGTTCCATTCCAAGCACCCACATTGGACAACTCACAACCATCTTTAACTCCAGTTCCAGCAGATCTAATGGGGCACTGTATGCACCTGATACATACAGATAAACTCAGGCACACATGCATACTCATAAAATCCACCTGTTTGTTTGTTTGTTTGTTTTCCCTCGGCATGGTTTCTCTATGTAACAGTCCTGGCTGTCCTGGGATTCACTTTGGTAGACCAGTCTGGCCTCAAAATCACAGTGATTACCTGCCTCTGTCTCCTGAGTGCTGGGATTAAAGTTGTGCACAATCACCACCTGACTTCATACTCATAAATTTAAAAATAAAACTTTATGAGATTACTATCTCAGGTTATAGAAATGGCTCAGTGGTTAAGAGCACTTAGTGCTTGTGGCTGCTCTTGGCCACTAAGTCCCAGTATGGAGCGAAAGCCTGGAGATTTGGATGAACCACAAGACTCCTGGTCCTTTTCTGAGAGAATGTCTCCCACCTTTATTGTGGAGCAGCCTTATATACAGACTTACAAAAACCCCAGGTCAAAGGGTTCACAACAGGATATTGGTCAGGAAAACAGGAGGTACCTGTGGTTATGGTGGAAAACAACTCTTAAGAGACCCATGGGGGCTGGGTTCCAACAGCTGCTTTTGGAGAAGACCTGGGTTCAATTCCCCGCACCCTCATGGCGGCCTACAACCATCTGGAACTCTAGTTCGAGAGATCCAATGCCCTCTTTTGACTTTGGGACCAGGTATGTTCATGATACATGGACATTCACATAGGCAAAGCACTCATATATATTTAAGGAAAATAAATCTTTAAAAAAGAAATCCCACCTCAACAAAAACCAGTATCTTATTGGTGAAGTACTTGCCTAGCAAGCCAAAAGCCCCAGATTCAAGCCCCACAACATAAACTTGGTGACATAGTGTGTAATTCTACACTGGGGAGGAGAAGGCAGAATGATCAAGAGTTCAAGGTCAGCCTAGCATACATGAGACCAAAGCTCCCCAAGAAAAAAAGGTTTAACATATTTCATGTTTTGTTTGTATTTTATGACAATCTTACTCTAACACAGGTTGGCCTGGAACTGCCAATGAGCCTCCTGTCTTAGTCTCCCAAGTACTGGAGTTACCAGTGCACACCACCATATCTGGCTTGGCACATTTCTTAGTGGTTCTCCTTTTGATTCTGTGTCACTCTTTTCTTTTAAAGAAGTATTCTTTGCAGATTTGTTAAGTGAAGTTTGCACATACAGTGTTTGTAAAAAGAAAATGCTATTGTAGGTGCTAAATAGCTGCTAATAGCACTTAAAATTTGATTTAAGAAAAAAAATATGGGGCTGGAGAGATGGCTTAGAGGTTAAGAGCACTGACTGCTCTTCCAGAGGTTCTGAGTTCAATTCCCAGCAACCACATGGTGGCTCACAACTATCTGTTATGAGATCTGGTGCCCTCTTCTGGTGTGCAGATATACATGAACACAGAATGTTGTATACATAATAAATAAATAAAATTTTTTGAAAAAAAATATGATTTAAGAACATTAAAAACACCTTTAATCCAAGTACTTGGGAGGCAGAGGCAGGAAGATCTCTGTGAGTTTGAGACCAGCCTGGTCTACAAAGCATATTTCAGGACAGCCAGGACTGTTAAATAGAGAAGCCCTGTTTTGAAACACCAGCCCCCAAAAAGCAAGGAAAAGGAGAGAGAAAAAGAACATTTAAAATGGTGGCACATTACCTAATGAGATGGCTCAGTGGATCAAAGCATTCACTATGCAGGCCTAATCACCTGAAAATTTGATCACTAGAATCCCCAGTAGAAGGAGAAAGCCCGCTTGTAAAGTTATCCTATGATTTCTGCACATACATGGTGTGGCACAAATCACCACATTCTTACATAGTAGAATTTTTTTTTTAATGGTGACATGTTCATGGGAGATAGAAGCAGGAGAATTACAGTGTGAGGCCAAGACTAGGGACATAGCTCAGTGGTAGAGAGCACTTGGCTAGCATGCACAAAGACCTGGAATCTATAGCAAAAACAAAAAGGGAAAAAAAAATGCCTAGCATGTTCCAAACTGTCTGTGCTATATAGACCTTGTCTCTTGAAAGAAAAGGAAGACTAAAATTTAAAATACCCACCATTGAGAAAATTACAGGCATGTATTAATTCACATTTTACTGATAGTGTTTTAATATAAAGTATTTAAATACTTAGAGCTGGTGGTACCACTTAGGAGGTTGTGAAACCTTTAAGAGGCCAAGATTGGTTGGAGGAAATGGTTCACTGAGGAGCCTGACTTCTCTACTTGTGGTTAGCAGATATGAAAGTAAGCTTTCATGGACCCACCAGTTGCCATGATATGAGCCCAAATAAATTTTTCCTCAACAAAATTTTCTTGTTGAGTATTTAGTCACAGCAATGATAAAACTTACAGATGCTTAACACAAATACATACTTATCCTACTCCAGGCAGTTCTTTTAAAAAAGATATATGCAAAGGTTTACTTTTTTAAGATTTTATTTATTTATTATGTATACAACATTCTGCTTCCATGTATATCTGCAGTTGAGACAGTTTCATTGTTTTCAGACAAAGGTTTATTTAATGAAAATGATTGGTGTTGTTAACAATTTAGGTCAAGTAGACTAATTTGTTGAATAAACTGGCATATATCTTTGTGGTGTACTATTAGTCTGTTAAAGTGCACACATAACAAAAATATCATTGTGACTACATTTTGTAAGTATTTCCTTGTTTTTACTCATTTGTTTCCCTTTTCTTCCCCCTGTGGAACAAAGTCCTATAATTTCTCTGTGCTGGGGAGACAGGCTGGAAGATTCCAAGTTCAAGTCAATATATAATGAAACACTGTTTCCCCAGACCATAAACATCAGTCATTAAAATACATACTTGTGTTTAAAAGGCAAAACCCAAGTTCGGTGCTAGCCTAGAATGTGCAAATCCCTGAATTTGATCCATAGTACCACCAGAAAATGAAGACAAAATCATCTGCATGGCTATCAATGGATTCAGTGGATTGTGATATTTAAAAACAATTACCCTAGCCTCTTTAGGAGGAATAACAAAATTTCAAAATGCAGCCAGGGGGTGGTGGCAAATGCCTTTAATCCCAGCACTTGGGAGGCAGAGACAGGTGGATCTCTGTGAGTTGGAGGCCAGCCTTATCTACAGAGTGAGTTCCAGGACAGCCAGGACTGTCACACAGAGAAACCCTGTCTCCAAACCACCACCACCACCACCACCCCCCAAAAAAGAAAAATCTGCTTTTGAAGTATTGTGGGGGCATTTGTTGTTTGAGATGCTCTCTAAGTTGTCCAGGCTGGCCTTGAACTCTGTGGAGAAACAAGCTGAGAATTTGTGAGCCTAGTGTTTCAGCCCCCTGAATAGTAATTACAGGCCTGCACCACCAGCTCAGCCTGCGAGTTTTGTTGCTATGTAGATACATCAATCTCTTGTGCTTGTTTCTACTACTTTAAGATCAAGATGTAGCTCTAATGGTTTTTGAAAATTTTGTCAAATTGGCTCTGAAATCTGATCTCATGGATTAACAACTGCTGTAGTATAATATGTTAAATACTGTGTTCTTTTTGCACAAACTTTTCATTGTTACCTATGTCTTAAATCAAGGATGTTGTGCATCACCTGTGTTTTGTTTTGTTTTGAGACAAGGTGTCATGTTGTCCAAATGGTCTGCTTTTGGTATACAAGGATAACTTTGAACTTCCCTTACCACCCCTGTCTGTCTTTTAAAGATTATTTATTTAATGTGCATGGGATGGGTGTTTGGTCAGCATGAATATATTTGCACCTTATGTATGCCTGGTGTTCTCGAAGGGCAGAAGAGGGCATGAGATCCTCTGGAACTTGAGTGCCAGGCAAGTATGAACTGTCACGTGGGTCCTGGAAGCTGAACCCTGATCTTATGCAAGAGTAGTAAATGCTCTTAACTGCTGAGCTGTCTCTCCAACTCTCTAATAGGGCCAGGATTTTTTTTTTTTTTTTCTTTGTTTTGAATTGTCTCACTCTGACTCTTAACTTGTAAGTTTATGTGATCTACCTACCTCAGTCTCTCCTTAGTTTCTGGCATTCATTACAGGAATGAGCTGCCATATTTGGGCTAATTTGATTTTCTTTGTCTTAATGCATCTATCGAGTTAACTGTAATAGTTTGGGGAATCTTTTAATTTCTCATGAAATAAATAAGGGCAGCATTGTCATTCTAGTTTTTATATCTTTCTCTTTGCTATTTCAGTGATGTGGAATTTTTATCTTTTGTAAACTTGCTTAACTTTTTAATCTTTAGCCTTTTTAGTTCTGTTAGTTTATTTTATTTACATACTTTGTGACAACCAACTGCAGTTTATTTTCTTTTATGGCAATAAATAAATAATTTCTTCACATTTAAGTTTAATCTTTCATGATTTGCTTTAGCTCAAGCAGTGAGTTGCTTCTTTCCCTCGTTTTCCTATGCTATTTTAGTCTTCATCCAATAGTAGAAGTCAAATTTCTGGCTTCCATTGCTTGCTTTTGACACCAAACCCCAGTGAGCTGACTGTTTAGTTTCACATTCTAGTAGAGAGATCTTTTTGTATTTTATTATACTGCCATGACATACTTACAGTAAAGTATGTTTACCACAATACAGTGTGAACTTAACTATCTATGTCAGATTGTTAGTGTTATGGAGTCCACTTGAGTCCAACACAACTCAAACACCAATTCTGCAAAAATAAACAAAAATTTATTGTAATCAAGCCACTACTGATGGATCAGGGCTGCAGCACAGACTCAGGAGCTGAATTGCAACCCCAAGCCAGAATGTTATAGAGCTTTTAAGCACAAAACTATGAACATCTGTGCCAAGTTATAATTATATTTTTCACCAATCAGCATTCAGAGATTAGGGACTTTTCTAGGAACGTAACTCTGTGGTACACTTAGTGCCTTTTCATTGGTTGGTTTACTCAAGTATGGTTGAGCAACTTGCCCACTGCTCATGTCTCAACATGCCAACCAGAATGTCACTGTCAGTTACCTGGGGAGGTCTTGGGAACTTAAGCTTCATTTGATCCTTATTTAGAATGGAAGTTCTATCCAGAATGGCTTCAGTTTGGTTCCTTCTTACACTGGGATGTCTTTTGTAGCTTTCCTAATATGCATTTTCCCCCCTCTTTTACATTTTAGTGATTTACTAAATGAACAAATGCTCAGGAGGCAGGCTGAATTAGAATCTGCACAGTGCCGGCTCCAACTTCAGGTCCTGGTTGATAAATGCACTAAACTCAATAACCGGGTCCAGGTGAGTTTGTCCTTTCTAATTCAGATTTTTTTTTTTTTTTGTAAGTTTTTATTTAGTATGCTGTCTGCATGTTTGCCTGCATGCCAGAAGAGAACATCAGTTCTCATTATAGATAGTTGTGAGCCACAATGTGGTTGCTGGGAATTGAACTTAGGACCTCTGGAAGAGCAATCAATGTTCTTAACCTCTGAGCCATCTCTTCAGCCTTAAATCAGAAAATTTTTAGAATCAGAATTAAAGAGAAGGACAATTTAAGAGGAATCTAAATGT